>NC_132811.1:15523810-15849644 GCF_048594095.1 Paramormyrops kingsleyae | reverse complement strand
ATGATAAATTGCATTAGGGGTATAAAAAATAGTTTTACTTGAATCACTGCTGTTTCAGGATTACTATGGATACCACTGAAAAAAATAAAACTGGCAAGTTGGTTAAGGGGCAGAGTCGTCTCCGGGGGCCTGGGAGGACACTGTGGGATGTCTGATTAACAGGTCTTCATTCTACATGAAAGGACTCTGGCTATAGCTGAAAGCGAAGGGAGACATTTTCTATGTGTGGGAAACTAAATGTGTGACCCACTCCCAGGCACATACCCCTTAGGGAGTGTGCCTACCTGCTAGGAGGTGTGACCTTTCTCCAAAGTGTCACCCTCCCTAGGGGACTTCATATCTACCTGGAGAATAGAGAGTGAAGATCTGCCCAAGAACCTTTTGTGTGATGCCTGTACGTCGTATGGATCAGCTCACAATAGTCATGTTCAGTCTTGTTTCATAGATCGTCTTATCAGAGCTGCAGCAGTAATGTGTATGAGAAGAAGATCTGGGCATGAGCAGAAATGCAGGCAGAGAGTCAGCGTGGTACCCGTGCCGTACAGCAAGCAGCTGTTCACATTTCTTGCAATGTACAAGACAATTTTCCTCTGCCTTAGCTCCGAATGTGTAGCACATACAGTATAAGCAGTGGCATGGGTTTGCCGCCAAAAAGGGGGTCTCTAAAAAGCCCCCCTCAGTTGACTTTTATTGTGGAGCCTCTGACAAATGAAAGTGAATACGAAAGTTCAATCAAGGAGACCTAATGAATGCAAGCGTGTCCAATCACATCGATCCTGGTTTTATATAAAGAGTAAGTCTATCCCACTTCTATGCCGTTACAGCTATTCGGTTCCCCCACCTCCTCCCCTCCACCACCTTCAGCTCCCCGTCCTGGTCTGCGATTGGCTGCTTCAGCTCCCCGTCCTGGTCTGCGATTGGCTCCTTCTCCTCCTGCCTGGTCGCCTACCCAGATCTGTCAGCTTCAGAGTCGATGGAACCGGCGACCAAGAGACGGGCTTCACCAAATTACTGTTCTCTTACTCATCTATTGAGGTCTCCTTGGTTGAACTCAAATAGCACGGGGGCCTCGGACCATGTTAATGTCCCTCTGCATATATGTACATTAGAAACAAATATTTAAACAGCCATAGTAGACTGAATAATAAATTCATTATTACTTTTACTTACATTATCTTTTAAAGGAAATTGAAAACAAATATGGCCTAAAGTAATGTAACAAGGGGGGAGGCTGACAAAAGCAGCACAGTAGCGATGTAACAATACAGCATATGGACGAACAGCCAACTGGTCACCAGTATGTATACAAGGCAGTAAATGGTTTGTTGTTAAAGTGACGATATTAGGGTGCATATATTTTGATTATTTAGCAGACACTTTCATCTAGAGCAACATGTCTTTTTGAGAAAGCAGAGTTAGAGCAATGATCACCGGCCCAACAGTGAATTAACTCTGCCAGGCCTAGGATTTGAATCAGCAACCTTCTGATCTCAACCTGCCAAACTACACACTATGCCCCCTGAAAAAAAAGTAAATAAAGGAAATATCCTGGTTACTCATGCTATGCATTATTATTGACACAGACAGACAGATAGGTTATCTTTTAAATCAGAGTTGTAGATTTTTGGAATGACTCACAGCAATTTGCATAATATTCACAGAATGTGCCTGTAATTAAATCTAGATTTGTTTTTAGCCTCCCTTACCACTCAGATTGGTTATGCGTTGGTTGGATTTCCTGTGTGTACAGTTTTGGATGGTACGAGCTGGCCTGGTTATCGAACCGTCTGTGGTTCTCTGGCAGACTGATTGGTTTGGCCCATACATTATCATCATTAATAATTTATCGGATTGGTTGAAAAATGATAATGTTTTCCCAATGAAGTTTGTATACAGCCTCTGTTATCAGTTGTCACATTATAAATCATTAAGGTCATATGTATTTTATTAATATTACAAGCACATAATCTCCAGATGTAAAAAATATATACTTACTGTAGATTGAATTGTGGTTCATGTTCATATTATTTGTTTACCGCTTTATGCTAAATATAGTCAACCATACCTAATGCAAGGATCAATTTTTAGAAATGCTTGACAATATTCAGAATCAGAATAATTTTAGTAACCTAGAGGAAATTGTTTGATTGTGATTCTTGGCGCTTCTAGAATTTTATTTCTCTCAGAGAATACAAAATTTCATATACTCCAGAAAAGACATTAGTTCCACTTGCGCTCATTTGCTCCATGACTGTGCAAGCACAATAGCACAAAATACTAATTTAATCATTGATAGCCATCTGTATCAGACGATTTCAGAAAGCCTGACTCGACATGAAAGGAAATGGAAGAAAGGAGTTTCCCGGGAGGAAGCTGGTGAGGAGCAAACACCTCGGCCATCTGGGGGTCCCCAAGGACCAGTTTGGGAAATGCTGATATAGATTATTGCCCCCTAAAAAATATGTCTTTGAAAGTACTTAAATTATTGAAAGTTCTTAAGAAATTAATTGATAAGTAATGTTTGTCTGAATGACTGAAGTTTCCTGCTACAGTTCAACACATTTTGTGTCCTGGTGATTTTCCCCTCTGTTGAACAGCAGATTATACTTAAAGCCACCTGTGATGGACTATTGCCACCAGTCTGGACCTGCCCTTGTGTGCCGTATTTCCTGGGGGTAGGATTCAATCTCACCATGACCTTATACCTGATAATCAGCTATGGCTGGATGCATGGACAGATAGATATTTAAAGGTATTAACACAATTTTGGTATTTTTCTCACCTATCTATCTATATAGACTTAAGCATATATACACCAAAAGAAATAAAAATAAAACCAACCAAAATGGCCTAAATCAAAAGGCCAACACAATTACATCAATTAAAATATTTATCAATTTCAACTGTAAAGAAAAAAAAAAAGTAAAAAAGAAAAAGTCTGGCATATTTTTAGATTTATGCATGTGGTAGTGTGTTCTTTATACTATTACAGTTTTCCTAAAATTTGATTTTAAAAACTGCAATATATCACCTTGCTTACAGTATTGGAATATATCACAATATATTGAATGGTAACCCCTGAATCATGATACATATCACCAGATTCTTGCTAATACACAGACTTACTGTAGCTTGAACCATGTTTACTTGTATGTATAATGTATACTGTCTTGAACTTTTTCTTGATATGCTCTATATGTTTGTTTCTTTGCACTTTAAGTGCCTTGCTTTGGTATGTACAAGAATTTACTTTATCTTATCTTAAATTCCTGTTACCAGTAGCCTACTCCAAATTAATCTACCCACAGATTAATCATCAGAATATGTTTTAGGTCATTTTCACACATGACAGTATTTGTTGTAGCCCTGCAATCCTTGCTGGCCGAGTATTACACCAACACCAAACCTGCAAACCACACACGTAACCGTGTTATGGGTGTGGTTGAATCTGGTAAGAGTCCAGCTGATTTTTTTTTCCACTAGTGTGACCACTGGAACAAAAAAAGTCTGGAACAATTTGATTCCAGATTCCAGTTTTTCACAAATCTGGGCGCTGAAAATAAGATGATGATTTTAAATTGGTGACTTTTTTTACCTAAAGGGGTCTGCAATGTCTTGGCAGACCGAGGCATCACGGCAGCGGCAAGAGACGAGGAGATTAACTTTGAGCGAGAACACACTTTTATTAAGAGCCCTAGGAAGGACCGAGCACAGACACAGAGCACCAGCTAACTCACACGCGTACACCATATACGACACATAACATTTATCGCTACACCAGATATTATGTTACAACAGAATAACACAATAGATGCTAATTGCACAAAACTATTTACAATAACACAAAGGCACAGGCCCTATTTACAAGGTTTGCAAGCATGTCAGGAGACTCGAATGGGCTCCGCTGTGCAGAGACACCTCACCAGTACTACAGGTTCGTGCTGGTGGCAAGGCAACAGCAAAAGCACTACTAAAAGGCCTGATCAACTCCGCACTTACTACTTTGAGTTAATCTTTTTCATAACACACATGTAATCTTTGTTTTTCCAAAATCAGAGAGCCAAATGTATAAATGTGGACACTCAAAGAAGCCCTATAGCGGATTCAACAATAATTTATACAGAGAATGTTAATAGAATGCTCTTTAATAGTTCAGTGAATACACGTCTTCCATTGTATGTTGGTATAATGAAAGGAATATATCTATGTGTGTCTGAAAGACATTGTGACAGATCATCATGTGGGTCTCTGGGGACTTGATATTCCCCTGGAAGAAAGTACACTTGGCTGAGCTGAGGGCATTAAATTACCACCAGGAAAACTTCTCCTGGGGATAAGCAATGCAAAAGCTGGGAAATGGAATACATGAAGTACATGGAGTAAATGAGAGCTGAAGTACCCCGAGGACTACTGACAGCGGTCTACATTGGATGGTAGGACTCCTAACAAATTAATTGATATCAATATCAATATACATATTCCATCTATCTGACTGCAGCATGAGCAAGGGACACCATGAACCATATAAATAGTCCGCACATATTTCATGTCTTTAAAAAATATTTAGACCCTTGACTGTTTGATTTTACTGAATTACAAACCCTACTTTGCCATTTTCTGGATGAATACCCAAGGACAGATGAAGGACAGATATGGAAATGGGGACTTGAAGGAGAACTATTGTGATTTTCTGTTTTTTCTCTTTCCGTTAGTGTTTTATATCTGTTTATGTGTCAACAAAGTCGCAAGACCGAAAATGGACCATAAAGTAGATAACTCAGAAACTGCATTTTCCAACCGTCTGAAGTGCCTTGTTGAAATTCCAGCCCTTAACTCCATGACATGGTGAGGTCACCTTGTAACACAATCCTTATTGGCCACTTACCTCCAAGCTTGGCATGCCCGCACACAGCCTACAGCCACCACAGCAGCTAACAGAGGCCAGAAGTTTTTTAAGCCATGTCGAGAAGACGTGTTCTGCTCTGCGAGGAGCAAAGTCATTTGTATGTCCTAATTTGCATGTTATGATTGCAAGCTGAAATGTTACAGGCAGATTCCACTGCAGGTTTCTGCTAACTGGCTAGCTGAGGATCTAATACCCCATCATTTTTACACAAGTATTATGCCGAGCTTTTCCTACCTGCAGAAGACACTATGTTCATTCATGAATCCACAAAGAGCTTAGAAACAACTGGAGACTGTAATGAATTGTGCCTAAAAAGAAACAACACAAAAGAATTTGCCTGGAGAAAAGCGTGCCTATTTTCCTAATCAGTTTAACCTTTTTCAGCATAACCTTTCTAATAATTTTTTGCAGTCGAGCAATACTTTGCTGTAGAAGTCATCATCAACTGCACAGTAGTTTTCATTTAGTTCTGTATTTTTGCTTTAGTATGGTAGTTAACTCGTCAGTCAGGAGGGGAAGGTTGAATGCTCCCCTTAGATGGAGTATGTGTCTTTCTCCCGTGGTCTCGCTCAATGTTCAAGCACAACGCTTGATCTGGCACAACGATCAGACTCTCTGCTACATTTTGCTTCTTCATTTTAGTGGGAGACAGCAAGTTGGGGGGGGGGGGCAGGTTCTTGTCGTTACATGGGCTATGTTGGAAATTTTATACTTTGTTTCAATTTTCGTGTGTCCCTGTGATTCATGATTTGTATGCTTTTCTTTTAAGGTCAGGTGATCTGCCATTGGTCCCCCACAGTCGACTCACTAGACGAGGATGGCCTGTTCCCCGTCCTTCTGGAGTGTTTAAGGTGACTCTTTTGTGTGCTGTGCCACTTGCTGTGGAGTTTAGTGTGGAGGTGGCGGATGTCGAGGTTTTTAGTCACTGTAGTACTGTGCCCGTGGGCTGCGGGGTGGCCCGTTCTCAGTGGGGGAGGATTGTCCACTGAGGGAACTTCTGGCTTGCAAGTGAACTTCTCCTTTAATAAATTCCTTTTAAATAGTTCTTTGTGGTAACCTGTCAGTGGTGGATATTCTCTTGGCTTTTATGCTGGACCACACCAGGTTAAGATGGTGCCAGCATTAATTTACTTTGAATAATAATCAGGTAACAAAAGAGCATTACAATATTTTGGTGTGTTTCACTCTGAATATTTTTACAGTAATGTGTAACAGTCTTAGGCTGTCAAAGAAAATAATGTTAAAATGATCTTCATGTTGTGTAAAACTATGATAGGTTTGAGTTACCTCAACCATTGAAAAACCACTCCTCAAGTCACCTATTTGCAGTAAACACCCAATACATCCATGTATTTTATGACTCGACCATTACCACACCTTGATTGGCTAATCGGTACCTCATTGCGTTTTTAACTAATTTCATTAATTAATTTGTTTTGGTATGGTATTGTTTTGGTGAACAGAAGAAATACTTTTTACTTTGTATTGTCTTACTATACAAAAATACACTGACTACCCAGATGAATAACTTTAAACATTTTCTTACCTGATGTTGTGAAAAGCACTAACGGGATCCGGTTGGGTTATAAAAATGTCATGAAACAAAGTGATACAAATCGGCTACTGTTGTAAAATATGTTGTGTAGTGTAAGGCTGTGCATGGAACGTGCAAATCGATCAGGAGGTGCTGACGGGTTAGTGACAGTCCCAGTGGGTACCGCTGAACTATCGGGAAGCGGAATAAGCAATGGAGAAGCAATGGAACTCAGTAGCTGAGAGCTGAGTATAGATCCACCAGTTATCCATGTCAAGAGCTCTGCAAACAAACAACCTGTATGGGAGGGGAGGACAAGAGAAGCTATTACTCAGAAAAAACCACGTGAAAATGATGTCTTGTATCTATGTTACGTCCAGCCCTCCCCTGCTCGTCCGATCCCTGCGTTTCCCTCAGGTGTGGCTTCTAATCAGCCGTGCCTGGAGATTGTTAGTCGTACCTCTTGTTCCACCCCTTTTGTTAACCAGTCACAGCTGCCTTGTGTTTGCTCCTTTGTTAGTCATGTATATTAGCGTCTTTTGGTTCTGTGCTCCCTGTTCAGTCATGGTTCTCTGTTTACGTGCGCAATCCTGCTTGTTCCCTGTAATAAACGCCCTGCGAGGGGTCTGCTTACCCGCAGCCTGCATCTGGGTCTTCCTTCTCTCGCTGCAAACGTGACAATCTGCCACAAAGCATGATAGCGAGCCAATTGTGATGTCTCAAAAGATAATGTGGCCTGATGAGATGAAGACAGAGATTCATAGGCAAAATTCAAAGAGATGTCAGGAGAAAATGTAACACTGCCTACACGTGAAAAACAGCACACCGGTAGTGAAGCATGGTGGTGGTAGCATCACGCTGTGGGCCTTTTATCAACAGGGACTGAACATCTTGTTAAAACAGAAGGGAAAGTGGATGGTGCAAAAAAAAAACAGGAAAAACTGACAACCTGTTTCATTCTGCTAAAAACCTGAAGCCCGAGAGAAAGTTTATCTTTCTGCAGGATTATGTTCCTAATCTGGATGCTCTAACAAAATGTCACATTAACATACACTATATGGACAAAAGTATTGGGACACCTGGCCTTTATGCTCACAGTAACTTTCATGACATCCCATTCTAAATCCATAGGCATCAATATGGAGTTGGGCCCCTCTGTTGCAGCTATAACAGCAGCCACTCTTCGGGGGAAGGCTTTCCACAAGTTTAGAGAGTGGGATTTTTTGCCAGTTCATCCAGTAGAGAATTTTGGACAATTCGATGCTACCATTTACGTGGGAAGAGTTTGGGGAATGACCTTCTGTTCCAGCATGACTGTGCCCCAGTGCACAAAGCAAGGTCCATAAATATATGGTTGGGTGAGTTTGGTGTGGAAGAACATGACTGGCCTGCACAGAGCCCTGACCTTAACCCCATAGCTACAAAGGGGGGACCAAGTCCATATTGATGCCTATGGATTTAGGAAGGGATGTCATAAAAGTTCCTGTAGGTATAATAGCCAAATGTCCCAATACTTTTGTCCATATATTGTAGCTAAATAAAATAGTCATGGGGAACTTCATTTCAATGTAGCAAAACAAGCAATTTGGTCAAGGGTCTGAACAGCTTTGTAAGGCCTTGAATGTACAGCAGTGTGTAGCTTAAAAATATGCATACTGTACTGTGGTCATACAATTAAGGAGTGCAATTCCCAAAAGAAATAAGACGTAAGTTCAATGTGTTTTTGCTGTAATTACTATCATTTTTGCACTATAAAAATCCATTAGTTTCACCAGATCCAGTTAATAATGTTTGACAATATAAAATTTATCTGCTGGGATTTTATTTCTATATTTATTTAGTCTTTAATTATTTTCATAATATCCAATTATTGCAAGACATCACAAAAAAGTAATAAATAAAAATCCACTGCAACAACTAATATGTTTAAGATTAAGAAGCCAGTTTCTTAGATTTTGGAAGATGAAACATTAATGAATATATAATCCTACGCTAATTTTACGATACTAGCTAGCAGACTGTGCATCTATATATCTTGATACCTTAAGCCAAAAGGCAACCTTTGTGAAATATCCTTTTTAATATTGTTGTACAATAAACATGTTTTCATCTTTCGTCAAGTAATTAAAATAATGTTATATCTGTAACATTAAACGAAGTAGTCTCAGGAGATTAATTGTCAAAGACATGGAAGCAGTTGGTTTGAAATGAAAAATAAATATGCAGCCAACTAAAAAAAATCCAGAGCACCCAAACTATGCAAAATATTACAATCAAAGCATCTTTATGTTCAAAAATGTATATTTAGCTGGCTGTAAACTGAAAATGGCCCTCTAGCTTTTACATAAGCTGTCAATAAAACTTGATTTTAATTAGAATTTGGGTATCTGAAATGTTAGGGGCATTAATTATGTTAATATTAATGGAAGAATCCCCCAAAATGATTCCATCCAGCCATACATCTTCCATATTCGTTTAACCATCTTATTCAAAAACACAATGAATAATTCTATACCAGGTCCTAATAAAATTCCTTGGGTTAACTCTCTACACAGTTGGGCACAAACATGCACATTTAAACTGGATTTTGCACGACTAGAACCTAATTTCATCTGAGCCTGGGTCCCTGATTGTGCTTTATTTGGTATTTTCATACTTTATAACGGGTCGGGGGGGACAGGCAGAAATGGCTTAGAAAGGCCAGGAAGTTAAATGTGGAATAAGAAAACTGCTGCAATTTGGCTTTAAAAATACAATTACCAAAATCTGACGAGGTGTCTTTCCAGTCTTTAAATGTGGACTTTTAACGCAATGATTTTGAACAACAGACCACTTACTGGGCATCAGAACAATCATGTAGATGAAGCATTTTCTCTGACCATAGAGTAATTGTGTAGGTGACACAACTAGGGTTGGGGGTTTGAATCCCATTTGTGGAGTTTCAGTGTTACACGGTTTTCCTGTGAGTACCCTGCTTTTCTCACAGTCTCAGGACATGCAGATCGGTTAACCAGCATCCCCGAACTTGCCAGTAGAGCATTATTGTGTGTGTCTGGCATCCCAAGCGTACCCAAACCTTCTTCCCTACCCTGACTGGGATGAGATCCAGCCCCCACCCGTGACCCGGACCAGGATAAATGGATGGAATAACATATTTTTATAACAAAACCTGTAAAAAAAAAATGCTCAGCGTAGCGCTGAAGAAAGACAGCATTCGGCTCATTCTCGCTGCCTTTCTCTCCTCTGCTCATGTCCCACAGAGGAGTGAAATCCGCAGCACGTGTAAAGAGAAAGATAAGCAGATCAGCGTTGGCTCCCGGCAGCTGCCAGAGAAGTTCAATAAACAGGCATGCAAAGAGTGCCGCGGATTTGACCACACCGCTTGGCTACTTGGACCCAATCCGCAGTGGCGTGGCGCTAATGACTCTGAAAATGCTACAGGAAAAGCTCACCATTGGGGGGCTAAAATGCTCAATGCTAACAACCTTTCTGTGCCATTTAATAAGTAGGCCCGGCACTAAGAAAAAGCATTATCGTAATTTTTCTTGGACAGGGCGTTAAACACATTTAAATAAAACTCTCTATAATACCAAGAGGAGGTGTCAGGGTGGCTCAGTGGGTAGTGCCTGCAGGGTCGCAGGTTCAAATCTCGCCTCTGCTCAGTGTATGTGCAGTTTCCTCCAGTTAATTTAATTTCCTCCCCCAGTGCAGAGACATGCAGTTAGGCTAACTGGCCTCTCTAATTTGCCACTAGTGCTTGTCATGTGTACAAGCAGGTTTGTCCTCTCTTGGGCTGTACTCAAAAAGTCACTTCAGGGACCCATGTTCATCCTCAGCTAAACAGCAGTCAGAAGATTGCATCTAGTTGGTTACATGTAGTTAGCAGAACATGCTGTTTCAGTATCAACCTAAGAAATTAATGTGTTTATTTAATATTTAGTGTATTGACTGTTTAAGACCCTACAGAAATGTATGGTGTGTGTGTGTGTGCATTTATATTACATTGTGGGGACCAAATGTTCTCCGCAATGTGATAAAAACCTGTTATTTTGATGTTGTGGGGACCATTTTTCAGGTCCCCACTATGCTCTGTGAATGCAATCAAAAAACTAAAAATGCCAAAAGTCTCATATTTTGTTTGGATGCTTATGCTTAAGGTTAGGACTGTTTAGGGGTTAAGGGTGTCATATTTAGCATTAGCATTTTTTCCCATAGAAATTAATGAGCCATCCCGATAAAGACATGATTATAGGTCTTTGTGTGCGTGTGTGTGTGTGTGTGTGTCCTGTGTACTGTGGCCTTTTGCCCTATGGCATCTGGGATGGACTCCAGGCCTCCGCTGACCAGGATAAATGGTTTTAAGATGGATGGATAATACCAAGAAAATTCTGCATATACAGAAACAAAAGTCCATCCATCCATCCATCCATTGTCCAACCCGCTTATCCTACTGGGTCGTGGGAAACAAAAGACTAAACATGGCTAAATATAAAAGCCACTGATAATGGAAATGTTTCTACTAAATGACAGTAAATTCCTATTTTGCAAGATCAATTCTGCGTTGAGCCTGACGTGTTCTTCTACGGGAAAGTACACAACATACACTGCAGGTTACAGACAGTAGATGTGGCATTGGACGGCATTGAAATCAACTGGGAATTGTCGCTTCCCTTTCAACTGCTTAAGGGTTGGTAAACTTGTGACTGCAAACTGCCAGAGGTGACCCCGAAGCACGAGTGTCTTCACTTTTTGTGACATACAAAAAAAAAAAAAATCAATATTACTGTGACCAGGTCCCAAGACACAGACTTTACTGCTCCCTGTTCAGTACGGCTGTAAACAACTGGTGTATACAGTATATACTGTATGTGAATTCCTCACATATTAAACAAGAACAAGAAAAGAAAGAAAAATACAACATTTAAAATATTGGTAACAATTTACTTAAGGCCATGTTTTTAGTAATTTATAAAGACAACCATAATGCATTATAATGCATTCATAAAGCATTATAATATAATAATACTATAAAATAATATTGATTATTTTTTTTGTATGTCACAAAAAGCGAAGACACTTGTGCTTTGGGGTCGTCTCTGGAAGTCTGCAGTCACAAGTTTACCAGGCCTTAAGCAGAATTCATTCTTTGGTAACTATTACTGTAGCTTTGAATCATCTAGGCAGATATCTTAAACATTTATACTCAAGGTGAGATTCACACCTTTGTTGGATCTTAGAAGACAGCAGTCTAACATTTAGAGGAAGAGATTTAATTAAGTATCATTGTATTTGGCTTGGACTATGGTTGAATGCGTGAACAGACCCATGCAATAGAAGAGTGATAAACAGCTTTATTAAATCAGCTTTGCATTTTCTACAATTGACAATGGATGAATGTATACACAGGAATCAAGGAGCTAGATTAATCTCAAGAGCTGATAGCTCACGCTACACACAAACATGGATTTAAGTGAACAAGTCAAGATTGTGTATCCTGAGACCAATGTCAACACCTGCTTCGGGTTGCTAGGACCCATAACAAAACAGAACACAGCAGTATATACGAATTACTGAGAACAGGCAGCAGGTGGAACAAATCAATACAGATAAATCCAGTTACTCCCCCTCTTGAGACAGTCAGTGGTCAGTACACACACACACACACACACACACACATACTGTACATACACACAAACTTCCTACGGTGGAAAGTTCAGGTTCAGAACGTAAAAATCCACACCAAGATTTTGTTTCAACTAACCAGTTGAGTATAAACACACAAATCACATTCACAGAGTATTCAGTTGGTTGGTTGAAACAAAATTTTCTGAACCCAAACTTTTCACCTCTGCAAATTTCACATAATATTCACATCTGAGATCTAGCTTCAGTATTGTAATTTGAAATGTTGGGGGCCCATAGGATTACCTAAGTGGATCAGGGGCTGAATCTGTCCCTTTATAGGTTAAGGTGGGCAAAGCTTATGATTGGGTGGGCAATAGTCCTCCAAAAAGGAGAAAAGGTCCAGCTTTTTCACACCCTGGAGAGTGAATTATTTTGATGTTTGAGCTGACAAATACTGTCACCCAAATATATCTAAATATGTATCTATTAGATACACATACTGTAATTGTTAACAGTGCATTTGTCTCTAGTTTTTGGATGCCTTAATATCATCCTGTGACCCCTTCAGTACCTGAATGTATGAGGGTAGAAACTCTAGAATGATTTAAGGATTCCTACATGCATTAATTTCTCAACTTAAGTGAATAATAAATTAATGCAATCTCACTGTGTTCATGAAGGATTGTTACAGCAGGAATGCAAATTACGGAACATTTTGCAGTTATGGAATGCATAATGTGGCATTGACTTTTTTGTAGTAGCTATGCCAGGCCCTTAGAGCTAGCAGCCACAATAGACGACATTCATCTCTTTGTTCTGACCCCTTATGCTGGTGGCGGAATGGTATATGTTTGAATTACTTTTAAAAGTGTTCCACCCTGCTCGACCTGGCTGTTGAAAAGGTACAGTAGACTTCTCCTCCAAATTGCTTGCCGTTAACTGCCTCACTATTCTACACAAATGAAGTGTCAAATGTGGGGCAAAGAGACTCTTTGAACAGACCTTCCTTCACAGACTAAGGGCAGGAGGGCTCTCCGCTGAAAAGGAAACATCATTAAACCATTTATCACCTTAAAAACGATAGCAGTTTTGATTTGACACCATTGATGGACTATGTGTATATAATTGGGTAGTAATGGAAAAACATCTATTCTAACATTTATAGGATGTAACAGTACTTTTATCACTAGCATTAGCAGAGTACTGTTGTGTAGGTGTATGCAAGTTTCACAGCAATATGTTCAAAAAACGTTTTTGGGGAACATGCCATACACACAAATAATGTTTCAAATTAAAAATATGACACACTACTACTAATTACTACTACTACTACTACTAGTTACTACCACCACCACCACCACTTCTACTACCACTACTACTACTACTACTACTACTACTACTAATAATAATAATAATAATAATAATAATAATAATAATAACAACAACAACAACAACACCAATAATAATAATAATAGCAACAGCATATGATTGTCTCCAAGAACCAGCGGGGTGTTCCACGAAGCAGGATTAAGGGAAAGTTTGACTTATTTCGACAAGTCTGGCTCATTTAAGCGGGTGTTCCGTTCCATCAATATGTTTTAAATGAATCCCCACTGAAGTACCATGGTAACTTAGGCGAGTGAACAAGTCTGCTCCAGACCTCGATAAGCATTGTCTCATAGAACACCCGACGTGTGGGAACAGATTCCCAAAAAATCGTTCCGTTGGACGAAATTCCGCACTCTCACTACTCATGTCATGTAATATATATAATAAAGCCTATAAAAATCACATCTCAGCATTCCAATTAATTCCAAAATAATTAAAATAAAAGTGTACCCATATTACAAAGGTCAAACATGAAATGGAATGACTGAAATTGGAAAAAAAAATCCATTGAAATAATATGAACAGGAAGATATTTTTATATTTTGTTCAGTCACTGTCTACTTTGAAAGATTATTAGTAAAACAATTAATTTGTCAATAATAAGCCAGTAAAATTGTCAATAATAGACAAGATGCAGTTATTTGTGCAGAACATTTCACATGGATACTATTGAAAGTATTTTACGGAGATCGAATAATACAGAATAACATTATACAGCAAGAGTGAGACGTGAACTCAATCCAGAAGGCTCCCCGTTGGCTATGGGGATCGAACCAGGAACTAGGTGACAGCATAAACCACTGTACCGCCATGCCACTGTATTAGCCACCTTTAACATTTACGTAACTTACGCATTTAGTTTGTCTGCAATTCATTGCCAAGCGGCCACAGTATTGCCTTTTTTAGCGATTACATCTTTGCATTTTTCATAGAGCTCCATCAGCATCATTTATTCTACAGCAGAAAAAACACAGCTCTCGTTTTACGCACTGTCCAACTCATTTGATTGATCTATCATTCATCCATTTATTTGGGCTTCTTATATATCTCGGGTGTGCGCACTAACTGGGACTATGCAAGTCTGTCTTGTATGAGCCTTGATTGGGTTAATGCTGAACTGCGTTAGTGGGACGATTTTTGGCTAAGTTTAGAGATGGTGCTAGTTTGAGTCTGACTTTTTCGGGAAAGTCTGGCTTTCTTTAGCTACCTTCATGAAATACCCCTTGGTCTTTTTGTGGGCCTGAAGGGTGGCACCATTACCTTCAATGTGACAGGATGGACAACACCTTCGTGATGTTAGCCTTCCAAGCCGAAAAGCATATATCGTCGCTCTCCTGTGAAAAACACGTTATCTCCAGATATCCGTTATTTCAGGACTGTGGGAAAAACATTTTCTCAGAAACTCCTTTACAAAATAAACCTAAAACAATGTAACGAGACACCCTTAGAACCACAAATGAAAACCTCTCTTTGCACAGCTGTCAGTGAATCATTTAATGTTTTAAATGAACTTATGCGTTTAAATGGACTTAACATTTTAGCTAGCTAGCTATCTAAGCAAGCAACATCCTTCAATTTTCTGTAACCTCTTGTGCTATTTAGGGTTATGGGGGACCAGAGGATAGGGGTACAAGGCTGGGAATAACCCAGGATAGGGCACCGACCCATCATAAAGCACACTCTCACACCAGAGTACCAGAGGAAACCCCACAGCAACACTAGCAGAACATGCAAACTCCATCTCAGCTAGCAACAATAAGTTGATAAAATTGGCAACAAAAAGTAATCCATTCTAATAACTATCATTAATACAAATGTAGCAGATGAAAATACTAGTTAAATAGATGACATCATAAAACATCTTTTCATTGGTCAATTATAAGTCAAACGTAATAATAAGACAGAGGAGAATAGGCATATTCCATCCAAAGTAAAAAGTCAAATTCACCAAAAAGCAGACATACGCAGTTTTCATCTGACAGGAGACTCGTAGCCGAATTTCTGTCCGTTTCATTGACTTTTGAGGCTGAGTTGAAGGAGCTGGACTCAGATGACTTTTGTTATTTCCAATGACAATAAACAGTCTCTCTTTTTCCAATTCAATTTTATTTCACGGCTAGTGCATTTTCAGCATCACAATGTTCACTAGAAAGGCTCATGGCTACAGGATAAAATCTCCATTCAAATGCTTTAAAATTGCATTAGCTTAGTCAAGTCAGTCCCGTCATTCTTTGGGAAGTACAAAAAAATCCCATTATATATGAAACCTTGCATGTCAAATACAGGAATTTCCCATTTTATTAACGGTTGCTTTACACCACTTAGTTTTTACAAAAGACCTACATTAGCACTTCATATCGCTAACTGAAAAATTCCAAAAAAAATTTATGAAAAAAAGCCAAAATCACGTTTAGTGTTCATCAGCGTGCCACATCAACGACAGACCACATATACGATGGTGCCTCGTAAGATTTGAATGGATGTGAAAGGTTCCCATTGTCTAGCAACATAACAGGCGTCATAACATCATAGCACAATACATTTCTCACATGTTTGTGGTGATGCTGGTGTACACATACCTACTGTTCTGCCAGTCATATAAAAGAATAGCACATACAATTATGTGCTTGTACGTATTACATGATAATGATAATAAACAACTATGTTACTCATTTATGTATTTTTTTATTGTTACTTAGGCTATACCATTTAGCTTAGTCGTGTAGTAGCATATACCCTCTAGGTTTCCGTAAGTACGACAAAATCGCATAACGACACCTTTCTCAGAACGTATCCCAGGCGTTAAGCGACGCATGACTGTATTGATTTAGGTAAGTGAAACTACACTGTACATATTATATACTTTATAGAAGCTGTGCATTTATCATATCATTCCTGTTTTTACTATGTTAGTGTTATTTTAGGTGTTATATGTTATTTGGTATGATTTGGTAGGTTATTTTTTGGGTCTGGGAATGTTAAAAGTTTCCCATATAAATTAATGGTAATTTTGGCTTGTGAAAGGTTTTATAGGAACACTCTACCTCCTTAAAGTTGGGGATGCGTGTAATGTAAAAGAAGCTCCCTTACCATCCTCACGCATGACAAAGAAACAAAAAACAAAGAAATATGTGTCCTGTGTCTGCGTTTATGTATGTTACATATGAAATTCCTATGGCTGTTTACCGTCTCTTTGTGTGAATTGTAGTTTGAAAATTGCATTGTAGTTTGCTAATGCCATTTCACCCATGAAGTAGTACAGTAAATTTAAAGAGTGACACACACATTGTTATATACGTTCACTAACCTCAAATTTCCCTTGGCCCCTGCTATATTCCCACCAGTAAGCAAGATTCTCTACAAACAATCCCACTAATGAGAGTCAGAGTGAGCCAGAGTTTGGGGGAAAAAAACACTCCATGACACAACCAGTCTCCAGTATGAGCAAGTCAGTGAGTCACTCAGCTTTCCTCGCAAGTGCACACAAAACACACATGCATATAAACGCACATCTGCTTTGCAGTCTTTGAAATGAAGATGTGAAAAACATGTCCGAGAAAAAGTAGCACACATATACATAAACCAAGAGGCATGGGGATATACAAAAACACACACTCACACACACAGCTGACAAGGGCTTTTCGCGTGTATGCTATACTATATATGCAAATATTTTTTGGATAACGATGGAAAAACGGTAAAGTGGTGACTGTAAGGGGATTTGCACTGATGAATGGGCTCTTCAGCGACATTCTGGACTCCGGCTGTCTAGCCTGGCGCCAGGAGTTCTGGGTAGCGCAATTAGGCTAGAGCAGATATTTATGTGTCCTTTTCCGTAGTTTCGTGAAATACATCCTGTCAGCATTTGTCTTTAATATGTATTTAAGGACATGGCACTTGTCAGTCTCGTCAGCACATTGCTGCTGTAGCAGCACAGAGGGCAGAAATACAAACTGCTATTTTCCGTCAACAGCCAATGTGTGGTGACATGCCTTTTCGGCAAAACGGTAACGTGAATAAAACCTTTACGCATTACGGATTGTCCTACCGTAACCCAACTATGCATGACTGCGCTCTTTTTTTTAATCCTCTATGTGTTGTGCAGCTGTGTGGGGGACTCCGCCTCAGCCAGGAAGTCTGCATGGCAGTGATGAATTCTTCCTTTTTTTACAGCTTGGCCTCCTTTGTAATGAAGCCCTTCAGGGACTTTCCTCTACCTCAGCTGGATGTACAGCGCAGTAAAAGTGAAATGTGCGGCAGGGAGCCGCCGTGTGACCTGGTGCGGATTTATCACGGGATTTTAGGGATGGATGTGCCATTTTAAAAGCTTTGATCAGAATTAATACCGAATATTTGAAATGTTTATATATCTCAATATTATAGACAGAGGACAAATGGTGCAGCAGCAGTTTAAGACAATCTGCCAGTGTTATAGGAGGACAGTGTTTTAACAAACCGCCGCAGGGCCCAGACCTTGCCGTTTATTTATTTATTTATTTATTTATTGTCTGGTAACTAAGTTATTCAACAGGAAGTAAAAATGCATGGGACGTTGGGGAAGAGGAGCGAGAAAAGCTGCATGGTGGTTCTCTGCTCGGTTTGCCAGTTAAAGGCTTATCAACTAGGAGAGTCCTCATGAATAAGGCCGCAGTGGCCAGCCAGCCGCTCCAGCAGTGCAGTGAATGGGGCTTGGGGACAATACTGTTTATCCTGCCACACTGAACTGGGGGTGGCGGCAGCTTCGTCGACTCAAGTTCAATTTCCGATTTCAAGTATACAGGTGTAAGCATGGCCACTGTTTGCTGTGATGTGCAAGTCTTGAGTAAGATTTCATGCACTGACCACCTGCACTGTATAGTATACTATTTAGCATACACCATTGTTCAAAGCAACACATAAGTGTGGGACAGAGAGCGGTGTCAGACATTCTCTGGAGCAATTAGGGGCTAAGAGTCTTGCTCAAGGGCCCAATAGTGATATGATCACTGGATTTGAACCAGGGACCTTATGATCACAGAGTCTTAACTTACTACACAGCATACTCATTACTAGGCTATTATAGACTCTATATATGATTAGAGATTCATTTATGATTACTGTTAGTGCAGCTGTATATCAGATACATAAAAGAGCTATTACAGCTTATTGTTATATACTTTAGGTGGTAAACTGTAATGCACAAAAGCAATTTAAGTTTTATATTGCTTCCCAGACAACAGAAATGGGTCCTTCTGGGATTTGATCCAGTAACATCTTAGTTACATGTCATGCTATGCCAGTTGTGGACCAGAAAACTGTTTTATTTGGCTTCAGTATTTTTAAATTGTTTTTTAAAAATTCCCTTTGGAATAACCGAAGGCACGGACAGCTAAATATTTTAACCTTAATGGAATAATTATTCCCCAAAAACAACATTAATTATTTAATATAAAATGATGTTAACATTTCTCCACTTGTATCCAGTTAATTTTCACCTACACAGTGAATTTTCATCTCCACTAAAATTTAAACTGTATCTAAAATCCTCATAAACCCTCTGTAAATGGGTTATTAAATAATCACATCATTTCAACAAGTGACCATATTCAATATTTATAGAGAAATGTTAACTTGATTGGTCATTGGGTTCTGGAGTAACATTTTTTTCCTAGTGTTTAAAAGATTACAGTGCATTAAAATGTGCTGTGTAAATTTGTGAGAAAAAGACAATATGTTACAGATTTAGGTTTAACACAGAATGGAACTCACTATGGTGCATTTCATCTTCAGAAATTACAGTCTCTTAAAGTTCTGTATCCTAGCTGGGTGCTGACTAGACAGATAGCCTGAGGTGTTATGGTGAAAAAAGGTGGACAAATATGCAAGCTGATACGAGTTTTTGGGGCAGAAATCTCCGCAAGGAAACATCTCTGTAGGTGTTGCAATTGCAGAGGTATATATCAATTTTTGTAAATAAAAAATAAAAAAAATACTCGTTTAAAGGTCACCAGTTTGATATAGTATGACTGTGTTGTGAGGTCACTGTATGTCATGAAGATTGGCCATTATTGAGAAAATGGTTCAAGAATAACTGAACTACAGTATAGCCAATAATGTGGAATTCTCAGAAGGCCATGTTGTGTTCTACATTTTATCTCGTGCTCATCAGACATGTCCAACAAGAGTTACTGTATACAAAATGCATATCCATTGGCAGGGGCGCCGTAAGGGGGAGGCCCTAAAAAATTAGGAGAATAACTGGATTGGTTTGGACTGGGGGGCCTAATATGATATGCTTTCATGGGGCCCTAAATCTCTAGGAACGCCCCTGTCCATTGGGAGGCAGAGCTGAAAGCATTGTGGCATGTGAGCTGGTTTGTTGCATGGGACACTGAGGCAAAAACTGCAAGACACTAAAAAGACACTGAAAGAAGTACTTGAGACACTTGTTTGCCATGATACCAGGGCTGATCGAGGTTTTCAATGATAACGTAGTTGAGTCGTCCGGGGTGACGCAGAGTCTGTGGCTAGCAAAAGTGTGTCTGAGACGATTTCAGCTGAAATAAAATGTACAAAAGTCAGTGAGGAAGCAAAATACCGACAGAATTTGTGTCAAGCATTCATTGTGTATATACCTGTCAGAGTGCTTGCAGTTAGAACCCTGCCACTGATGAAGTGATCACAGTGGTAACGACATGGATCTTCTGCATGCAAAATGCCTGAATATCCTCCTGAAAAACCCTATCATCAAGAAAACTAGTTGCATGTCAAAGTCCAACATGAACCCAATGCATATTTCCTTTTCTTCATAGGTATGGCCCACATGAGGTTTTTCCCTCCTTCAACCAAAGATTCAGACGTGTTAGACACAAACTCATGCTGAGCAAGCAGATCACATGATGCTCCAATGCATACAGCACTCAGAGTGAAGTAACCATCGGCAACCAAACAAATCAGTACCCCAATACATCCTCCCTGCTCTTCTTGACTCAATTCCTTGTGTGTGTGTGTGTGTTTTTTTTTCCATGGCTGAAATTCCAATGAGCGCCAACTCCTTTAGCATCCATAAAGACGTTCGGAAAGCTGTGGCCAATGAGCTAAATGCCCTTTCAGACGACGACTTTCAAAGCGGCTTTGAAGCATGGCAGCGGCGTTGGCAGGCGTGTGAGCTCCCCAGTCCATCTCTCTCTGGACCACTTTGAAGGTGACCAGTATTTACAATCAAGCATTTATTGCTAAAACCTTGAATAATTGGTCAAAAGCAATGCTTTTACAGATAAAATGGATTTGCTATGCCAAAATGTTCTGTTGTTTCGGTATGCCAATTGCCTTTGTCCAGCCACTTTGACTAATTTTAATTATAATTAAGAATTTAATGAGGTATTAAGCACTTTGTGCAGCTATAGGTTGAAGTTATTGTGTAATCACAGCACTGGTGCTGCATGTCCCAAACCGCCTCCCTAACACCTCACCATTTACACTTTTATTTCCGTATCTGGCTGGAGCTGTGCTAAGAAACCCAACCACCTGAGCAAGGAAAAAGAAACAGGACCAGAGGGGATACTTTGTTAGGACGAGGTTCAGATCGCAGCTTGAAGGCTCGGGGACCTTATTTTCTGGCTGATATTAATTCTGAGTCTGATCTGCCTGCCATTTCTCACTTTGTCTGGATTCTGTTAACATCTCATTCCTTCTGGGCTATTAATAGTAATGCGGTATTTAGTGTTATCTGTTAATTATGTGCACCACCAATAGGTTTGCAATTAAATAATACCCTATGCAAATATATCTAAGGTCTGCCTATACTCTTGCCCAAACTTATTTCCCCAAAAAAAAAATTCAGGCTGGGTTGTCTCTACCTTTTCAAGGGTCCTAGGACCCCCCTACCAAGGAAATCAACGATCATTTCACTTCCTCCGCAATGCAGATGATTCAGGGAAACCTTGGAAACTGCAGATTCCGCCTATAGCGCCGTTTAGAGGAATCGCCTCAAGTTGGTTTTAACTGGGTGACATGATTTATATTCACAAATGAAAAATTAACACAAGCATAAATGAATGAAATTCCACGCCAAACTCAGCTGCAAAAAATAACGTCAGATAATGAAATTATTAAGACTATTTGAAAATACACAGAAACTGCAAATGTACGCAAAGACATTCAGCTTAATTTTTTCTTTTTTGTCGGGGGCATGCTCCATTAGTTACATTTTTAATAATCATTTAATTCAACAATCATTATTCAAAATGGATGCCAATTACACATGTTAGCAGGCGGTGCCCACCCCCCAGGGGAGGTCGGGTGACTGGACAGCTACGCCTAACTTTCCTCCCACTGAATTAATCTTTCCCCAGGTTATGTTCTGTCTATCTGTGTGCGTGTTTCTTCTCCATGTCACGTTTCAACCTGTATGCTAGCAGTGCATTAGACATGCAGGAATATTTCAGTGGGTCTACATAGGGAGGAAATCAAAACAGATATTGAAGCGGGGCAGCAGCAGGCTCTACAGTAGCAAACATTACTCTTCTATTGCATGCTCTGCTCTCTGCCTGCCTCATAATTATCACATGAAAGAGACCTATTTATTTTTCTTTAAAATTGGTTCTTTAAAATTTTGTGATGGACGTGCAGGATACTTATCATTCGGTAGGGTAAAGATCATGAAAACTACAGTACATTTGGTCCAGAGAAAAAGCGAAAAAGTAGTAGAGATGCTTTTATACCAGCTGAAAATAATCAGCTTTTAGTTAATATAAATATAAATATTAATATTATATTAATTAATATAAAGTGAAGTCAGCAACATACTTGCTATTTTTGAGAATTCAATGAAGAAGGAAATTGTTCATTTTGTTCTTACTAGGGATTTAAGCAGTGAAGGTACCGTAACATCAGTTTTTAAAAACTTGAAAGGGTGAAACTAAAAAAGACAGAAAATACAAATGATTAACTGCACATTAATTAATTCATTAGGTAATTAATATATTTATCTTTTTATTGTTTTACAACAAAAATGCGGGAAAAATTATACAAATCAGTTTACATTTTATATATGACACATTTATATACAGTATACCGTATCTCTTAATTAGTTTTTTTGTAGAATATATGTATTTTTTAATGCAAATACAAGTGAATGTACAAAATACAACTATTTACAAAATTACATTACATTACATTATTACTATAATAACTGACATAAATCTGGAAAAACTGGGGACAAACTTGGGTTTTGCAAAAGCAAAAAGTTTATTTAATGCATAAACTACAACAAGGTATTGCGGTTATCCGGAAATAATCAGTTAGAGTTGATTATTTTCATATGCCTGCACACTTTTAAGTGGTTTATCCTGCTTGTACCAAGGCTTACAAACAAAAAATAATAAAAGAATAAACTAATAATGTTCCAATGTGCTCTTAAAGATATACTCATCTGGTCAGGCTACTCACTGGATGCATAGTCCAAGTTACCATAGAAACCGTCAACAGGATCTTGCATTTTGAAAACCAAGGAAACTTCTGCTGATAAGAATGACTGCTTATTTATGAGTAAAAAGTCACACAGGTCGGAACTACCTGTGCGGTTACAGGAAAATCATCAACACCCACCTCCGGACCGAGAAGAAAACAGTATTTCCCAAAGTTGAGGTGTGTGTGTGTGAGCTTTCAGACATACGAACGAAGAGGACTGCAAGTCCAAGTTGTGTTTGTTGGGCTCCCGTTTCCTGTCCGCAACATCATATAATTAATTTTTTTTCCTCCCAGAAAATTGTTGCAATTACAAATGTTTTGGTATACACATATTTATTTCCTTTACTGTATGTGTGTTGAATCAACACAAAAAAGCTGAGAAAAAAGCCAAATTTGACATCATGTCACACAGAACTACAAAAGTGGGCTGGACAAAAATATTGGCACCTTTTCAAAATTCTGGGTAAATCATTTTATTTCGAGCATATGATGCTCGTTTGAACCTGTGGCAAGAAACAGGTGCTGCCAATATACCAATCGCACCTGAAGCCAGTTAAAATGGATAAAAGTTGTCTCAACCTTTCTGTTGTTTGTCTGTGTGTGCCACACTAAGTATGGAGAACAGAAAGAAGAGCAGAGAATTGTCTGAGGACTTGAGAACAAAATAACAACACATGGCGTTGTAGCTAATCTTCCTGGACGTGGATAGAACAGAAAAATTGATTACAAAACAAACTGCAATGCAGGATAGTCTGAATGGTGTATCCATATTTAAAACTTGACAAGACAAGCACATCTAGCAAAGTGTGCCTTGATCAGTGGACTCTAGGGAACAATGCAATGCAATGGATTTTTGGTTAACCGTTGTGTGTAATAGTTATTAATCATTACATTGTATCCATATTATATGCAATTGGGGCAATACATAAATGGGTTAACAGATAACCAAAAGAGACAGGCATGCCCAGTCAAGTGTGCTTCCATTAGTAGACTCTGGGGGACAATCCATACCCTTTGAATTTTCAGGGTAACTTTGTCTGTAATAGATATTATTACATTGTATCCGTAATATATGCCACTGGGGCTATATTTGGGCTATATATGAATGGGTTAATAGGCATGTCCTGACAATGCAGACCCCTACAAGGGGCTATATTCAGTTGCCCACAAGCAAGCTGGGATATACAAATCCCGCAGACACTACACTGTCCCCCACCAAAGGTTGACCATCCCGGGAACCACCACCCCCATGCTGTGATATAAAAATCACGCCAGCGCTTTGCTCGACTTCGAGCATGTTATTGCCTGCAACAGTTCCTGGAGTAGCATTTATTAGGTAACAGTAATAAGGTACAGCATATTTTATTTATTTATTTAAACATTTATGGGCCTCAGCAAAATAAAATAGTTCCCGTAATGTCAGCGAAAGTAGGATGGACTATCAAGTCCAAACCTTCTGCATAGCCAGAAAATTCAGTCCATAACCAATATAGTTTTGTCTAATATCGCCCGGTGCCAGCAGTGAAACAGCTAGCCAGCTTATTAGCGGAATAACTTGGTATTGTAAATTAAAACCATGCCGCAGGTCTAATAAATAAAATATTGTGGCACTCAAGTGGTGAAGAGATCATGAGGTGGCCAGCAAAGTTCAGTTATCAGCAGACTTTTATTGCAGGACAGTGGTAAAACAACAAGCAAGAATAAAGAATAAGCTCACTTACAGATAGAGATGAGGAGCTTTTACGGAGACAAAAGTGGATCGAAACAGTAGCGACAGAAGCTTTACTCTCACTTCCACCTATATGTATAATATATATATATATATATATATATATATATATAAACACACAGTGGTACCTCAGAACTCGAACTTAATCCATTCAGAACTCGAGTTCGAATCCTAAAAAGTTCGAGTTCTGATCGAATTTTCTCCATAAGAAATAATGGAAAACCAATTAATTGGTTCCCGGCCCCAAAAAATTACACCTAAATATGTTTTTTTTTAGCATTTAAACACAAAATGAATAGGATAAAACAAGAAGAGCATATACTGTACTAAACACATCTAAGCACATTTATCAAAACAGTCATTTGTAAAGTAAGAAAATAAATGTATTCAAACAATGTGTGCTCCATCCGTGTGCCACGCCCCCTCATTAAACCCGTGTTGATTCCCCGTGTGATCAGCTGTTTCTGGTTGTTGTCATTAGTCCACTGTTTCCCCAGTCCGGCCATTGTATTGTCCGTCTGCGTATACACACACACACACACACACACACACACACACACTAATCCTTGACACATATTGCAATGACTTCTAAAAAGAGAAATTTCTGAAATGGACATTTTACTCAAGATTATTTACCCATTATGGAGAATTATGAGCTTTTCCAATTTTTCAACAGATTTTATTTACCCAATGCTATGAAGTAGAATAAATAGTAAAACATAAATGTTCACTCAAAGTACTGCACAATTTGTCGTTAATAGGCTGTCTGTCAGTAGACAGGGTTGGTTAGGGCTTAGCACTGGAACTATTTTAAAGGCTTCACTGTTGATTTGGGAATCATAGCTAACAATGGGATCATAAATATTTCAAGGCTGAAAAAGATGGGCAGTAGCTGAGTAATGACAAAGGTCATAATACATATCAGGAGTTCCAGTGAGTACCCCTTAAGAATGGGACTATCAAACTGTGATGGATTGCTTTTGCATTAGCCCTCTGCTAACTCCCCCCTGGCATTAGACCCTGAGGCGTTCAATCATGCCATGCAATAGCGCGGCTGTAAATATGGAGGCATCCGTGTTACCTCTCAGCCCTTTGGTAGTTATTCAGAACAACCAGACTTTGGTAGGCAAGTCGAAGTCTAGCGGGTTTAAAGTAATCCCCAGACTGTACACGACAGGGCAGAAAGTATTAAGTTAAATCAGGGAGATAGGATTTCATAGTCACAGGATGTGTACACCCAGTTCTTCAGCGGTATATGTAGCAGTAAATAACATCTGACAGAACGCTGTTGCAATCTCGTGAATGGGAAGACAACATAGCAGCCTCCTCCTTTTCTAAGACCCAGCTTGTAAAGCTTATGGGTGACACTGTATGACTAATTAGGTGTTCTTGTGTGATGGATGTTGTACGCATCATGTTCTTGCTATACGGCTGCTCTGCCTCGTCCCCACACCGTTTTTTTTTTCCTTCAACAAAAGAAAATTACAATGATATTTCATGTTTATTGAGAGAAAATCAGCTTTCGATGTGTGTCAAAATATGTATTGGTAATCCATCCATCTTCTCCAGCCTGGTCACAACCATGGGGGAGCTGGAGTCTATTACAGACAGGATAGGGTACAAGGCTGCAGTACACCCTGAATGCGAGGCCAGTCTGTACTGGTAATGGCATTTTAAAAACAGGCTTCTCTGTCCTTCTTATTCATTCATTCATTCATTCATTCGTTCATCTGTCTATTATTATTTTAGACTTCTTCATGGTTAGCAGAAATAATACATTATCTCATTGTGAAAGGCATGACCTTCCCCTTTGCAAAGAAATCAGACAGCCTTGTTTTTCATTATATTTTTTGCCTCTCACTTATGTATTGCAGTAAATCTCACAGTACAGCGCATTATAGTTATAATTATGGTGGGTGCACAGTAGATTTGTGTTCAACTTCAGTTATAGATTAGCGCTGCTGCCATTCTGCAACATCACTCTACAGATTATGACACGACTCCAATTTCTGTACAGACATGGACAAATTTGTTGGTAGCCTTTCACAAAATACAAAAAAAACACAACTATCTCTGAAATTACTTTAAACTGACAAAAGTTTAATTGCATTCTTTATTGTTTATTCCATACTTAAAACAAATCAGACTTTGCTTTTGATTATTGATTCAGTTGACGAAAAGGGCACAATTGAATATTTTGTGGCACCATCTTTTGCAGCAATCACTGTCAACAAACGATCTCTCTACTTCACAGTGAGACGTCTGCATTTGCCAACAGTCTTCCTGAGCAAACTGCTCAAGCTGTCTCAGGTTCGAAGGGTGGCGTCTCCACACTGTAATTTTCAGATCTTTCCATAGATGTTCAATAGGATTAAGATCTGGGCTCATGGAGGGCCATTAAAGATTACTCCAGGTTTTTTTTCTCCACCATTCTTCAGTGCATTTACCTGTATGTTTTGGGTCATTATCCTGTTGGAGGACCCTTGACCTGCGACTGAGGCTGAGCTTTCTGACACTGGACAGTATGTTTCACTCCAGGATGCCTTGGTAGTCTTCAGACTTCATTGTGCCCTGCAGATTCGAGGTTCCCCGTGCCAGATGCAGCAAAGCAGCCCCAAACAAACCCGAGTCCCTCCATGTTTCACAGCAGGTATGGTGTTCTTTTCTTTAATAACTTAATTTGTGATTGGCCAAAAAGCTCCAGTTTGTCTCACCAGTCCAAAGGACATTCTCCCAGAAACTTTGGGGCTTGTCAACATACATTTAGACAAATTCCACTCTGGCTTTTTTAATGTTTTTCTGTCCATAGTGGACCCCTTCTTCCATTGAGCCCATTATTGATTAAAATTCATCGGATGGTGCAATCAGAAAGTGACGTACCTTGACCTTGGAGCTCAGCTTGAATGGTTTTGGATGGTTTCCTTGGCTCTTTTCCTACCATCCGCACTATCCTTCTGATCAACCTGAAGTTGCATTTCCTCTTGTGTCCACGTCCTGGTAGGTTGGCTACAATCCCATGAGCCTTATAATTTTTAACAATATTGGCAACTGTGGTCACAGGAACATGAAGCTGCTTGGAGATGGTCTAATAGCCTTTACCTTTAACATGGTTACCTCTAATCTTCTTTCTGAGCTCCTCAGACAGCTCTCTCTTTGCTTTCTCTGGTCCATGTTCAGTGTGATGCACACAGTGATACCAAACAACACAGCGGCTTGTTCTTTCCTTTAAAATAGGCTGAATGGCTGATGAAAAGCTTGGAGGCACCTGTGATACTAATTAAGGTTAAACACTTAGTGTGAAACATGAATATAATGCAAGGATAAATAGTCTCTTTGGGGCACCAACAAATCTGTCCATACTATTTTAGCATATATTTGTAAAATAAACAACAAATCATTTCTTTTCACAATTTTATTACTCTATCACATACTAAAGGCATGTAGATATATATTAGACAATTGCTTTTAATTGAATCACTTTTCTGGATAAATGAAGCATTGTCTCAATGAGCTGTAAGGGTACCAACAAATTAGTCCACGTCTGTATGTGTCTCTCTCTCTATATATATATACTGTGTATAAGCACATTCAAGTTTATTTTTCTCTTCCCTTCACCTGGGTTCCTCCACACCTGGAGCAAAGACTGACTGAGCATGAGCCAGAAAGCGTAGAACTGACCTCGGCCCAAGCTGCAGGACGCTATGCTAACATAGGAGCTATGCTAACATGGGTGCTATGCCAGCATGGGCGCTATGCTAACATGGGAGCTATGCTAACATGGGCGCTATGCCAACATGGGCGCTATGCCAACATGGGCGCTATGCTAACATGGGCACTATGCTGACATGGGCTGACTTGCTGAAAGTCACTATCTAACGAGCTGTAAATAAGATTGCTGCACTGCTTTTAACTATAACGACAACATGTTCACATATTTATGACTTAATTGTATAGCTAGATAGCATCCCTAGGGTTCAGGCAGCCAGTCATACTTTGTTCATGCTCCTAAATCTACATCAGCAGTTCCCCTGCCTTAGTATTGCATCGAACTAATTGCTATTGTCTCTGTTTATCATGCTAGTATTAATTTAATTTAAATGGGTTTATAATGTTGATGCTAAATTGTTAAGAAGTGCTCCAGGACAACAGAGTTGGAAAAGTTTCTCTTTAAAATTAAATAGTAGTGAATACGCGGTTTGTCCAATTAAAAAGTTTGACATTTACAGAGTCCACAATAAATACTAAAAGGTACTAAGTTATGTCTTGCTTCTTTGTCAAAAATGAATAAACCTTATTTATGCGATTATTACCTCTTTTGTTATTTGTTTGGTTGAATCCTCAAATGGAGATAAGAAAGTCAGAATTTCTCCATTTTCTATCAGGCCTTCAAGCCAAACAAAGGGTGCATCTTTTAGCACACAATAACCATGTTTGACTTAATTTCTTGGCACCTAAACCAAGGAATAAAATGTCACTGCAGCACATTAACCTTCCAAATGCAATTTTCCCACACATTCTCACCTGTCAGTCCTATTGCTGTGTTAGAGGATCGTGTGATCCTGTTTAAAAAAAGTCAGAAACAGATGAACGAGCAGTTGCCTACCATGAATCGATGGTGACATACCCATTAGGTCTTGCAAACCATTCTGTTTCCCTCTCTCTGCTCGTTGGTTGGTAGTGGTGATGTTGGGGAGTGGGTTGGGTGAAATCTACTGGTACTTTATGTAATGGTAACAATGGCACCCACTGATGAAAAGCCAATTAGTAAAATCCCCTGGACTCTTTCTATTTCATTTTTAATTCTCCTCCCATGTTTTCAGCTTTTCACAGTCAACCCTAGTTAGGTGTTATGTAATATTTCTCAATGACTTATTAATGAGTTAATAAAGTTATTGTAAAGTGCCATTAAGTTTTGTAACTCATAAATGCATAAAATAAAATAAAAGGCTGGTTTGGAGGACACCGACTATTTTTACGGCAGCCTCCACACGTGATATCTCGTGGTGATCTTGCCGTGATCTCTGTTTCTCACGTTTCTCACATCTTATCCATTCACTCGCCAAGGTGGTCAAAAAAATTTACGTGGTTTTTCCCAGATCGCGGGGGGCCTATGACCCTAATCCCCATGAAGTGGAAAGGTTGACTATTTTATTGTAACGCTCCAGGGGTGTCACTTAGAAAGCAGTCAACAACAACCACTGCTAATACTATTCAGCACCCTTGACAGGGCAATAGCCTAAAATCCACTGATCCAGAAATCTAAAACTATTCCCTACACACACAGATAAACATGTCAAATCAATGTAGAGCACCAGCAATTTCATAAGAATGAGCACACATACACATGCATACACACACGGCACACACATATACAACACACTTTATGGACAAAAGTATTGGGGCACCTACAGTAGCTGTTACACCTACAGGAAATTTCATGATATTCTATTCTATATCCATAGGCGTCAGTATGGAGTTGCTCCTCCCTTTGCAGCTATAACAGCTGCCACTCTTCTGGGAAGGCTTTCCACAAGATTTTGGAGTGTGTCTGTGGGAATTTTTGCCCATTCATCCAGAAGAGCATTTGTGAGGTCAGGCACTGAGGGGTGTGAAGGTCTGGCTCACCATCTCAGTTCTAGTTTATCCCAAAGGTGTTTGATGGGGTTGAGGTCAGGGCTCTGTACAGGCCAGTCAAGTTCTTTCACACCAAACTCACCCAACCATGTCTTTACGGACCTCGCTTTGTGCACTGGGGCACAGTCATGCTGGAACTGGAAAGGACCTTCCCCAAACTGTTCCCACAAAGTTGGAAACATACAATTGTCCAAAATGTCTTGGTATGCTGGAACATTAAAAGTTCCCTTCACTGGAACTAAGTGGCCTAGCCCAGCCCCTTAAAAACAACCCCATGCCATTATCCCTCCCCCACCAAACTTTACAGTTGGCACAATCTAATCAGGCAGGTAACATTCTCCTGACATCCACCAAACCCAGACTTGCTCATCAGACTGCCAGACAGAGAAGTGTGATTCATCACTTCACAGAACACGTTTCCACTGCTCCAGAGTCCAGTGGTAGCGTGCTTTACACCCCTCCACCCAATACTTGGCACTGCACTTGGTGATGTGAGGTTTGCATGCAGCTGCTCGGCCATAGAAGCCCGTTCCATGAAGCTCCCAGTGCACAGTGTTTGTGCTGGGGTTAATGACAGAGGAAGTTTGGAACTCTGCAGTTATTAAGTCAACAGAGTGTTGGTGACTTTTTACGCACTATGCACCTCAGCACCCAGAGACCTCACTCTGTTACATTACATGGTCTGCCACTTCATGGCTGAGTTTCTGTTGCTCCTAAACTCTTCCACTTTGCAATAATACTACTTACAGTTGATAGTAGGGAAGAAATTTCACAAACTGTGACTTACTGCAAAGGTGCCATCCTATGACAGTACTGCACTTGAATTCACTGAGCTCTACAGAAGGACCCATTCTTTCAGAAATGTTTGTAAACCTGACTGCATGGCTGGGTGCTGGCTTTTATACCTCTGAATGATTCACCTGAATTCAATTATTAAGAGGTGTGTCCCAATCCATATAGTGTGTGTGTATTATGTTTATATTACATATTATATTGTGGGGACCAAATTTTTTATAATATCAAATCTTACCTTTATAAAGAAAAATTATTTTATCTAACAAAAACATATAATAAGTTAACCAGCACCCAGAGCCAAAACAGAGAAATGTATTTGGGGCGGGGGTGGGGGGGTGGTAGATAATGGAATATTACAAACTCCACAATCCTTGAGGGTACAGACTGTTTTCGATGCAGCAGACCCACCACATGAAGAGGGTAAAAATATGGTTGAGCCATATTACTACAAGATATGACAGCTCTTTTAAAATGAATGTTACTATCTTTATTAACAGCCACTATTGGCTTAATTCCATAAGCAGCGCAACTAGGGAAGCTAACAATTTACACAATTTACACTAAACACACACTTCACCAGGGGCACCGACTCTCCAACATCTGGCATGACACTGACACTTCCAGACTCTCACCCTCCCGGAAGAAATCTACCGGCAAATCAATATTATAGTAAAACCAAAACACTCGTTACACAATATCGTATTTTGGTGCCATCAATTCCCTTTGTGTCTAGGCCCTGAATATACCCGTTTTTAACACCCTTTTTTTTTGTATTTTGAGGAGAAAAAAAAACGTTTTATATTCGGTTTAACCCAGCAGCTGTTTCTACTCAATATTTGCAGTCGTATTGTCATTATGACTGCCCACAGCTTGCAGTGGTAGAGCTATACTGGAACAGTATTTTGGGTACGTCATTTTGTGGGATATACCTCTAATCACGCAAATAAACACAAATAAAGCAAATAAAACTCAAAAACGCAAATAAAGCATAATTTTATTTCATTACTTAAAACAGTGTGTACAGTATCACATTTTTAAATATTATACAGCTTTCCCAGTGTTAAACTGGCATCCCGTCCAGGGATTCCTCTGGCTTTTGCCCCCTGGAACAGCCCCCTGGCTCCCCTTGACCTTGGACTGGATTTAGAAAGTAGATGACAGGGTGGATATCAGGTATTTAAACATTCTGTATTTAAAAAGCGTAATTTGAGTTAATTTAGGACCCCTGTTAGTTACAGAACCAAAGGTTTTACTGCTACGCTGACTTCAAAACACATTGTGTTTTTCTCACATAGATATAAAGACATTTAGCATGCTATGCACATCGTTCCGAATAACAGCTGGTATAGTTGATAGCAAACCATGTTTTCAAAGGCAACATCAAGGTATGTAATGATAAGTCCACAGTTTACGTTGATGATGTCATACGGGATGATGCTGGTATTGTACACCATTCATTTTGCAGAATTCATCATTAAGAACAATTAAAACTTGTGATGTTAATGGTGACAACAAACATCAAGCTTTTAATGAAAGTGAGCAATAATATGAGAAGGTTTCAGACACTAGAATAATAAAAGGAACAACATAATTAGATTTATAACAATGGATAAGACAGGGAAATAATGGAAGATGAGGGCAACGGCTCAGAATATCTAAGATTTTAATATCATATGGGTGGGAAATATGGCGTTCCTGAGGATGAAACGGTCCAGATGGAGAAAAGGTGACCCTGATGGTCACCCATCCTGAGATTACATCTTTTCCAGCAAAATCTGATCAGTTATTTTTTTGTTCAGAATTACAGATGATTTTAAGGGTGGTCAAATAGAGCAGAAACGCTGCAATTCTTCACAATCGAGCCTGAGCAATCATGTGGGACAAACCCTGCGAGGGTACACTGTGTAATTACTGTAGTGAGGAAGAATTTTATTTCTGTACTTGAGATTCAGGTTCTTTTTTTCCCACAAGAAGTCTATAGGATACATTGAAGGTCAGAATTAAAAGGCAGGTTGGAGATAGGGGAGGTTCTCATCCTGTCCTTGCAATATAGTATCAAATGGATTATTAAGAGGATAGTTTGGCATCTGAGGCGCTCTGTCTTTTTACAAGGGTCTGAACTGAAATTGAAGGTTCCTCCTTCATCCAGACAGCGACAAACGTCCATTGAATGATAGTATTTTCTACTGAGGTGTTTTCCATCATTTTTAAATTCATGCCACCTTCAGCCTGCAACAGCAAGGAGCTGTAAACAAAAAAAGAACAAGGTTTCGAGGGATTTAGCTGGTCATACGATCCTTATAATAGTATTGTAATAGTACTGGAGTGTGTTCTGAGACAGAGGTGGGAACTGTCTCTTATTAATGTTTGAGGCAGCAGCCAGCTTTGTAGTTACAAAGCTTAAATGTTTCACAAGCTCAAGCAGACAAAAGAATGGCATTTGGACCCTCTTTAATCATGGTCAAGGGCTTGATAATCACCACCAAAATAAATGTTTTTTTTTTTTTACGTAAGTTCCAGATAGCAAGTATAATCATTAAAGTTAATTTCTCTTAATTTTGTATTTGAGTGTATTTGACATGATATGGCCTTAATCCAGCCTTGACATTGATGGTATTATTCCCACGTAAGGAATCTTGGTGGGGTTACAAGGGTCATGGGTCATTTGACATCATATTAGGCTTGATCTTTGCTGTTTCCATCCGGAAGTATAGTCCATTTTGGATTTTTTTTGCCAATTTTGACACTTTTTAAGTTGTTAATATAAAATGCAACTTATAAACTGAAGTATATACTGAATACAAGTCATTGATTATTGGAAAATTATGTATTTTACTGCAAGATCTGTTTTTGTCTCTCCCAAAACCCAATGCTTCCATTTTTACCAAGTCTTTATTATTATATAAAAAGACAAATCTTGAAAGCACTCAGTGTTACCTGAGAGGTGGTTAAAAATAATAACACAAAAAAAAACTGTAAAGACAGATGGTATCATCATGAGAAACAGATTTTATCACACCTCTCCGGTGCACAAACCTAACGCTTCTCTTGTTCATCTCTTCTATTCCAAACTATCACTACCAACCAATGCCCCATATTCTGTACTGGGCCCATCTTCTTCTCCTCTCTCATTCCCCACAGCCTCTGAGCAACCCTGAGTCACACATCTCCTCAGAAAAACTCGGACATTACACTGATACAACCCTCTTTGCGGGGCTCACCACCCCCCCCCCCCCCCCCGCACCGTCCTCTCTCGCCTGGATCCAGCTACAGAAACTGGCGCCGAGGTCCCCTGTGTCCTATTGGCATCTTTAGACCAGCTGGGAATAACATGCACCTACCAGTCGACTTGCATGCTAATCTGTACATCTCATGACCTTTGACCTCAACCCTGTCCTCCTTGCACTATGGCTGGTTTCAGGCACAGTCAAGTTGTCCTGAGTTTCACGGTGACAACGATGGCCCCCATTTTAAAAACTGTGTCAACACACGGAGGGAAACAGGTGTAGGGTTAAGGCAGATGGGTTGGTCCTGCCAAAGTGAGCAAAGACAAACCAAGGGGGAGAGAGAGAGAGAGTGAGAGAGAGAAGTACTTGTCTCATTGGTGGGTGGGCAGCACCTATGCTTCTCCTGACTACAGCAAGCTGGCATGTCAGAATCAATACAGCATTACAATTTCAGAAAGTCGCCAGTTGAAATCCCAGGGTTGCCAGAATTACTTCACCGTTGGGCCGCTGACCATGGCCTTTAACCCCCCCATTGCTTGAGGAACTGTGTGACCCTGCCTTCTTAAAAATGTGTCATTTTAGATGAATAAAGGATGTTTAAGTGGATATTTTCCAGCTAGAAAAGTTAAGAAAAAACCAATTCACTCACAGGATATCCATCACAAGCACTTACGCAGAACACAACAATTGATTGTGTACTCACCAGTGATGAATATTGATTTAAGATAATGATGATTATGAATTAGCTGTGCAGTACGGGGAAAATATGAAAATGACTGCATACTGTAGCGTACATGAAGAGTTACAGCTCCAATGAAATTTTCGCAAATTCTGAATTCGCGAATCATGATGCGCGAATGCACGAGGGCTGACTGTAATAATAATAATAATAATAATAATAATATGCATTTCTATATACCAGAAAATTACCCAAGAGCTACTATATATCCTGTCTGCATTTCTTCTTCCTACCATTAAGATAAATATGCGTTCACTAAGCCTGCTTGTAATAACTAACAGCCGTAACATAAATGAGAACACGGGGAGCGGCTAAATAACTGAGCTGGCATGGGTTTACCATAATATTGCTTTAGGTGCTCTGCTAAAATATCACACCATTTTCAGTAAATAAATGAAAAAAGGGACTGTTATAAATGTCAGTTTATTAAAGCGAGGGAAGCACGCTACTGCAAACCCTAGGCAACATAACACATTAATAATGCGACTCGCTAACACCAATACAAGCAGCTGTGCTTTCAGTGTCCATGCCTGTTAAGTAACTACCTGTCCTTTGTCAAGGCCTGCTGTGCTCACATTACACTGTAACTGTAGGCTGTACCCCTGGAGGTATTGGAACACCACTGGAACTGAGCATAGCACCCATTACACTGTAACTGTAGGCTGTACCCCTGGAGGTACTGGAACTCCACTGGAACTGGGCAGAGCACCCTGCCCGTGTCGGATTGGCACTTCTGTCGGATAAAATAGACAACCCACAAATTGCACAACGCTGCCCATCTATGCAGTTCTCTCAGTAGTGCCCCCCCATCTTAAAAAAAAAGTAAACTTTCTTTCACTCTGAGAACTATATTTCTTGGTCCTGTTGGTCTCTTCACAGCTATTCCATCTACAAACAGCCCTTGACTGCTATGCTGCCTATGGATAGCTCTTTTCGCTGCTGTGTCATCTACTAACAGCTCTTCACCACTATACTATCTATGGATGACTCTCTTCAAGGCTATGATATTAAAGATAGCTCTCTTTAAGGCTATCATGTCTACAGCTAGCTCTCTTCACAGCTATCCTATCTATGGACAGGGGCGTTTCAAGCTATTGAAAAGATCAGGGGCTAAGTCAAGTTTACCTGGGGCTTGACTTTTTTTTTTTGAAGGAAGATTGGCATCGGGGCAAAGCGATGGACGTAGCTGGTACGCAAGTAAGCATTCGCCTTTAAAAATGATACGTGCGACAATCGACTTATTTTGTGTGCATTTGCGCTGATAAGAGAACAAAATATAATGCATTTTAATCTTTATATGCTAACTCTACTTCATTTGTGGTACACAGGTTAAAACGCACTGTGCCCTTTGTCATTGACTCTGTTCAGAATTTTTATAGATAGAATTTCTAGGTGTAGCCAAGGGGTGGAGGAGTCCAACTGGGGATGGATGGTGTCTTTCCTTGTCGCAGATGATGTGGTAGAGATCGACAGACAGATCAGTGCAGGAGTCGGCAGTAATACGGACGCTTTACCGTTCTGGTGTGGTAAAAAGGGAACTGAACCGGAAGGCAAAGCTTTACATTTACCAATCGATCAAAGTTCCTGCCCTCAACTATGGCCATGTGATTTGGGTAGTGACCAAAAGAATGAGATCACAGATACAAACAGCAGAAATGAGTTTCCTCCACTGGTCGTCTGGGCTCAGCCTTAGAGACACGCTGAGGAGCTTGAAAACGTTCAGGAGGAGCTCATAGCAGACCTTCTGCTCCTCTCCATCAAATGGAGCCAGTTGAGGTGATCCGAGCATCTATCTAAGACGGCTCCCTGGGGAGGTGTTTCGGACGTCCAACCGAGAGGAGGCCCCGGGGCAGACCCAGGACACGCTGGAGAGATTCCCTGTCTTGGCTGACCTGGGAACACCTTGCTATTGATGGACTGATGGTTGGATCTTTTTGATCAGTGTGCATCTATGTGGAACAATATATATTTCAACATTTGTTCAATTCAATATTTAACTTAATATGATGTTTAACATGATTAACATTATATTAATGAACCAGACACAGAAAGGTAAAGTGATATATTATCACGCATCTAAAATGTGGCTTTTGGCATCTAGGTAACGGATAGCAGACCAATAGAATAAATAATAAATATAAGAAACAAATATAATTAAAAATATATTCATGCATTTTATGGTATTCTATCTTCTGGAAAGTAAACTGTTTGTATTGCTAAGCAGTACTGTCTTTCCTGGCTGCCATAACTCATTTGAAAGAATGCCTTATTATATTCCCCATTAATATGCAAAGCACTCTGTGAAATCCCCCAATGGACAATATATAAAATCACATTATGTCTATAAAAACATCTCAATCTGCCATAAGCAGATGCCAACTCACAGAAGAGTGAAATTCGCAAGTAACCACGGCTGCTTACCAGATATTACAAAAAAAAAAACATATAATTGATGGTTTCAGATAATGGCCACACCTCTGATGAGTTTTGCTTTTTTAATGGATGTGTAATTCATGTCACTGACAGAATTGCTTCCTTGTAAAAGATAATGCTCAGCGATCACCAGACGTGTTCTAATTTGGAGGGGGGCTATAAGATGCGGACGATGATGATGACGTCGATGATGATATTGAAGGTATAATTGCATTTCACTGCTAGCAGACTGGAGCCTGAATATATTCTGTGAGGATCTGGACTTCCATGTTCTTATATCGAATCAAAGACAAAAACATATACATAGTGAGAGAGTCTTCCTCTTTTATTATTACTCTAAAGTGAAACGATCTTCCAGTACGATTTCTGTAACTGGAAGTTCTGCTGAGAAAGTTCCATAGAACTTGAGCCAGAAGCCAGCACACCATAAGCAGCATCTAAAGTCTCTGAGGAAGAGGATTCAGCAATAGCCTGAAGTAAGCAGACATCAATCAACAGCAAGAGGACATCAAAGGATTATTCCTGCTCCCCCAGCTTGTAATTTCCATTAATTCAGTTTTTGGTGTCATTGAGACCCCTTATTGCATAGCACGCGTGCTATCAAACGCAAACGAGGACAATATTCACATCCCTCTGATCTGATGAGGAATCTCATCTTTTCTTACGTCAAATTAGATTTACACCCCAGGATTCTTTTTTAAGCTGCAAGTTAAATTTGCAGTTGCAAAATTTGCCATACATCTCAGAACAGTAAAATATTTTCAGCAGTTATTGTTCCTCTAATAGATTTGAATGAATTCCAAAGATCTCCTTTCAAATCTATATCTCTCTAAATTTTTGGACTTTTCTATTGCTAAAGAGTATACAAAAAGTTTACTTTCCATTCATTAAAGTAAAATAACAATAATAATAATAATAATAAAAAGATTTCAAACATGTTAAACAGTGAACGTTTCCCCATTTTTGCTTGTGCAGGAGATATATGGGCATATAACTATCCTGCTTGCCTACTACCTTGAATCCCCCCACCACCCGAATGGGTTAAAACATTCTGGGTTTTGCCATTAAACTGAGGACTGCAGCAGTGTGACACCTTCCACCTTCTTCTTTAAAGTAATGTAATAATACTCAGGGGCCAAAGATGATTCTTAATGAATTAGCTACATGGGGGTATCATTAATCATACAACAGCACATGAAGGGGGGGGGGGGGGGATATATTTACTGTGAAAGCTGTTTGTAGATCTCTGTGGACTCTAGGCCCGTCAAACCTTTTCAACAGTGCATATATACCGAATACTCCACCAACACTTGGACCTAATGCGGATGGATGATGAATGGCAGTCATTCCGAAAATTGTTGCAGAGCATCATAGATGTTCATTCAAAGTGATTTTTACAATGAGTTAACACATGGGTCATTAATTTGTAATCTTTTCCAAATCAATGAAGGATTCACACTTAAGTAATGGGCCAATAGTGAGTCTTTTTTCCCCAATAGTAAATGTGTAATTTCTCATTAAGCAAAAATAATGAGGTTGCTCATTAATTGCAGCACAGCCTGTTGTTGTGCATATTTCTGTTGTAATGCTCTATGCTTGATGAGTAACCTAAACCCTTGCTCTTTACACATTCTGTGACAGCTATGGAAAGTGATCCCTTTGGAAATATTCTAAATCTGCTCACAAATAAAATATCTATGTCTGTGATGCTCAACAGCAGTAGTGCTATTTAGAGAACTGAAATTACTTTGCTGTGATCTGTGCCATCCCTCATTGACCAAAGATTATTTCTATGCAACAGTGACTTCACAATGCAATGTATTTAACCCTGTCAAAAACACAGGGAATCAAATAATGTGTCTAATACAAATCAACACCAAAATAACATCTGAGGCAAAACATACCAGTCATGTGAAAAATATGATCATAAGTACCCTATGTAAATACATGAGAAATACAGCAGGACCTGCTCTAGTCCAGACAATATGTAATGCATCAAAGAGAGGCGGGGAACTTGTACAAGCATTAGTTACTAAAAGCAATAAAATGGCAACTATTTAGAAGCCCCTTTATTATCTAAATGAACGTATATCATAAAAGTCATGACAAAGAATTATACATCAGTATAAGATCACTTGTGTGTTTCCAAAATATTTGCACTGGTGAGTTTGATATTATCCAAAATGAGCCTCCTCTGTCTTTACCACTGTGGCTTCTTGAAGACATCAGGTGAAGCAGTATTTCACAAAAAAAGAAAAGAAAAATAAGTACTGTTCATATCACATAAATTGTCCCTGTCGAAGGCATGGATGTATATTTTGTATTTTTATATTTGGCGCCGTCTGTCAGGTTTGGTTGAAAATCGTTACGTATTTACATGTTAGAGTTCAAAGGTAAAAAAAAAAAAAACGGGAGCAGGAGGTGTGTGAATGTTCGTGCCGTAGGCATGCGGACAGCACAACCAGAACCCTCCTTAAACATTCGTGCTTTTTTACGGGGAATAAATGAACGATCCAAAAAATGGAAGAGAAAGAAGAAAGTTAATGTTCATTCGTGCAAATAAAACTTAGTAAGGATGAAAACAACTTCTGCATCTGACGTTCATTAACATTGTTAGCTGTCTGTCAAGTTGGGTAAATGGATGCGCAATTAGGACAGAACCCTTTATGCCAATGTACTGTATACTGTAATTACAACAACCTTTTCCACGTCAAACTAAAAAAGTGCACCTCTTCCAAAAAATTTCTTACAATGTACTGTACAAAACAGCACCACCTTTAGACATTTAGGAAGTTCTGTAATATGACACATTTTAAACCCAATCAGTAAGGCATGCTTCACCTAGTCTTTCTAAAGATGCACACCTTTGATGTTTCTCAACACGAAGGTCTTCGCCAATATTCCTTTGTTGGGTTTTGGACAAGGAATTGGTATATTCAAAGTTACAGAGTTTAAAATAGGCCTACTTACATATTTAAATACTTTTCTTGTTTATTGTAGCTTATTCCATTGCAAGAATGAAGTGCGTCCCGCACACCGGCCACGCCCTGTTTTCCACCGGCGCAAAGTGCGACGCAAAGTGCTTTTGCTAGTTTCGTACCAGTGCACTGCTCATTTTCACGCCATGTGCGCACGTCAACACAATAACAAATGATTTTGCGCCTGCCTTCCACTCATAGGAGTGATGCTTTTTAGATGAGGTATGGCCAGGCGCATTGGCACTGCGTTGCTATTTTTGGATTAAAAGTGAATGAAAATGCAGCCTGTCAGTATTGCAAAGCAGAACTTAAATATCAGCACAGCATGACTACTAATACATATTAAAAGAAGACATTCGGGTCTGACGGACTTAGGTTAGTCACAGATACAGTATGTACCAATTAGCCCAACCTGTCTTTGTCTTCACTTTGACTCAAATAATTTTGGTTAATAATCCCTGTATGTCAAAATAATCGCTGCTAAATCGAAGGTTAGCCACATCACTTAGCTGCATCTTTTTACATAATACGGTACATACCGGCAATTAATACCATAAATGTAATATGATCAAATTTACAACAGAATCTGGCAAATGAGTTAGTGAGTTATGCCAGCAGTAGGGTTGTCAGCTCTTAGGCATCTGGCGTGACATTCGCACTTAGTTTCAGACTCACAATCACGCAGGAAATCGTATGGAAAATCCATATTATTCCTTTAAAAACCTAAAGTTAGCTACACCAAATGCGTTGGGGTAGTTTGCAAACCGTACAGACTATTTACAAGGTAATAAAACTGTTAAATATATGTAACATAAATATATATTACGTGTGCATGTGTGGACAGACTTGACTCAAATTGCAAATCTCACTTCAGCCTGCTGAGCAAAGTTGGCAACCCTGCAGCAGACACAAAGCTGAGCCGACAAAACACTTGCTTCTGCCCAAAATCATTCCTATGGAGTCCGCAATGCTTCCATACAGAGGTAGATGAATGTCTTTTTGTCTTGTTTGCTTTTCCCCTCTTCACTTATTTTTAATTTCTCACAAACAGTCCACAAGATGACCTAGTCCATCTTTTCTGCATATACCAAATAATATTGCAAATGAGCCAACTATGGAATTGCAAAGCTTGCTATGTTTGGTTTCCTATGACTGAGTAAAACTGTTTTAGCACAACTTATTGTTAGTTTGAGCATAGCACACTATTGCAATCCTTGAGATGCAACAATTTCGTGTGCATGAAATGCAATGTCGATAGGAATAATGATTCTAGGAATGTTGTAATTAGCCTGTGTGTAATTGGAAATGCTTGTCGTATATCTATTGTGGCGTGTGTCTTTGCACGTGTCATATGTGAACCCTGTCCGATCCTTGTGTGACTTTAGCCATTGTATGAATTACCCACCATGTGTACCTTACAGTCCAGAGTCGGACCTCCTTGTGTTTCACCGATATCTGTGCTTCTGCTGCTTGCTTGTTTGGTGGTTGCATTCGTCCTTTAATAAAAGGGCATTGTTCTTCCTTGTAAGTAAGCCTCCTTGTTTTTCGCTGTCCCAAAATCTTGGCTTGCAAGATGCTACCCTATTACATTATAAATGATTACTCGATGAATCATACAGTATGTTACTCAATTAATTGACAGTGGCAGCTCTAGTGTGAAGTGTGTGATTCTCCTGATACCCAGCCCGGTGAGTTTGTGTCCCGACCCTCTCCTTCATACAATTGTGTGCCTGCGACGACAATGATCTGGCTTTTGTTGGTGTGGCTGTTTTCCTACTCATATTTGAATCAAGTCACTCTATTGACGTTACCTGCATTTCTATAATTACTGCGTTTCAGAAATGGGTACAGCTGTTGAAAACTGTTAACATAATTCTATGCATCAGCGCACCAAATAGTCACACATTTTAGGGCTACGTTTTATTGAAGATATCAACCAATAGGGAATGTTTCGGACCACAGTATAATGATTGTTTTAATATTTACTATAATATTTATAGTATTGACTAATATTTGATTAGGTCAGAAATTATACTGGGCATTGGGGTGTTAGGCTACAGGTTCATTCACTGTTTCTTTTAATTGCTACACGAAGACAAACACAATTAAGCCATATAAAAGAAACCATTTAATATAATGCATATACACTGAATGATGGCAACCTTCAGCTTTTACATTCGCGGGTTCAAGTTCTTTATTGCTTTTATAAAATGACCTCGGCATATCATTAGCATTATTTATGTGATATTTTAAGGAATAATATTGAAATAACTATAATGAGAGTTGGTTTAATTTATACCATCCATCTTCAAGAGGACATTCTGTTTGAAGTGGGGCAATAAAGCCAGGTGATGGGGGGGAGGTCCCCCGTTGGGGGTAGCCAGAAAAAGCCCAGTCATGATATTTGGATACCTTCATTGGTCAGCTGCTGGAGAATTTGTTCTGTTAGCAAGACTCTCCTTCTATCATTTTCTTTCTTCCAAATTTTATGGAGAACTCAATTTATCCTCACTTACAAATATAAATTACTTTTATCTATAACCCTGCATAGTTGCATCGATGGTGTCACCAGTTACTCCTCAAGTTCTCAGGACAGAAAAGTACCACAGTTTAGCTATTATACGAGAAAAATGGGACACTATTAGCCAATCAGTGAGGACCACAGCCATCCCTTTTATAAAAAGCTGTATTGTTTGAGGTGAAAGTAGCAATGCATGCAGTAATAATGCGATGGACGCAGTCCACTTGTCTGATCAATAAAATATAGCAGCTATCAAATAGTGGAACAGGCTTTAAAAGTAAATAAATAAACTATATAACAGATGCTAACAAGTAACAGGAGAGACACCCTGTTTGTTAGTACTGTATCCTCTTCCTTTGAGAGTCTGAAAATAGATCCTTCCAGAAAGGTGCATTAGCACAATGTTATGACCTTGGAACAGGGTTGTAGGTTTCATATGCATTTCTGTAGCATTTTAATGAGAATTACAGAATTCATATAAAACTTTGATTTTATTTTTTAGCACTGCATATACATTTGCACATTTTAATTACATATTATATATTTATAAACAAATAGAATGCTGCATACCCTTTTCAAGTTCTTTCTGAATTCTCATCGTAATCTTAGAGCTCATTTTCTTACATTCTACTTGACTAGTGGACTTGAAATTTATATTCAAAAGGTCAAAGCAAAGTCATTTTGTAAAAGTAAATGGAAAGCACAAGTGGGGAATTAGAGGGAGAAAAGAACCCCCTGCAAAATGAATTAACTTCCTGCTGATACTTCAACAACTTCAAATAAATTAAAAGAATGGAGGTGTAGCAGACAAGGATCTGGGCACTGGTGATAGATGCAGATCTTTCACCTTCACAGATAAGTTTGGTAAATTACTTTATTAGAAACTTAATCTTAATAGAAACAGTAGTTTAATCCTGCACCTTGCCGTGTTCTTTATTTGAGCCTAAGAAACGTAGGAGAACTGATAAAAGAAAGATTTAGATTTTGATTATAGCAAAGTTCCTACACAAATACATGATTTACAACAATCTTAATAAATTTGATTTATTTTTAGTCATAAATAGATTCAAACAATTAGGTTATCAATTTTCAGTAGCTACCCAGGGCAGAGCTGCAGGATTTATCCCAGTGGCTGTGGGCACAAAGAGCCGCCCGTCGCAGGGCACGCATGCCATTCAGGCACTTAATCACACAACCTGGCAAACCCAATTCACCTTAGTGTGTTTTAGGGGAAATCCTGATCTCCAGAGGAGTGAGGCAACAGTGATAGCCACTGCACAACCCTAACCCCCAACTGAGGTTATATGTAAAGAATAACCTTTGTTTTATAGGTGAGCATAGATTCACTAATTGAAACCCTGTACTAGACACCAGGTTCGAATATGCAGATATCGGCTTATTTCAAGCGGGAGCAGCTTCCTCCAGAACCAGAATATGGACGAGTCAGTTTCACTTAAAACTGTAGCCACCAGAGAAATTTTTGCTCACTGATGAAGCTGTTGTGTTTTTGTTGTAGAACACCTATAATGTCTGGGAAATATACCGTACATTCCTAGCTTGCCTGAAAAACAACAATTTAATTATTCTCCTGTAGTACACGATGGCAGCCAACCTGGAGCATATCTCAGAAAGCATACAGCAGAAGGCGGGGGACGCCCTAACGATACGCTTCTGGGCCGAGAAGAAACCCACAGGAAATCCTTAGCAACACAGGGCAAATATGCAGACTACAAAGATACACTGAGCCAGCGGCAAGAATCAAAGCGGGAGCCAGCTAGGTAGAGGCCACAGTGCCGCAGAATAATAAAAATTAAGACTCCCGATCATCCCACAGATCTGAATTCCCAACAAGAAGATTGCCAAGCAAATCTTTTATAACTGGTAAAGGGTGATAAGAGGTTTCTCACTGGTATGTGATAACAAGTAAATCCGTTTGTATCCGCTGGGCAATACAGTTTCTCCCAGAAACTTGTGAAAGTAGCGCAATATTTAGGCCAAATAATTACATGCTTTTTTCAGATTCATATTTTTTCATATTCCTTATGCCTCATTCGTAGTAAATAACAATAAAATAGCAGGGAACATCACTAGAAATCCTGAAGCAGTCAATCTTTAAAATCTCACACCACTTAAAATAAAATCAATAAGTAAGAGAGAACCCCCCCAAAAAAAACCCCAGAAACCCCTTTGGGCTGTGAGTGGAAACTTCCACAAATTTCTCCAAGTCCCAGAAAGCAGAGCTGCTACAGTACCTCTGTGCTTCTTATAACCCCCCCCTCAGCATTCGCCCACGAATGTTTCTTTAATTGTTCACACCTGAACATAGTTGCTTTAATGAGGTCATACTATGGTTTGCTTTCAAGGCTGGGTTCTGGTGCATACGGCTTTCTTAAAAAAGTTTATTGTGTTTAAAATATATTAATTGTTATTTTACATTATATAACGTCAACATGTATCAATAAAACAATAAAAAATGCAGAGTCCCTTACTAACAAAGGAATAATAAATAGTACGTTTATAAATTTATTATACTTCCTCTTTAAGTCAGTTAAATGATGCTCACAGCAAAAATTTATTTCAGGTGAAAAATAAAATTCTGCTAATTAGCAAGGCAAAATGACATCTTTGTTCCATTCCATGTGCAACAGGTCCAACATTTCCTAGCATGAATAAACGTTAAATTATGATGCCAGCTCACTGGTTAAATTTGCAGTCAAAATTTTAAGTAATGCAACATAAAGTCCCTGGATAAATGTTACCTTTGACTATCGTTTTTCATCACTGCATCCTTTCATGTCTTTTATGCATTTTTATATTATGAAAGATGTGATGTTCATTCATAGAAGTCACTGTACACAAATATACAATCATTAACAGTCACACTCTTGATAAAAGGGACAAGACAACAACAGTCAAAAGACACCCTCTAGATACTCTTTTAAGTAGCATAACATCTAACACCTGAATTTAACATTTGTTTCCTTTAACATCTATTTAACCCTAACTTATCGTGGGTGGGTGGCACAGTGGGCAGCTCCATGCCATTATACCTCTACTGTGCTGGATTTGATCCTTTCCTCATTTGTGTGCAGCATGTTCTTCATGTTCTTGTGGGTTTCCTTCATGTACTCCAGTTTTCGCCCGTCATCCACAAACTAGTGATAAGGTTAGCTGGTGTCTCTAGATAGACCCTCGTATGTGAATGTGCGCCCTGGGATGGTACAGCATTTGGTCAAGGGTGTCATGAATATGGATATTTAACTGTTCACTTCTTTAGAATATTTTCTTTGCCAGCCCTTCAGCTATTGCAGAACTGAGTACTACATACGGCCATTGTTGCCTACTTATATATAGATATTGCTAGATCTGCCGTCTCCACTCAGTCTTGACATAGCATGGACTCAACAACATTACTGCTTTGTCGTGCACTGCCTGTATTACAGAATTATATTGGCTAGTCTGACATTATTGATTGTTATTTGTTTTGTAACTTAAAACATTTTAAAATCGTAAATCACCGGATCCTCCTATCCAGCCTCGATGAATTCGGTATCTATAGAGTACTGGTCTGAGAATGTCTGACTCTCATGTATTAAGTAGACCATACCAAGTGTGTGAGGGTGAGGAGCTCATCAGGTAACAACTGATATCCCCCAAGGCTCTGTCCACGGTCCCCTCCTCTTCTCTCTGTACACCACCTAATTATCCAATCTCGCGGTTTCTTCTACCAATTCTACAGTGATAACATACGGCAGTATCTCACCTTCCATCCCTTGGACACCTCAGTCTCTGCTTGGAACTCCACATGCCTTGCCAACATAGACTGGAAGAAGGATTATTACAGTACCTTCAGCTGAACCTCCCTTAAGAATGAGATTCTTATCTTTCCTGCCAGCTCTACCATTCACTGTGATATTGATGTACAGCTTACATGATCAATGTTGTCCCAAACAAAGTCTGCCAGGAACCTAGGGGTGATGAAAGATGACCAGCTATCCTTTGCCGATCACATAGTATCTATCTCCTGATTTTGCAGATTTTCTCTGTACAACATTAGGAATATCATGCCTTATCTGTCAGACTATGCAGCTCAGCTTCTAGTCCAAGGACTTGTCATCTCATGGTTAGGCTACTGCAACTTTTTCCTGACAGAACTACCAGCTTGCGCTGTCAAACCATTACATAAAAATGCAGCAGTACATCTCATATTCAATTGGGCAAAATACTCCCATGTTACACCCTTCCTTGTCTTTCTCCCTGTAGATGCTCACATCAAATTCAAGTCCTTGGTGCTGGCTTTCAAAGATGTTAAGTCAAGACGCACATTCAATCCTGCCCTCTTCAGTTGAAAAGCCAGCCCTGGCGGGAGATCAATCCACCATGTGAGAAGTCACACTCTAGCTGTATCTTTTGTGTAGTTTCTCAATGGTAAAATGAGCTTCCCATTCACATCCGGTCATCGGAATCCCTCTACACCACAAAGAAATGCCTCAAGACTCATCGCTTCTGGGAACAGCTCATCAAGTCCTTCAACCACTGACCTAATCTATCATCATCTGTGATCCCTCAGCTACCCTTACATATCCCATCCATCCATCCATTATCTGCCGCTTATCCGGGGTTCGGGTCGCGGGGGTAGCAGCTTCAGGAGAGATACCCAGACCTCCCTCTCCCCAGCTACCTCTACCAGCTCCTCGGGGAGGACACCAAGGTGTTCCCAGGCTAGCTGAGAGATATGATCCCTCCAGCGAGTCCTGGGTCTGCCCCGGGGCCTCCTCCCTGTAGGACATGCACGGAAAACCTCTCCAGGTAGCCGCCCAGGAGACATCCGCACCAGATGTCCAAACCACCTCAACTGGCTCCTTTTGACGTGGAGAAGCAGCGGTTCTACTTTGAGGCCCTCCCGGATATCCGAACTTCTCACCCTATCCCTAAGGGAGAGCCCAGACACCCTGCGGAGAAACCTCATTTCGGCCGCCTGTATTCGCGATCTCATTCTTTCGGTCATTACCCATAGCTCATGACCATAGGTGAGGGTAGGGACGAAGATGGACCAATAGATCGAGAGCTTTGCTTTTTGCCTCTAGACGCTGCTCCGATTCGTCTATCCAGCTCCCGATCTCTCCTACCCTCACTCGTGAACAAGACCCCGAGATACTTAAACTCCTCCACTTGAAGCAGTACGTCTTCCCCGACCCGAAGAGGGCACACCACCCGTTTCCGGCTGAGAACCATGGTCTCGGACTTGGAGGTGCTAATCCTCATCCCTGCCGCTTCGCACTCGGCTGCAAACCGCCCCAGTGCATGCTGGAGATCCCCAGCAGATGAAGCCAACAGGACGACATCGTCTGCAAAAAGCAGCGAGGCAATCCTGAGGTCACCAAACTGGACACCCTCAACACCCTGGCTGCGCCTAGAAATCCTGTCCATTATAAACAGGACCGATGACAAAGGGCAGCCCTGACGGAGCCCAACCCGCACTGGGAACACGTCCGACTTATTACCGGCAATGCGGACCAAGCTTCTGCTCCGTTCATACAGGGACCGAATCGCCCACAACAGCGGACCCTGGACCCCATACTCCCGAAGCACCCCCCACAGAGCACCTCGGGGAACCCAGCCGTAAGCCTTTCCCAAATCCACAAAACACATGTAGACTGGATAGGCCAACTCCCAGGCCCCCTCCAGTACCCTTGCAAGGGTATAAAGCTGGTCCAGTGTTCCACGGGCAGGACGAAAACCGCATTGTTCCTCCTGAATCCGAGATTCGACTATCGATCTCACGCTCCTCTCTAGTACCCCGGAATAGACTTTCCCAGGGAGGCTGAGAAGTGTGATCCCCCTGTAGTTGGAACACACCCTCCGGTCCCCCTTCTTAAATAAGGGGACCACCACCCCGGTCTGCCAATCCAGCGGCACTGTCCCTGACCTCCACGCACTGTTGAGAAGGTGTGTCAGCTATGACAGCCCCACAACATCCAGAGCCTTCAGGTACTCCGGGCAGATCTCGTCCACCCCCGGGGCCCGGCCACCACGGAGCTCTTTATCCACCCTGGCTACCTCAGCCCCAGTGATGTGCAAGCCCCCCCCCCAGCACCCTCGGGCTCTGTGCCCTCAGACGTCTCAAAGGCAGTGTGCGTAGATGTATCTGAGGCAGGGTTGAGGAGGTCCTCAAAGTATTCCTTCCACCTCCGGGTGATGTCCCCAGGTGAGGTCAACAGCACCCCCCCCCCCACTATAAATAGTAGGAACCAGGAGCTGCTTCCCCCTCCTGATACTCCGGATGGTTTGCCAGAACCTTTTTGAGGCCGACCGAAAGTCACTTTCCATGGCCTCACCGAACTCCTCCCACGCCCGGGTTTACATTGGAGGCCCACTTTTATCTAGTTAATTACTTGACAGCTGTATATTGTGATGAGTGATCTGGCAAAAGCAACTGCTAAAAAAAGTAAATACAGCTGAACATATGCATATATGCAATGGGCAGCACTGTCGCCTCACTCCTCGGGGACCAGAGGTAAAGTCTCTGCCAGGGTTCCATTTGTGTGGAGTTTGCATGTTCTTGCTGTGTGATTGTTGGGTTTCCCTTGGGCACTCTAGTAACCCCTTCCCCCCCATCCACCCCCCACAGTCCAAAGACATGTGATTTGGTGTTACCAAATTGCCCACAGATATGAATGGTGTGTGAATGCACCCTGTGATGGGTTGGTGCCCCATCCTGGGTTGTTCCCTGCCTTGCACCCATAGGTTCCAGACCCCCTGTCATCTTGAATAGGACACATGGTTACAGAACGTGGATGGATGTAAATATATAAAATTGGATTAGGACTCTCTTTAAGGTGCATGTTATCTTTGATTAACTCAAAGCTGCCTGAACTTTTATTGAATAAGTTTATATGTTAAAAAAAACTCTCTTCCAGGCATCGGTAATCCCCTGCGTGAACGCTAAATGAAACACAGTGGTTATATGTAAAGCCACACAAAGTTTCATCCTGAAACAACTCTGCTATCCTTTACCTATTACAGTTATACCTCCTTCCCATGACAGGTATGTGAAAATGCATGTAGAGCATTAATACCGACCAGTCTTCTTTCTGCCGGAGCTACATTTCCATGTTTCTGTTCATTACTTAGCCTCTTGTTCCTCTTCCCAATAACTAGTAAATCTTGCCACTAGATTCTGCTTGTCTTTGGCACAGATGTTGTCAGCACTAGATGTAAGAGAGCTCACTAATTGCTGTGTCGTTACGGTGCATAGGTCTTCCTTTGAAAGCCGCCAACTGACCTCCACGTCATGGTGAAATGCAAAGAGACAAGCGTGCAAGAACTGATACTTACTGAGGTGCTTAGGTGAGTTCTTCACAATTGGCTTGCCGTCCTGCGAATTGTCTCCCCCTCTGTTGTCTTATCTCCAATATCCCACCACTTCTACCAGCATTTGTCCAGCATTCATCCTCCCACTGGCTGTCTTTCGATTGACCAGCTACAGGTCGGTGGGATCAGCCTCGTTGTCCAGTCCCCTATACCCCTTTAACTCACCCAATTGGAAGAGCATCCAGTTTTCAGCCAAGCAGTTCTGCCTACTGTCAGTGAGAGATATGTGGGTGTCTCCAGGTATGACCTATGAATTCATGCATGCAACAGACACCCCTGTTATTCATATTTCCATGGTATTTGTCCTACTAAATAAATCTATGGAAATTCTTAGATGTACCTTCATATATCCACAAGCACAGATTTGTTTGATTTTACTATAGTTGCATTGTAATTTCTTAATAATATACTGTTTGTCAACAATGTAACAATAAATGTGTGGTATTGAAAAAAAGAATAACCAGAAAATAAAAGTAAAGCCTTTACTTTCTGTACGAAAATTATACCCATGAGATTATTGAATACTTATTTTAACAAAATAATATACATACCAAATTAATCATGACAATATTTTCATTTTCCTGAATGTCAGCTAGAAATGAAAACAATTAGATGTCAAACTAATGTCATTTTATCAGTTTGTATATTGCAATTCCTAATTGCTTTTTTTATTGTTACAAATAAATGTTCTAATTTCTGACAAATCGCTCATTTTCTTCATGCATAAATCACATTGCTGTCAACATAGTACTTGTTTTGCTTTTGTGCATGTGCAGGAATTTTTACAAGTCTATACATTTTACAAAATCACATTCACATTTAATAGTAAGAGTTGCAGTAGTATTAGTAGAAAACAAAATCCTTCCATGAATCATTTCAGGAATACCAGCTTTCTCCAAGGCTATTGTAGCCACCTTTATTTCACCAGCAAATAAAAATTTGTTAAAGAAAGTGCAAGTACACATTCAGGCATACATAGTTCCATATTAGCGTAAGTCATCATTTTTATAATAAACAAGCCTTAAATAATTTTGAATATTGGTAGCACAGATTTACATCCACCTCATCAAATGACCAGAATGTTTTAGGTACTGGAATGAGAAAGGATTCATATAATGAAGATTTATGAAATTCCTGCACCTGTCACCTGATGTTATTGTGTTGATGTTAGATTCCTCAAAAATGCATACGTTGTCATGCCAAATTGTAAGAGTTACATATTAACAAAGACTTGATTATGTGATGGGTAAGAATGTGTTAAAACAAGAAACCGTGACAATAAGAACAGAACCTCTATCTAGCAATGCATATATTAAAATAAAGTTAATGTATTGTTTGTGTTGTTTAAGATATCTGACAGCCACTAATACTTTCATTAGTAAGCTATGTCATGTTTATTTTTATTCAGCACCAGCCTTTCTGGATTACCCTTATACGGAAATATGGAATGTCATTTTTTTTGTTCATTTTAACTTATTTTTAAATCCAAAATGCTTAAACAAATGTTTATGAGCAGCTGAGCTAAACTCAATAGTGGGTTGTCTTGGCCATGTTTAAAAATTATCACTGCTCATTGAAATTGTTCTTTGCCTTTAAAAAAAGGAACTTTTAACTTGTAAGAAAATTATGTTAATGTCTGCTCTATATTTTAATTCAAACAGACTGATAATTAGCAGATTTAAAAAAATCATTTTGGCCTCTTCCTGGTTCTACAGCAAGAGTGACATCAAGCAAAATTCTTTTAACATTTTTCTACCACATTTCAATTTCTCTGAAACATTTCTATGGGGACATCAATAAATACCCTATCCCTAACCATACTTTATGGTTCACAAACTCTAACTCTGTTGCCCTTGAGTAATATTTAAGCAATAAACAAGTGGTAGTACCACATTTGTTGATGATGGCAATAATAAGAAAAATTATATTATATAAATAATAATAATAATAATATCACCATCATTGAGAATTAAGTGATTCAGAATAATGTAGCCCTGTTTAGTGAATCCCTTTGTTATTTTTCAACTGTGAGAGTCACCATCTATGTTTCCTGAGTGAACTTGACTACATTTAATTTTGCTAAATGAAATGAACTAACATGCCACGCATATTAACTGATATTTCAGTTTAGCCAGAAATTGCCTTAAAATTACCTTATTATCAAGAGACATGTTAGAGCCAGACTTGAACAGAGCAGTATTTTTTTCATACTTTCATACTACAGTTTTCAAATCCTGGTCGTTACCGTGTGTTTCCAATTTCCTGGAATTCTTAAAGGAACATACTCATTGTTTCCAAAGCAAATCAATATCATAAATGAATATGGAACTACGTAGCTATATATTTTGTATTTGCCGACGGGGCGTAGCTAGAAATTCTGGGTCGCCTAACAGAATGTTAGCTTAGGCCCCCCAGCCAATTTCACATATTCAAGGGCCCCAGTAAGGTGCTGGGGGCCCTGAATCTTCGAGGGTATCCATGCCCCTACTGCCCCGCTACCTATGGACAAACATTCAGAGCGCTATTAACGCAAACAGCTTCCACTGCGTATTCCATCTGTTCAAATGCCCTCAGCTGATTTGCTGGCATCTTCATCAGTATGAGTATGTTGTCAATGCAATTATTTGTCCTACAATATGTAATATGTCGCATATAAGGTTTCATTCAACTTAAATGTCAGCTTAAATTAATAAGGCACTCCTGGGTGTAATAGGGGGCTTAATAAAACAACCAATGACATTAATCACCTGACTGTTTCACTTAATTTGTAGCTGTCTGAATAGTATTTAATTAGATATTTTAATTGACTTTGGCATCAGCCGATGTTAATTACATACTCAGAGCTGAGCCATACAAAGCAGACCTAGCTTGATAGACGTCTGTTTGCGCAATATATCGTTCTTTACTGTAGTCAGAGATTAAATATCACCTGTTATTTGAAACGTATGTAATAAATGTCCTGCGTTTAATTTATTCCACATTTCAGTTTTATTTGGACTCTGCGACATCTTGTTATTCTGTATCGTTTTAGGCTTTCGGGAATGTGCTGCAGAAACCAACATAAAGATATATATTTCACACTCAAAAGCCATTAAAATCAACAGCATATTTCCAGAATGCTGTGCAAATAGAGATGGGACACAGGAGAACAGGGACCAGAGCTCAGATCAGAATAGAATGTTAGCTGGAATTACATTTCAAGCAAAAACTTGTCGCTATGCATTGGATTTATAATAAATGTCAGGTAATTCAGAACCTCATTCATATTATTAAAAATAATTTAGCATATCACAATTTCTACACTGAAATGTTTTCATCATGTTGCTTTCAATTGTATGAAATTTCCATACTGCTGTCTGTACGTCAGCAGAAATTTATCAAATGATGAATTAGACAAATAATTCCACAGTACATATTATAGAATATTTTAATAACAATTCATCTACAAAACTTACTGACATCACTATATTCTGTCCCGTAGGCAAAATGCACTATCACAGCAACAGAACATATAAAAATTACAAACAAATAGACTGTATCTGAAAATCACCCCCAGATCGCACTCAGTACATAAAAATTTGTAGTTTTTACACAGAATAGTATGTATAATTAGTGTATAGTTACATATTTTACAAGGGCACCCAGAGGTAATACATACAATTCATTTACATCATATGCATGTAATAAATGATTTCAGATGAAAGTAATTCTGTGTATATTAATAGTATTTTCAATAACTATTATGTTTACTCTTAAAATAGTAAATGTTTGGAAAGTAAAAGGAAAGGTGTTTTGGGCTGAATTACTTTATTTTACCTGTATGTAGATGTAATGCATGCCTAATGTCTTGTTAAACCTTGGGGCCCTTATGTTAATATGATGTTTGTGATGGTCACAATTAGAGTCCATTATGCATTTAAAATGATATATTCATAATCTACTGTTGACTGTTATCTTCTTCCGCTGCATTTCAGACCGCTAACTGCTAACTGCACAGTTTGGTGGTCTCGTAATCCAAGGAGTTAGGTAATCGAGCACTGAACGCTTGCAGAGAAGTGTGGATCCTGGACACCTCGCTGGCCGTCAGTTTCAGCCTGTGCCGAAGCAGGCATGCAAAGAGGTCCAGGCGTTGTTTACCTGGTGGAGAGAGCTGATTCACTCGATCACGAATCTCCAGCAGCTGGAGGAGGGCGGTGTCCTGGGACCCCTGTGTGTAGGGATAATCCAGCTGGAGAATGAGATCTCGAATGGCTTCCGGGTCAAAGTGCATGCTGTAGCCAAACACCTGGATGCTGTTAATTTTCATGTAGCCCAAGTTCCTGGAAGGGTCCACCAGCTCCAGAGGTTCGTAATAAATGCTTTCGTTCCCGTTGGCCCCTTGAGTCTTAATGCGGCTCCTTAAGTAGATGTGAATCGTCTCGAAAAATGTCTTCCACTTGTTTCCAAGGGTCAAGGTCCAGTTAAAGCACTCCAGTGGAAGATCAAGCTTGACTTGTTTCCAGTTAGGAAAGCTGTTCTCGTTTGCTGGCATATACCAGCTCTCAGAGTGACTGCCACCAAAAGGGTTAATGTAGAGGGTCAATACAGGTTCCAATGTGCTATTCTTAGTCAGGCAGATCTGTATGGAAATCCCAAGCAACATGTGCACAAGGTTGGACTTGTACTTGTTGCTCTTCAGGGTGAGGAGCATTCGTTTCCTCCATGAAGGGTCGAACCAGCTGTTGAGGCGCAGGTCGTTGCTGATGAAGATGGCGTGCACCTCAAGTCTCCTGTCAGCTCGCTGCAGGAGGTACCTCAGTTCAAGGTCCTGCAGATCCGTCTCAAAGCCCAGGTAGTTTTCGGTGGAGTCTGCCACCATGGGCTTGCAGATGCCCTGGCTCAGTACATAGCCAGAGTTGCAGCTACCACAACGGGAGCGGTTGTCTGTGGCGCAGGATGCACAGGCCCCGCCATCCCCTATGGAGCACGGTGTGATCTGCTGACAGGTGGCCTGGTCAAACACGCAAATGCAGGCGTGCATCTCCTCGGAGAACGAGCCCAGCTGGTTGTTCTCTGAGCAGTAGAGCAGGGACTGTAAGTAGTTTAACCAGTATGTCTGTGGTCTGAAATAGATACAAAACAACAGCAACGATGCATATTTTATATCATGACGATATTTCGAGCGCACAGTGGATCATGGTCTGATTTGCTACAAATTGGCAAAAAAAAAATTGACACCTAATGAGGTGATTCTTCTGCGTGTTTGTGAGACTTTGTGTATCATTTTCATGGTTGTTTTAGGCAATTTCTGCAATTCACTATGGCAGTGCTGGTATGTATTGGCAATAAATCAGTCCTGACTGGTTCTGCTTAATCAGTTTGTGGCATGTAAGATGAATTAGGAAAACGTTGCTTGTAATTCATCTATAAATCTAGCGATAACCCCATTGTGTCCGTTTGAGAAGATTTGTGACCCTTCATTAAAATAATGACTAATAAACTAACAAGCTTTATTAACAATGAGCAATGAATAAAAATACAAATGTGTGTCATAATTTGCTGGACACTGACTGTTCTTTGAAAGTAGAAAAAGTAAAGAAATGGATTTTATATGCTAGAATACTTAATTCTATCAATTCAAGCAAGAGACCTGGTTTGTAGAAAATAGCTGGCAAAATATCAACTGACTAAACGTTGAATCGTCAATTTATGCCGAATATTAATCAACGATAAATCATAACATATTCTCTTACTTATGTATGTCGTAGTACTTTTATACAATAATTTGAAGAAACTGTCTGATGTATGCTGATTGTAGTCCGAGAAAACACTTTATTTTTTTGTTAAATACTCAATTAGGCTCCCCCAGAGCTCTGTAATGGTACTTACCTTTCCCTGGGTAAACTAATGTGGGGCTGTTTCTGGCACCTCTTACTCAACCTGAAGAGCTTGTAAACCACTCTCTGAGCCCTCCGTAAGAGCCCTTTCATGCTACCCTCCAGCTGCTCATAGCGCCGCTGGAAAGCGCTGTCCATCGACCACAGGTGCTGTATAGTTGAAATGTTCAGGAAATAATTTTGTGGAAGCCTTGTCAGAAACATTTTGAATTCATCTGTTGAAATGCAAATAAATAAATAAACATGGACATCAATAAATTTGTACTCTGGAGATGAAATCAACACAACAAACTAGTCTGAAGAAAATTTTAATGATGCATTTTGCCAACAATTAAAATAATAATAATAATAATAATAATAATAATAATAATAATAATAATGATGATGTTCCCATCATCATTTTCTGACTGAACAGCATAGTTAATGCCTGTAGGTTTTTTTCTCTAAATATCAAAGCATGTTTGCCACTTTCATCTCTCTTTTAAACTGAAAACATTGTTGAAGCAAAAGATTAACTTTCTTACTTTTTGTACAAAGTTTTACGTCTGCTGTGGAAGCGCAGAGTAACCGTAGTGTCAATAATAGCTTTACAGTGTCCTACCCTTACTGAGAGTATGAAAATGCCAGACCATCAAGAAGAACGTCGTATAGGCTACACATCAACGCAGACACACATAACGTACATGGATAACTATTACAAAAAAAAAAAAACACTGTTCTCTGCTTTTTGGCCAAGGGTAATAATTTAGCAGTTGGTAAGCATCTCTACACAATGACAGTTGATCATCATCGATTCACATAAACACAAGCAAATAAGCAATACATATTTGTTGTGTAATTATGACATAAAGGGCAAAATCCATTTTCTTCTTTACCTGAATCCTCAAATTCTTTGTAAAGACTGCTCCACGTCTCTGTGATTCGCAGTAAGCGCTCCTCCATCGCCTGGATATCCACGTAAGGGCAGTTACACTCCGGAAAATTGCGGTCGCACAGACACCAGCAGTCATTATCTTTGCAGACGAAATCGCCCTCGCTGTTGCACGCAATGTAACTGAGGGCAGCCTGCACAAATCGATCTCTCAGGTACTCTGGCAGAATGACCTGCAAGCCTTGAATAAAGGGGTTACGTAAAAGATTGTTAAACCGAAGCATTCATATACGGAAAGGGCAATGTTAGATGTTAAAGGTAGCATGTCCCGTGCACTGGAGCACTGGAAGTCTAGAGGCCTTGCTTTCGGCAAAGAGAGAAAAAAAACGTTGCACAATTTTAGTGAAGTAAACTCATTTTCTTATGCCTTCCAGGAAAATACGCTACTCATAATTACGAGAACAGCAAAAGCCCCTTTTTACAGCTGGAACCAAGGATTGCTGTAACTAGGGGCTGTTTGTTGCAAAAAAATGCTTGTAGATTTCTGCATCTTTGTTACTGAATTGTCTGGCAAATAAAGACTAAAGTGACTGGTGTCTTACAATAACTATAGATGCTTTAGTTCCAGCCCACATTACATACACTGTCAGGCAATAATGAGTTTTATAACTAAGGATTAATTTAAATTATTCAAAGTGTAATTATAAGGGAATTGGATACACTAATTATAATAATTAATAAAAGGTACCCAAAAACCTCACTTTTATTCCACGGTAGGCCATAAAATCTCAGCTGACATGAATCATACTGACAGAGACCTGCTCTTTTCTGACATTTCATACATGGAAAGCGTGTATCAAGCTCCTCAAATTAGCATTTTTATTCCTTAGTCGTGGTTCGTAATTACATAATTATAATTAAAAAAATATATCAACACTGACAATGTCTTAATGAAAGTTTAAGTTATACATTAAAATATTACTAAACTATATATCTATAAATATATAAAACACTAGTGTTTTTAAATAAAAAATAATTACTTGTTCATTCCTGTCCAGACTTGCAATATATGTAAAACTATTTCTGCACCAGGAATTTGATGGTGGCTACAGTGTCAGTTTTCTGTAACGGGACAAACACGAAATGTAATTTGTTTCTGCATTTGATTTATATGGGGGGCGTGGCGTTCAACCCTTATCATGAGAGCCTCTGACCTTGTCTTTTTTTAGGTATAATAGTATGAAAGTGAACTGCTAGGATGGAATCCAGATCCACATCTAAAGTGCACTTAAGTCACATAAGCATGATGTCAGTTTCCACTAAGTGCATGCAGACTTGGCCGTCTTCGCTTCTATGAGTGTCCGCGAACTGTCTGCCCAATCAGGGTAATGCCTCGTTTAAGTAGATGCAGAGTCAGCCTTGGTCCCCGGCTACATTTATGCATGATATAAAGGGCAGAATAAGTCAGGCAAGTTTTATTTCAGGGCATTGGTGTCAAAACAGTTTTTACTAACAAATTTTTACTTAAAAATCTTAATAATTTGAGTAGCACACAATGTTTGTGGTTTCAGAAATGCACAGCTGCATTTTAAATTTAATTGTTTGACTTTAGGACAGAGGAGCTTTTGACCAGGGGCCTGTACTACGAAGCGGGGTTACTGGCTTATCGGGGTAACTTATCGGATTTAAGGTAGTCTGGGCAAAATGTAAGCGAACGAATATGAAGTCCATTTAAACTGAGGTACCTTAAATCCGACAAGTTACCCCGATAAGCCAGTAACCCCGCTTCGTAGTACAGGCCACAGCTGTTATCATCATAATTATTATTATTATTATTATTATTGTTGTTGTTTTGTTGTTGTTGTTGGTGGTGGTGGTGGTGGTGATGTTCTTCTTGTTAATGCTCAGAAAATACAGAATTTCATTTCCATTTTTAAATTAGGAGAGCGATTTTCTCACACGATAACATATACAGTAACAGCCTAAACAAAATTAAAAAGTTGTTATTCACATTTCAAGTTCCACTTCATGAGCATTAATGGAGCTGAGTGAGATGGATGTTGTGGCCACCTTCCATCTCAGGAGGTTCAGGTGACCAGGTCTTTCTGTTGTTATATTGTGTTATTCCACTTGCATGTCATTCTCAACAATATGCATGTATCTCTGTGTTTTATTTTATCTCATATATTCCCAGTAATTCTAGTCAATTAAATGAACTTCCTTTTTTTAACCAACCCACCTTGCTGTTTTCTGTTTGTGTCGTGCTACCCTGCAAAAGCATCCATTCTCCATATAACCCAGAAAAGGGAAAATATTGTCAAGAGACCAGATCCACACTGCCAAGTCCCTGTCTCATGTGCTTCTGTTTATTTTCCTGACCAGTAATCTCACAGTAACACTGCAGCAAAGATATTGACAATGCACCTGAGAATTATTTTATCTAAGCCCTGTTTTTACAAGTCTTGACTGAAACATGCCAGGTTTATGCTGCATGCATAAAATTAAATTCTTCTTAATTTATGACTCATCTATGTCACTTTCAGTTAATGACAACATATCTATTGTGATGTAATGGATATATCAAGGATATGTCAACATTGGAAATAATAATAATTAAAAAAAAAAACATACCTTGTAAGTGAACTTTGTTCTCGGGACTCTGAACCAGGACAGAACTAACCGAATCAAGGTTGTCATAGTTACTGCATCCAAGGGGACCAGTTCTAGTTTCTGTTACCTGGGTAACAATAAATAAAAAGAATGGGGGAAAAAATACTGTTTATGCACTTATTCATGAACTAATTGGGAGAATAAGCATGGATGGTAAAGCCAGGTTCTCTGTTCGGCTCATTGAAATCAAAGATTCAGCTGTGGATTCCTCCCAAATACAAAACATTTAAGCAGGAATATGATCGTAAAATAAAAAATATCATTAGCATATGAAGTGCACAAATGTAATGGTACAATAGGATTATCAAGCCTCATTAGGAAATGCTGTCCAAAAACTCATGATTATTGTTCTGATTATCATTGTCGTTATGTTTCCACTTCTTCCGTAGTTCAGTTCATGCTTTGATGCAAACCAACTTGTATATAAGCAGCTAGATGTATTACTGGAACTGTTCAAGTGAAATATGTTAGTGAGCTGCTGAAACACACCCAGCCATCAGATTCAAACACCTCAAGACCCCTCTGTTCCACGAGTACCTCCACTAGCCTACAGCGCTCCATACTCACTGAATGCTCTCAATGGTACACTATCTGCTGACTGAATAATGCTGTGTAGCTCCTGCTCCAGTGCTACTTACACTTGTACCTGGACATTCATTAGAAGCTCAGCCTAGCTGCACTTATGGCTAGTTGATCCATCAACAGCCGTATGTTTGCAATGTGCTATTTGCATCACTTTGGACAAAAGTGTCTGTTAAATAATATACATGCAAAATGTAATACGTTGCTCAAAGTGCATCCAGCAGTGTGACGGGTGACTATTGGCTCACATGTCTGTGTCTTAAGCGGCTCGGATCCTTGAGCCCCCGCCCTGCACCGTCTTCACCTGGCCCATGTTCTTTGAATCACCCCTCCCATAATTTGCAGCTTGGGGGCATCACCGAGATGCTCTGTCCACACCTGTGCTTCCTGTTCTCCGAGGGATTTCTCGTCTATCCTCCGCTGCTGTACCTTCCCAGAGTGCTTTATTTCATGGCAATCCTCTTAATGATAATGATTTCCTCTCTGGGTTGGTATCGAATCCCCACACCCTGTCTTCCCTTTTCAGGCCATCAGCATTTCATTGATTATATTCCTTTTTTCTGCTAAATGTGGAACAGTTTATTTTTCCCGGTTCTCAGACATTTCTTCCCCAGTGCTTCGGACCTTCACAATTTGTCACCCTCCACATCACATGCATTTTTTTGTCATTACACTGACTGGCAGATCTCACCTGATCTTTACTGAAAATGTGTGCTGATAGTTTCCTCTAATCCACAATACAGGATCTCAGCTCATCCTTTTTATTGCCAGCAGGGAGCTATGAAATTGTCTCACATATGTACCATTTCTGAGAGTGACAAGAATTGGATCATCACCTATCTTAACTTAATTGTGTGCCAATCACCAGGCATAAGTTCAGCAAGTGTTGTCCAACAAAAAAAAAAATCTACTCTACTGTTAAACAGTATAAGGCTAAAGTAGCAGCCAGATTGATAAATTTCTTTAATTTTGAAATTCAACTTCGGGCTGAACTAATACTGACCTGAATTCCAGTATTTTGATGTGAATTAAAGGTAGCATCATGGTTTTAGCCTTCCGGACCACTAACTAATCAGTAATTAGTTTAGGCAGGCCTAAATAGGTGTTTTACACCATATAAATGTGAGCGCTTTCATTTCTGCATGTTTGACATGCAGTGGCTCGGCAATCTTTAAAATTAAAGCGGTCCGCATTTCAATACTTGTTGAAACTTTTATTTGCATGAAAAAGCTATTTTGGAGAGAAACGTGCACGTTTATTCTATCAGTAAACTGATAAGGTGTTCTATATATATTCCATAAAATCTTGCTGAAAATAAACATACATTTTCAAAAGTTAGTTACAGTAGGGTAAGTAATAATAGGTTTAAAAGCCGCATTGGTGGGTCACCGATGATCACTGTGGCCTCACGGGTTCTGTGTTTGGGGTTAATTTTCTGTCCCTAATTCTGAGTTTTGAATGCAGCTCCAGAGTTTCTGGTCCCTCCGCTTTGCCTCTTCATTGGAAAACCTTGCAGTTTGGTAAGATGGCCGCTGTAAACTGTGCGTGTGTGTGCCACGTAGCATCCTGTGTGGGGTGTTCCCCACGCTGTGACCTTTGTTGCCTGTGATGGGCTCCAGGCTCTCTGTGACCTTGCAGATTATACACAGTTATGGATGGATGGATAGAATAATACATTTTTAAAATGCTGCAGCTAGCAAATTAGCATCCACAGCAAAATAATTAAAAATGGTTCACCTTTTTCCTGCATACTGATACAGTGGTGATAAAATATTAGTAAGGAGTAAGGAAACACTAATGTTTTATTTGCAGATGCTAAAGATGTCCCGTTTCTCCCAAAGGAGTACTTATCGTTACATGTATGTCTAATGTTTGGATGAGTTAATTTCTCAGCCAAGTCAAAGGTCAAGGGTCAAAGGTCTGGAGACATGTCAAGATTACAATTATTTTTATTTTTTTATTTATTTATTTGGGGGAGGGGCATACATAGATTTTCAGGACACACAGTAGCACAGCTAATCTTGGGTGTTTTTCACGCCATGATGCCGAATCTCTTTGGGCCACCAACCACACCAATCCAATTATGCTGTTGAGAGCCCATTTAATCGCCCTAACGCCCCTCCCTTTACGACACCCCTGCAGCTAATCAAACAAGGACAGAAGTACATGTGAAGTACCTTACAAAATGTTACCAGTAAGTCTTAGGAAACATTTTATAGTAGTGTTTAATTAATGCATTTGCAGTTAAACTTCATGTTTGCTTTTGAGGGCATAACACTTCCTTTTGGCTTCATATTAACAGGCTGAAGTGACTCAAATCAGCTTTTTTTTGTCTTAATGTGACACAGATCTTTTCTGGGGTGTGTGGACAAAATCGGATTTTCAAATCAGATTTGATCCACTTTCATATGTGGTCCTAGATCAATTACATATTTGTGGCCAGGCAACATGAATAAGTATGGTCAGATAAGAATTCATGTGTTTTTTTTTTTGACCTTACGCATGAGCTGAGCGCTGTCATCACCAGCCAGCAAAGGCAGTGTGGCAAAATGCCCATGGGGAGCAGCTACAGCTGCAACAGAACACATCCATGCACACATCTGCCACTGTAATAGGATGGATGCATTCATATAACAGAAGGATACAGTTCACTTGTAATTATGAATGTAAACACTCAAGAGCAAAAGTTCGGAACTGAACAACGAGGCTTGCCTTTGTAGTACCTTGCCTTACTGCTGTCTTTGGAAAAGTACCTCTCTCTATTAAATTTAAACAACAGACAAAAGAATTAAAAAAAATAAATTTGCTAGATGATAAATATACGTACTGTAGGACAATAAATGTATTTTCAGAGCAGACATTTAGTTGAGGTCGTAACTGTGGGCAATCTGAAACCTAAAACTAAACAATTTGGATATTTCTAAAATCTAATATGTAATATGTGGGAATAGTTCATTCAAGATCTATTTTTAATCAACATTTCTGGAGGAACAACACATTATAAACTGGACTAACACATAAGTAACTTGATTTTCTGTATGTTTTCCGCTATATATTAACTGTAAAATAGACTTTAAAAGCTAATATTTTATTTACAAGGCTCATGATCGGTTGCCAGCACTTCAAATAAATTGCAGAACAGTTGGTACACTACCTGCGCTATGTGTTTAATTAGAGAACTTAAAAATTTATATTCTCTCACTCAGTTTTAGGCCCATCCAGTCTGCATGACAGGATGTGGACAAGCCTATTATTTCACTGTAAAATAATCAATAGAGAATGCACAGCATATATCAGACTAAAACTGTAGCTTGCACTACTGGAGCATACTTGCATTCTTAAAGTCTAGATTTATTGCCTTGGGTGCTTAAGGGAGAACCATGTTCATTTCAATGACTAAGAGTACTGCTGTTTGTTACACAGAAATAATAACATTTAAAAAAAATGAAGTGATGCTTCCAAATAGCTATTCTTATATGTTTCCTCATTTATAGCTTTAATAAACAACATTCGTTATGTTTGCAGTTATTACCCTACCCAGCTCAGAATTTCGACACTCATGAGATACCGTGGGATATTTTCTGAGTATGTATTTGTGGGTAAATGGGGTGGTTTAAATTTTTTGTCAAATGTGTTTTTCCAAAGCACTGAATCTGTCAACTAGTAATGTGTAGGCAAGTGATAATTGCTTGTGCGTGACTAATTCTTTATTGACAAATTACCTTTAAAATGTGTCAAAACTGTAACGCTTGCTCACATTTTCTATATTTGGGCCTGTTAGGTGAAAAGTTAAGCTTATATTCTTACTCTTTCTAGAGCCACTAAAAAAAAACTTAAATTAAAACCTACATTTAAATGTCAGGTTTAAAATACTGCAAAACCGGCTTGTTGAACAAATGACAAATGTTGAACTGTGACCCACATCATTTGGCCTGCATGCCAACTTTAGATTATTAGGAATTCACAGACTCTGTTCCTTTTATAGTATTTTTTTAAGCAAATACAGAAGTGATACCCACGTAAACAACGATGCATTTCGTAATAGATGAAATCTAAAGCGCCGTACCTTGATAGCAGTGGAAGCTATCTGCAGATGATGCAGCTTATGCAACGTGCTCTCCCTGTCGATGAAGTAGGAGGCCGCTAGCTGATGTAGCGTCTCCAGTGTTACCGAAGACGTGTTAGAGGAGTAGTCACTCACATCCGGTTTCCTGCTTAATTTCCCTTTATCCACAAAAATAGTTAAGGCTTCTTCTCCTGAAGACAAGAAAAAGAAATCAAGGTAAACTGTGTGTGTGTATGTCTGTGTGATGGAAAGCGAGAGAGAGAGAGAGAGAGAGAGTCTCTTCTGTCAATGATATTTTGAGAATTGCAATGCACCTTCGGTCCAGCCAAACTCTTTCCCCTCTGTCTTTGAACCATGTCTTTATCCCTTTTATAAACTCAGTATAATCTGGACAGCAAAAGGGTAATCGATTTATAATCCAAACACACTTCTGGCAGAAACCCACATCCTGCCTGTTCATTTTAGGCTCCTTACAGCAAACATATTGGTCGTTTGCCAGGGAATGGAGGTTTCATCATTTGGAGTTAGAAAGGGTTTTTATTAGATAGAGACTCTTATAATTGTGGCCTTTCCTCTGCTTTGAGCTAGTTACAGGGATCAACAGTAATGCACTTTCTCTTACAGACACCCATTCTCCATGGACTATTAATCACTGCTGATAAATATTTCATTTTATGTGAGCAGTAGTATTCTGTAACTATCACTACGCTATCATGAAATGTGTACATTTCCTTGAGTTTTGTACCATTTTTATCGTATGTTTTACTTAAGGATTACATTTCCATAACAAGGGCTTGTGTTATGAAAGTAGGACAGATCTTAGGCAGGCATTAATATAAATCTTGCACCATTTAGAGCACTCGATGGACCATACCTCCCAGTGTTGCCGACAGCAGGAAATGGGTCCCATATTTCTTGATCAGATTGTCGATAATCAGTTGAATAGTTGGTCTCCGTCCCAGTAGCCGTATATTGCGGACAAATTCTGGAGTGAGTGGTAAAGGGGTGTCCAGGAAATCCCTGCGCTCCACCGCCAAGTTACTCACTTTCCACCGGCCGAATTCCCTGCAAAGCAGCGGGAGAGAGCAGGGATGGTCCTGTAAGTAAACAGCACTGTCACAAATAATTTGCTATTCCATGAATTAGGTACGACAGGAGGGTGAAGCTGCGGCGTTACCGTGGCGCCGCTTGACTGCATCGTTAACTTTAAGATCACAGAAGATGCTTTAAAACGACATGATTTTTGCAAGACAAATGCAGTTCTGAAAGAAACGCATTTATAAAAGTCAGATACAGATTTTTTAAAGGATCTTTTTAAATTTTCTAACATTTATCATATTTATCAATATTGACTCAATGTTATACTCTTAAACCTCATTACTGATGCCAATACAGTCCTTAGAACCGGATTCCAAGTCACTATTGACCATTATGACAATGTTCATTCATAAGTCAGTCTTAAGGTATACATGAAATGTATCCAGATGGGAACAGCTAATACTAAAATTTCCCGTACAGCTATTCAAACGCAAAAGCAAAATGAAAGAAAAACAACTTTCAAGTGAGATGAGTAGCAGTGCATTATGGTTGGAGCCCTACACCCTATGTAAAGCAAATAAACAAATAAACAAACAAAAATTAGCCAATAAACAAACAAACAAATCAATAGGAAATAATAATAATAATAATAATAATAATAATAATAAATCTCCATATTTTCATGTAACACATGTAACATTGCTAGTGATTTTTTTTTGGCCATTCAGAGGTCTCAGGCCTTCAACTTTTTCTTGTTCGGGCAGACACTTATATGTGAACAGGAAGCAGCCTGGCATTTCACGGGAGCCATTTTTGTCTAGAGATAACATGTGTGTGCTTTCAGAAGCCCTTTAAGCCATTGTACTGGAGCTATCCAGGTTTGACACCTGACTTACTGAGTTGTTGGGGAAATCAACAATAGAAAACTTTAGACTGTATAATTAGTAGCCTTTCAGTACACACGGTCTCTGCAGCTGATTCTAATTTTAGCATATGGAGACTGGAGCACGAATCGTGATGATTCACCTGTCAAAAAATTATGTCATTTCGTTTGACATGAAGCACCTTCCCAACAGGATTAATTTACTAATCTGAGTCAATAATCTTAGTGACTAATCAGAATATTGTTGATTTTAAAAGCTATCTTTCTAAAGTGCAAACATTGTCCCGTAATCTTTAAATTACACTGACAGGTTAGCATACACATGTAGCGGTGGTGGAAAATGGATGGATGGCTATATATATATATATATATTTACACACACACACATACTGTAGAAGAATGCTGAAATGTTCAGAAGTGTTGAAATGCAATGCAATGATGTAAATAACATGTGACATTATAAAGGATGAAGGATACACAACATTACGAAGGAACCCCTAAAATTGCGATGGCATATACTTTCGTTTGAACTCTGAATCTAGCCGGTTCCGTTTTCGTACCTTACTTTAAACCAGAATGTCTGTAGGACAGTGAAGTTTACAACGTATGGGTCTAAATATGTCATAAATGATTTGTATAATACTAGTATTCAGTAATTATAGACAACTTCCACCGATTATGCATATGTGTGGATAAAATGTATCTCATACAATTCACCCGGTAGCTGTTTTTGTATTTAGCCTTACACTGTAAATGAAAGGTAAATACATATGGAAATGCAGTCGATTTCCCTTTTACAGAAACACCAACGCAAATTATGTACTGTGGTGTGCAATAAAAACTTGTCAAGAATGATCAAATAGGTTGGGGCACCTTGTATGTACATGACGGATGATCCCCGAATGCCCTTTTGAAAGGATATATATCACATTAAATCAGGAATTATGAGGAATACCTCTGAATACAGGTGTCTGATTCAGTCACTCGGTGACGTATCTATAATTCAGGGTCATTTACAACGTGCAAAAGAAATTTAAATCTACTGTATTATCCGCATGTACATTTTTTCTTGTTATAACCAAAGCTGTCCTATGAGTATCTTTATATAAATAGAACAGCAGGAAAATAAAATATGGGAATGACAATCTCCGGCTCCAAAATTCCCCATCTGATTATTACAACATCATCATGGCTTTTTTTTCCCGAAGTCTACATCTTACACAAATACTGTAATTAATTAACTTTGCTCCTCCCCAGTAGTCCAACATCTGCTTACTGTAGCCTACAGTGTAATCTGCTACAGTCATAAAGCGAGCTGGGTGCAGGGGCCAGAGAGTGGGGGTTTGGATTCCATGTTGGTGAGCAGGTGGTTGTCAGTTCAAATCCCCTGGTCAGTCGGGTGTTTTCGCTGAGGGTGTTCTGGCACTTCTTCTGATTATTTTTTTTTTTCCCACTCACTCTTTTGCACCTCGTAATAGTACGCTGCCCTAGGCGATTGCCTATGTTGCCTACAGGGCAAGCCGGCCCTGATTTCACCGCTGGGCCCTTCAGCAAGACCCTTTACAGGCCAATTGCGCCAGCGACTGGCTGACCCTGCATTCTCAAAATATACATACAGGCTACTGATTAAGCAGAACAGCAAAGGTAACAGGCTACAACTAGAGAGGCCAGCTGGGATGTGCCTCACTGGGACCAAAGGACTTACAATATACAGAGAAGGAGCCAGCTGGCTACAAGCACAGGGCTGATTAGCTACAACCGGCCGGACTGGCTACAACCGGCCGGACTGGCTACAACCGGCCGGACTGGCTACAACCGGCCGGACTGGCTACAACCGCACAGCCAGCTGGCTTTGGTCACGGGGGCGGATCAGCTAAAACCATGCGGCTGACAAGTGACAAGCTGAGGACTTATGAAATACAACCAGAGGGCAGACAGGAGAGAACTACAGGATGTGGGACCCAAAGGACCGACACCACAGGACCAGTTTGCTGCTATCTGCTGGTTAATAAGCTTCTGAGATCTGGGTTTGTTTTATCTGAACACAGACTGGACAGAGCGCTGAAGGTAATTTATGCCCCAGTGAATACTGACTCCTGGCTCTTATTCGTAAAGCATTCCTCACATTTCTATAGGATTAGGAAGGGAAAAGCATTATGCAAAAGCCTTATATTATCATTATGTGTCTCCCACAATGCTGTTCCTTATCTAGGCCCTTTTCTTTTGCAAAGGATTTCTTTTTTTAATACTTTTTATACTCATTTCCCTATTTTAAATGTCCCTATTATGTTTTCCATTATTTGACATTTCATAAGACAATTGTTAATTTCCTGCATGGTAGGGATGTATATAATTTTTGAAAACATATGCATATGCTAAAACTAGTTATATTTACTATTTCATATTTTACATATTTTTATATTTTACATATTTCTGGCAGCCAGAAGTTAATTTCTTTAGACCAGCAATATATAAATTAAATTCATACACTGTATAAATGCAGTAGTGAATTATTAATAATCTAGTTGTCCCTAATTGTGCTACTATCTGGTATTCTCTGGGAGATAAACTGACAGCCAGACAGGCAAAAGCTTTGTGATTCAATTCTCACCAGAAGTATCACGGTAACATAAGTAATGTTGCTACATCGTGTAAAGTCATTAATAATTATGTTGTGGTACATTTCCCCAGCAACTTATGCGTAATAACATTATAAATCTATAAAAGCTACAATGAAAATCTAAATTTTTCTATGAGTCAGCCTTTCTGCATAGGAAATCTTTCAGCATGCCAAAAGGCATTTTTCCTCTGAATACGCATATGGATATTTTTCTGGGTGCTGGTGTATGTTTACATTTCACTATACAGAACTGTTTCTACAAAACCGCTCTGCACTTTAGTTTGTGCAGTGCAATGAATTTGCTTAATTGTCCCGCTCCAAAGCCTGTCATAGCCAGGCGAAAATGCCATGCTTCCCAATGACCTTAATTTCATTTTGAAACACTAGATATTTACAGAATACTGCTGTTATAATCTTTCTGTTTTCAGGCAACAATTTCAAGAAAATGCCAGTGCTGTTTAGCCTCCATTTCAGAAACATTCCCAAAGAGATAAGAATTGAGAATGTCTGAAGATGCACAGTCATGCACAGCATCAATGCGTTGCAATGTATATCCTAGAAGCAAAAGCACACACACAGCTGAAGGATGCACATCTACACAGAGAAACACACACACACAGATGAAGAATGCACATCGACACAAAGAAACATACACATCTGAAGGATGCACATCTACACAGAAACACACACACAGCTGAAGGATGCACATCTACAAAGAGAAACACACACACACAGCTGAAGGATGCACATCTACACAGAAACACATACACAGCTGAAGGATGCACATCTACACAGAGAAACACGCACACAGCTGAAGGATGCACATCTACACAGAGAAACACATACACATCTGAAGGATGCACATCTACACAGAGAAACACGCACACAGCTGAAGGATGCACATCTACACAGAGAAATACACACACAAACACACACAAAAAAACAAGCACACACCTCCACAAAAACAGTTTAAAAAGGAGGAAAAATAATACAAAAACATGAAGGCACTCCACACTCCAGCAGGGTAAACTAAGTGCATATTCACTTAAATTTCCGTCACTGTCTCTGCTGTTATCTTTATTTTCAGTACAGTCCCTTTACTCCAGGCTGATTGTCTACATATAAAACCACACAGCTTAAAGCTTTGTCTGAAAAGCTTAAATCCATGCATCCCTCCATAAGTCCATCCATCTCTCCATCCATCCATCCATCCATTCGCCTTCCAACTGCTAATCCAGGACAGTCATATGGATCCCAGAAACAATGACGTCCAGACATTCAAATTCATGAAAACAGTCCATAAAAAATTGTCGCATAATGTTCAAAAACCGCAATACATGCTGCTTAGCTGATACTGTAAGTTCATTACTTACATATCGTATAAATGCAGTACAGCAGATTATCAATAATCTGGTAATCTATAATCATACTTCCACATGGTGTCCCATTTCCTGTGAACCCTGGATTACCGCTATCATATGATTTTTACACAATTAGCTTTTGTGAGACGTACAAGCGGTGGTCACTGCTTGCAGTGAATCAGCGGGCACAGACACGTACGCAGACTACATTCACGAGCACAGGCAGCTGACATCTCCGATGTCCACACTCCACAGTGTCTAAATTTTAGCAGGACAATTTTACCCAACAGGCCGAAAACAGCACCTCTCACCAATGACACTCAACCGTCAAAAAAAAAAAACAAATCCCTATTTCCTATGGAGAGCTCATTAAAATTCTTTGAAATTCAATCAAGGGGAAAAGTGGAAAATTGTAAGAGGAGCAATTCAGCGTACTGTCATTAAGGAGACAACGCAGCTGCATAACGAAGTAACGGGAGGGAAGACGTCTAGTAATTCATCTTCCTTGTGTCATCAGGGATCATTACACATATGGGAGCTTTACCGCTGATGGCGCGCTGGTTATGGAAATAACGTTGTCACTTTTAATCTCTCCGAGTCTGTTTGTTTGAAATTTGTTTATCATCACCGGGGGAATTGCAAGTATGAAAAGTATGAAGAGTGACCCCAACTTGTCAAGTATGGGTCACATATAGCACTCTGGGATAACATCTTGATTATTACATCAACCATACATTTTTTTTCACGTTTAGCAAGTTATCTTTATACATGAGAAGCATGCCGAAGGCAACAAAGGGAGTTTCCACAGTTACAATGACATATTTCCTAAAAATTGAACAATTGAAGTCAATAATATTCGTCAAGGGATTCAGCTACCTTCGATGCCTAACCACCGCCAAGTGACATTACTATATTAAGGGACATAACAATAATGAGAAGAAATGGATATAAAAAATTCAACAGTCACTAACCAGCTGGATAAAATACAGGTCAATATCAGACATGAATAGTAAATAACCCTCAACAATACAACTCCAGAAAAATCAATTACGTGGACATTATGGTTATATAAAACAGTACTTACCTAAAAGGGAAGATATTCTTTGTACAAGAAAACCCTTGTTTGCAGTCTTACTTCTAATCCAGTCACCCTGCAGACCAACCTTAGCGCTTTTGCATTTTCAATGAACGAACGATCGCCCAGGGATTCGTATAAATGGAGGACTTCAAAGAAAATAGCAATCAAGAACGCACTCTGCCTGTCAAGTAGTATGGTAAACATAAAGGCATAGTAAAGCCCAAAGCCCAGCAAGCCCACCTTGTCAAAAGATGATTCAATGAAACATTGATGCAATGATTGAACGGAATATTGATACAATATTTTGCAAAAAGTAGGTTTCGTAAATCTGTGCCCTAAATTATAGAAAAGAAACAAGCATACGCAAGGAGGACCATTCTCTTTGACATCCTTCCTCTTTGAATGCTCCCACACCCCTGGGATCCTGCCGAACCCCCCAATCCCCCCCCCTTACCTATAGATCTTGTATCTGGTGGAGAACCCCTGGCGGCTCCTGTCCACGAAGTCGGTGTACTCCTGGGAGTGGTGGAAGGGGCCCTTGTCTGAGAGGAGCCAGTCGAGGGGCCCCCGGGCCTGCTGCTCGGGGGCGCTGGCGGCAGCTGCGACGCAGCAGTGGAGGCTCAGTGACAGGAGCCCCCATAAAGCCATCAGAGAGCGAGAGAGCTGCCTGGCGCCAGCCCCGTGCCGCTGAATCACACCTCCACTAAGGACCCAGGATCTTCATTCCTTCCTCTCCCCCTCCGAACCTGGTGGGGCGACAACACACACAGACACACGCGCGCACACACAAACACAGGACACGGAGATCAGTGATCCGTCGGATTCCTGTTTTCACTTAATAGCATCATGCACGCATCGCGCCTCTGTAGCAGAGCAATGGCTGCGCTCACACATCGCTACAAAGAGCATATAGTTCTTTATTTTTAATGCTCATACATATGCAGCACAATACTGAATGCTGCTGTGTCGTTTTGAGCTGGGCATTATAAGGCCTAAGCTTTTACCAGCATCGCCAGTTTAACTGGCAGCATAAAATAGCTGCTGTTAACTGGAATGGGGGGTGGATCCCTTCACTAGGACTGTGGGCCTTGATGGGAAGGTTGATGGTTGAAATCCTGTGATTTCCCTGTTGGGCCCTTGAGGAAGGTTCTTACCCCAGTTACTCCAGGGACCTTCTGGTCCTGCTTTCTGTGCTTTGGATAAAAGGGTCTGGTAAATAAATAAACATAGCAACAGAATGTTTTCCGCATGGAAATCCCATGATAGGAGTGGTTTTTCAATCTACAAACAAGATCTCATTGTTGCACTCTAAAGAGTGCTCAAACTGTCAAGCGGAAATATCGCATGTGAAAAACTAGATCAAGAAAGTCGCCATTACCATGAACTGTGTAATGTGTAATTTCGAGATTTTCGCTATTTTAGGATAGAGTAATCACGTCCTTCAGATTACCTTTCGGTTACACCAATCAATCCCTGATGCCATGATGCCATGATCCCTGATGCCAAGCTGCTGTTTCATTAGTATCACTTCTACCTTCTTCCATTTTTGAAAGCAAATATCAGGCAGCTTACAACTAAAACTCTCTTTACGATGTTACTATGATGGCACTCAATGTCAGTTTCATCCTTTTTTTTTTGCCAAAACGAGCAACTAGCTAGTGATTTCAGGATTTAACTGAATGTCACCCATCGAGCTTTGAGGTCATGGCATGATTCATAATTTTTTTTCTCATCCTTAGAGTCGTGAGGAGTAATTTTTTTTTGTTTAAAATTGCAGTGCATGAAAGGTCATACTGGCATAAACTGCATCCATGGATGCTTTGCCTTTCAGAGAGGAGAAAAGCGTAAAAAAAATACCACAAGGTGAAACATTTGTGCAGTAACGGACTCAGATGGCATGGACATAGCCACAGAGATGCAGTTCCAAACCCACATCTTCACCCTATGTGGAAGGAGCTATAGTCAGATGTGTTACAGGTACTGCAACAGTATATTACTACATTTTTATATTTAGCAGAATGCTTTAATCCAAAGCAACATACAATTGAGAGAGCAGGGTCAACCAGGGTCAACAACTGGGGTTAAGGGCTTTGCACAAGCACCCAGCAATGAGATCACTCAGCCCACCATGGGATCTGAACCGCTGACCTTCTGATCAAAGGTAGACAGTCCTAACCCACAGAATGACATATGGCCCCTAATATGCTATACAGCAAATGTAACACGCAGACAATGTAGAAAAAAGCCAATTCAATTTATTACATGCTTTAACCTTCAATTATTACGTGAGCTGAGGGTTTTGTATGAGTTGACCTGCGTGCCTCATCCCGGAATGGTTTCCACTGGCTTCCACTCTATGACTTTAACTGTGAAAGCAGCTTTTGAAAATTGCTAGCTGTACATAAAGGCATATATAGTACTCTACTTCAATGTACATAGTCAGTACTATGTTAATTATAAAGTACAAAAATAACCATAAAGGCAGAAAAAATGCTATCGTAAACATTGTTTTTTGTGGAAGGCAAAGTATGTACAGTACTAATCAAATATTAATTGCTATCAGTGACAGCTTCTGCATTTTGACATGCAAAGATGCATTTGTAATTCACAGCCCTTTTGGTAGAGTTCATAGCTCTTGATATGTAAATATCCCAAATTATACTAGGAAGATGACTTTTGTGTGTGCTTAGCTTGATAGCCAGAGTTATATTATAAGGAAAGGGTTTATTTTATCTTAGACTTGGTGTCTGCATTAGTCAGCATTTCTGCATGCATGCAGTTATTACATTAACCATATATGACAGTGAAATAAGACAGGCATACATCGCACATGTACTTTTTCAAAACTGTAGCTTTTTATAAATGGGGATTAAAATGCTTCAGAAGTTTTGTATCATCATATCTCACTTTAGCACACTATACGCATCTGGTAAGATTCTCAATGTAGAAACAAGAATGAAATATCTTAATAGAAACAGGTACGAGGACATGGAGACTAGCTACACAGAGTTACGTGAGTTACTATAGTTTTAAATGAATTGTCATTTTTTACCATTGCACAACTCTAATATAAAGCGTATCATACATCATAAAGCATATCAGCACTCATAAGAATAGCATTGCAGTTGAGGTTTCAAAAACATTATTTTAACAATATTATCTTAGAGGACCTTTATTATGCAACCCAGAGTTTTGAACCAAATAAAGCATCTAGAAGAATCGTTTTTAAAATCGTTTCGCCAAATAGAAACATTTGGGGTTATATATCTGTCGCAACTGAATCATAGTGAAGACAGACCTAGTACTGAGACATGAACAATCCCCTTGAGGTGGAACACAGACACGGTATTGTAGTGTGGTGAGGAGCTTGGTATAGGTAGCTAACTCCGGCCTTTTATCTAGTGGATTAGCATAACCCTAAAAGACTCTGAAGCCTGAGGAAATGCAGTAGAAATAAATGAAGTGATACGTATTGTTTCTATTCCCTGTCTGACTGAGCGTCACAGATCTGGGCTGATAGTGGGAAGTAGTCTATACTACAGTACTTTGTAAGATATACAAATATATAACAAAATGTAATAAGTAAAATATTTACATAATTCAATCAACTTCAAAATCTGACTTTGATGCGTAGCACAATAAAATATTAATTAATCAATAAAACGTGTTCAGCTAGATGTTACTCTATAATTGACATGCAAAATTAACTAAATATGTGCATATCCACGCATCTTCAAACCTCTTTTGCGAGTCAGGGCTGCGGGGAGAGCCTATCCCAAGCAATATAGGGCAAAAGCTTGGGGACACCGTGGGTGCAATGTCAGTATAAATGCATGCTTATAATTACTGTGATTAGCTGCAGAAACAAAGTAATTGTGTCATATTAACCCCATCATAAACATCGGGACTGAATAGACAAGGGGATTCCTTCTGAGATATTTATTTAACTGGTCTATTAGAAAATAAAAGAAATTTACAGTTAAGCACATTCTAGCACAGTGTGAAGCAAGTTAAGGTAAAAATGAGTATCACATGTTGGCCAATCATCACAGTGCATGCGTTCTAATAAAGTTATGCGATGAATGATTTTGTGACAATCACCCTTATTATTATATTATGTTCTGTAATATATAATCTACTATGCAAAACTCTTAGGTGATGAAAGAAAACCATTTTTAAGTGAACTTTATGTTGCTTTTGACATGACATCATATCTGTCAAGGTGTGTTGGCTTCCCCATTTCAAAACCTCTCTAAAAGAGGTAACTATTCAATACGCCGATGTATTTGTGGACTCAACCACCTCCATACTATGTTTGGCTAATCAGTACCTCATAAAATTATTTCAGTAATTAAGTTAAAGAACACGTGGAATGGCTGAGGTGCCCCAGAGAGGAGATTTGGGAACCTGGTGTTCATGTCGCCAATGGCATAGGAGAGAGTTTGATATTGTGGGGGCACAACTTAATAATTTAAATGTAACAGTCTGTTTTTTGAAGGTTACAAGAGAAGGCAAATTAAATATTGGGGGATACATGCCCCCCCCCCCCCCCCATTCCTGCTCCCCTGCTTCTATCCATTGATGAAATTCTTCTTATTTTTTATTGTTGCTATTCATTTGCATATTTTCTACAAATATTCTCTTACTACCCAGATGAATAGCTTTAAAATTTTCTCTGAATGCCTAAGATTTTTGCACAGTGATCTGTATTAAAGAAGTCATGCTATACTTAATGCTGCATGTTAGATCAGCAGTTTTGAAATTTATCTTGGCCTGAAAGACATCTATCCTTTGAGAAGGTACCATCCTGGTTCCTTCTCAAAGGATGCAAGACAACCTTTACTCAAAGCCATCCCAAAAACCGACTTCAAATATAAAGAACTGATAAACATCACATCCTTCCTTTAGTGCTGAGTGATGGGATTTTTGGCCCTAATTAACCCAGTCTGCATCTGTCGTCGAATACTCAGCGTTACCTTTCTCCAGTGTTAGAATGTGAATGTCCGTGGGTCATAATTTTTACCAGAAAAAAAAGAACAGCCTTCAGCTTTGCTTGACCGTATCTATTTTAATTTGTCTATCATTTGGAGAGCTGTTGTTTCAGGAACACACAGCATAAAAGTAACCGGCTGGACACGAAAAAACGATGCAATTTGGCAAGTCTGTGCTGGCAGTTAGGATACCATTTGGTTAAAGAATCTGTTGGGCAAAACATTGTAGGAGAAAATGTCATCTCTGTTTTCTTGCTTAAAATTAAATTTGCATGCTCCTGTTCGAAGCCGCATTCAGAAAGATAAGATTTTTGGGTAAAATACGTAATATGTTAAATGATAAATACAAGTAATTTCATATTTCATTACAATCAGTTTGAAGAAGGACCTCATACCTTAAATCAGTGGAGGTAATTTGTCCTGTTCTGAAGCACTGTCACTTCTCAGCTAATGGAGTAATTGCGCTTGTGAACATGAAAGTCTAAGCAATATTATACAGCTTCAGGTATGAGAATTGGGGACTATATGAGGCATGTCTATTCTGCATATCTGACATTTTGATTAGGCATTTAATGTCAGGCCTTCTCTATAACACATAGAAAAAAAACCCAAACAAGAAGAAAAAAATACTTGTTTTTAATATTACTTGCAATGGAATCTGGCATCACTAATTGATCTGTGTGATCATTTATTTGAATATCAAGTGCACCCCCCCGCTAAAGCATGAAAAGACAAGACCAGCGAAAAGTAGCTATTCTTGAAAATACAATCAGTTTTTAGCTTAAAGTGTGAATAAGCCCATATGAGGGAAACCATGAGTTAAATGGCCATAAAACAGACCAAGGGGTTCAATTTTTAAGAGGGAGCATGTACATTGAAATATATACGTTATACAGTGTATGTATATTAAACTTGCCTATTTTAACAAGAGTATGCATTGGATTAAAAAAAAAACTATTATTATAAACACAGATTGACCAATCCTATCACTAACCGATTATTTTCCTATGCAGGTGATAAAATTCTCTGTTACCTTCTAAATGGCTCTATTGACAAAAGACCAGCTGGCTCATCTCAGCTGTGCTATTTGCTTGACTGTATGATGCAAAGAACTTGTTTCCCATCACCTTTACATTTCGTTTTATGGCTGACATCTTTGTTTTTTCAAGATTTGAAGCAATAGATCCCTCTGCACTCTGTGACCCCCCCCCCAAATATAAAATGTGTTATATGTAAAGCGATCTGGCAGTGACCTTATCTTCATAATGTAATTGCAGCTGGACATTCCGTGTGAGAGCTTCTTACACCACGAGCCACTGCATCCCGAACTATTTTTATTCATTTTTGATCTTAAAAAAAAAAAGGTTCATGCTTGACTTGTTAACCAGGATTTATTAAATGCCAATTTACCAGGAGGTTATTTTAAGAAGAGATCCGATCCAAAGTGTATCTGGCAGTCGTTTGAAGTGAAGGGACATTTCTCAGGCACTGATTAGACTTGATCTGCAGCTAAATCCAAGTGAGGGGGCTGCACTACTGACTGCAGAAAGACACGTTATAAAATGAGAAACGTTATAAAGAGTAAATGATACAACTAACAGCATATGCTTAAAAATCACAAGACACAATGATTCTTTTTTTTTTTGCATTTGCTGGTCTAGCCTATACCATTTATTACAGGTAGCAGGACCGGCAAAGCATGCAGCCCTTTTCTCTCTTTTGTGTGCCTGATAGTGATTAACCATGATAACGGGCATCTGGGCAACACAAACGCAGTGCAATGTCGGTGGGTGGTTGCCACATTCAGAAACTCAGTGTTCAGCACCCACTGGAACTCCAATCTGATAGCTTGTCTGCCTACCTACAGTACTGTATGTCAGAGGGATACAGTGCGATCCACAGAGCACAATGTAGCTGCTTAAACAAAAAAAATTACAGCACTGTAACACCCAGCAGGGGCAAAATCCAAAGACAGTCTCTATACCATTTATGTTTATTCCTATTTTTTGTCAGTTAATGTGATTTTTATATTGTCAGAGTAAGTATTCAATAACTTCAGGCTTTAATCTGAATTTCAATAGCGATTTGCAGCCACAAGCCTTTGCACATTAATCCCATAAACGCCTGAACATGTAATCTGTACTATTCAATTATCTGAACTATTTGGTATGGATTAGATTTCAGACTTAGAATCAATGCATGTAGAAAAATGCAAGGCAATATAAGCAGCACTGGAATAATGCGATGTCTGGGAAGCTTTGCCTCTTTAATCCCGCACATGGAGAAGAGTAATGACCCTCCTGTTTTATATCCCTTCATAATGGATACGGCAAGTGCAACAGTGACCCTGTTGTGGGCAATAAACAGGGACATTATCACTCTACAGTAAAATCCTGGCAGCTTTTTGGCTGCGCTGGCTTAGTGGGCTGCTTAGACTCGCAGCACATCGTGGTCCTGCATCCCGTCTATCACTGCAACAAACCCCACAGCCGCCTAACTGGCACCCAGTTCATCACTTCTGCAGCTTCCTGTACGCAACTTGGCAGCACCGATAACGCACCCGTTAAACCTGATTGGAAAGAAACCTGACCAGGATAGCGCCAATTTACCCTCACTACTATATAATCATGTGTCATCAACTCAGATTATTAAATCTACAGGTTCTTTTGTTCAACAAGTGCACATCGTAATGTTTTTTATGATCTATGTGTAATGGTAGTAATTACTAAGTCACGGGAAAATTCAAGATTGTTTTACCCCCCAAACTGACCTTTCTATTCATAAGTAACGGCTATACATCATACAAAGTGTGTAGTAACATTAAGATCCACGATCTATATAGAAATGCATGCATTCCTGCAGAAAGTATCCAGTATTATGTGCGTGTGCCTGGTTGTCCGAATACGTTTTACGTGTCGTACGGAACAACTTCATAATAAATCTAGTGTTCCCTAGTAGAAATATCCCACAAATCAGTTAAAAACCACATTGGCTAGTTGGATTAATTGACAGACACATGAGAAGCGGCATCGTCCCTCGGGTGGCTGCGGCCGTATGACGGTGACAGACCGAGGAGCGAATTAACGACTCCGGGCTGCAATAAAGCGCAGGGCGACCCGCAAGTTTACATATATACCGATACCAGAATACTTTCTAATTAAGCACATATTCATTTCGTGAATATATGAGAGCGCATGCCAACCTACCACGGATAATTTTCTTCAGATAGATGTGCACTGAAGAGAAAACGTGGTGTAATTCGTTTGAGAGGATCCCATTTATACTGCACGGTCAATTGATCTTCTGTTCAGTTGGTGCAAAAAAGCGAAAACTTCCGTCTGTAGACACGGGGTTAAAAGAACAGCCGCAGTAAGCACTAAACTCCATTTAAAACCGGCCAGTCTAATTAAAATACGCCAAAACCAAATCCTTTCTATTGCTCTGGTCCACTAAGGAAGTTCGGGAGAAGATGTTTCCACTATGCACCAAAATACCGAGGAAATCCCGGCATAAATTAGCGTTCCCGAAAGAAAAAGCGATGACCTTCTCAGAATAAAGACTTAATTTAAACGATCCGCCACTCAGAGAGTAAGGAGAGAGGAAGACACAAAGACCAAGGAATTGTGCAATGATGTATCCCCAGCTGCAAAAAATAAAAAAGACGGCAAAGGGAGGTAACTTAACAGCAACGGAATGCGACTCCGTGAGGCAGTGTTCGAGTCCCAGAGCAGCTTCCTCATATATTCCCTTTATAAAGTCACGACCACCTTGCTTGGCATGACCCTCCTACTCCGCATCACCATCTGAGCTGGTCGCGCTGCCAGCTTTCCGCGAAGATGGGATGGCAGACGTACAGAGGCGCTTTGCTGTGCTGCCTCCCCTTTACACGGTCACATGGCCAAAGCACAAATAGTCCTTTATAATTGCGTTCAGAATGATGCCATTCAGACGACGCAGGCATGCACTGTAGTGCATGTTACAAGTGAGTTATTTTTTAAGAACGTCTTTGCACTATATATATATATATATATATATATATATATATATATATATATATATATATATATATATATATGTGTGTGTGCATTGGCACACATATGTGTTTGTGGATTATGTGTTGAGATTACATTGTGGGGACAAAACATCCCCCATGATGTAATAAAAACCTTTTTCAAGTCCCCACAAAGATCTGTGGATGCAATCAAAAATGCCAAAAATCTTGTATTTTGTTTAGTTAATTATGGTTATGGTTAGGGCTGGGTAGGGGTTAAGGTCGTTATGCTGGAGTTTTCCCCATAGAAATGAATGGAGAGTCCCCACAAAGATATAATTACAAACCTGTGTGTGTGTGTGTGTGTGTGTGTGTGTATGTGTGCGTGTGTCAAATACCTAAACAGCCTACTAAAATTTATGGTTATATAATTAATAATGAAAATTGTCCTGCTTGCATATCTGAATCCAATAATTACCACGATGATAGATTTAAGAACAATTACAAAGTAGTTCAGAACTATTGTTAATCGTTTTTATGAGTTAGTAATCATTTTTACATTTACATATATGTATATTTAGCATGTCTGTATTGAAGATTTTATATCTGTTATCTTTATTAATAGGAATATGAAACGTTCTAAAGTTAAAACATAACACCAATTTCTGGGCATGCTGAAGGAACGTATTTCTCCGTATCATGTTTAAATTGTCATTTAACAATTTGGTACAGAAAAAAACTTTGTGTTTAAACTCTAGCCATTCCCTGCTGCACCAGGAACAGTGTTTCCATTACCTTCTGACGCAGTTGAAAGTCAAGTAATCTGCCATATTAATAACTGATTTCCTGGAAATGGGAAATCAGTATGCATAATACGATTCAAGACAAGCCTGGAGTAATTTTAGCATTGAAGTGGGTAAGGATATTACTAAATTCATTTATTAATGATCTAGCCAATGGGGGTGTTTTTGATGAGCATGTTTTAGCTGGATTAGCCAATGAGGGTGTTTTTGATGAGCATGGTTTAGCTGGATTAGCCAATGAGGGTGTTTTGATGAGCGTGGTTTATCTGGATTAGCCAATGATGGGGTTTATGAGCACTGGCAGAGTTAAAATACTTTTTGAGCTACAAAGTATTTGGCAATGTAAATCAAACGAGACAAGCATGCCGGCACTCTGCTTAGCGCTTAGATGGCATCAGTTTTAAATCATGAAATGTGGTTATAGTTGCAATGCAGTAGTAATGGAAATGTTTTGTTGCTTTCCTTTGAAACCAAAAGTACAGTACAGTATATCTTGTATATGCTTATAATATAACACTGAACAAAATAATCTTTATTACACTTTACAATGTATCCAGTAGTGTATATTAAACATTAAAAATGGTTTAAACCTGTACCAGTCTAAGTCTAATGGTCCAGGATTGATTAGACTGTACCAGACATTATTATACATAAGGGACATTTTGTGAGTGTGAGAGTTTGTATGTTGGGGGTTGCTGTTGCCTACACTGAGAGAATCTTCAAACACATGCCACATTTCTCTATAACAGTGCTGCTGCGTGTTACTTGCACTGTGTGAAGCATCCAGTTCACTTGGAAGTAACCACACCAGATCATACCACATCAATGCAATCATGGAAACCACTGCACCAACATCAAAATAAAATTGGCTACAAAATAATTAAGAAAACGTTGGTATTTTGAAAACAGAAGGTAAGCATTAACTCGATTACAAATAAAAATTGCAAAGTTTCATTAAATGGATCAAACTTTTTATTGTTTTTCATTATTATACTGTTGTAAGTTAGTATCAGAGTATGGAATTTACCTTTCCTAAACAATACACTTCACAAAACACTATATAAACACTTTTTCATTTTTAAATAAGAAAAATCCCCATTTCCAGACACACAATGCTACCTGCATCCTGTGTTAGGCCACAAATAATCGTCATAATAGTCATTTCAGTACTGCACTTATGAATTTCGGGGTCTGTTTGTTTGGTTGCAGGATACAAAAAGGACTAGGGTTCATTTTTATTTATTGAATAATGCTCCCCCCCCAAACCCAAATTGTTCTTTCTGTATTTATGGGGGGGGGGCATGACACAAGGCTAGGGTACACCTCAGGGTGCCAGGTAACTCAGAGACACCAATTTGAGGTAATGCAAATTAGCCTAACTATATGACTATGCACTGCAAGAGGAAACTGGAGTACCTGGAGCAACCAATGCAACAGGGAGGACGCAGAGTGTAGATGGGAGGCAAACTTCACAGCTCTGGAGGCAGGAAACAGTGACAGAGACAGTGAAAGAGACAGAGACAGTGACAGAGACAGTGATACCCAAGAGCCACCATACTACCCCCAGTTTAAAAATATTTATGTTTTAAAAATTTGTATAAATATTTAATATTTATAATTTTATATTAATAAATATAAAAATATTTATACATATTTACGCATACAAGTCCCACAGCAAAGGGAACACAATTCCGTAAGGCATTGCATCATTTTCTTAAAGGAAAAATCATCAGCAATCAACGCATTTCAAATTACTAAATCTAAATTTGAATATTTATCTGTTAAAATAACCTCAAAGAATCATGATATATCATTTGATTAATACACTGTATATATGCGCAGGATAAAATGTAAAAAATTTTAGCAAAATAGCCTTTTGCTATTTATTGAATCGCAACTGACAACACACTGTATGTAACCATAAGACTCTTTTCAGTTGCTGATGATGCTGTTCTTATAACCCTATTATTACAGGAAGGGAGAACAAATCCAGAATACTATGAATGTGATTTTTGTTAATTTTGTGCTGCTCTGTCACTCTCAAATCTGGTTGTATTTTTTATATTATCAGCAAGCACACTTTCTATTGTTGTGCATCCAGACAGAAATTTGCATTACTAGCTAGCTTCTAGTGGACTATATCACACATATAGTAACCATTTTTTAGATGTAGTTTACTCCTTATTAAACCAGTTATGGCTTGTCTGTATGACTTGGCAGCATAATATTTGCAAAAATACTGCATATTAATGGATTTATAGTTGGGTTTAGAATGATTGATGTATTTAGATAAATGCTGTTTTGGCAGCAGATTGATTGTGGATTACCGATTTTTCTTTTTAAACAAATTTTAATTATTGTAAATTATGCACAGGACTGCAGTAGGCCTACTGTTCACAGCCCATCCCAGCCTCAAAATCTTTGCTCATCATATTCATCCTTCTGCCCGCTGAACCTTCGGGTCCATAGGAGATGATCATGCAGCAAGCAAAAATAAGATGCTCTGAAAGTGTGTGGAGGAAACAAGCGAAGTAGCAACAATGACTGAGAGGCCAAATCAAGTGTTATATCTGGCTGGAGGTTAATTGATACGTAGGAAGTCTCAGCTTAATGTATAAAAAGGCAGGGAAAGAAACATATGAGGAGGAAGAAAAGTAAAAGAGAAGGAAAGGGCAACTGAGATGGAGAAAAGCCTTCAAGAAAAGAACGGTGGAAATTCAACTTGAACGTAGAGGAAATGGAGACAGAGGGAGCAAGCAGGGGGCAGATATGCTTCAAGGTCATCAGGATCTCGGAGCAGATCCCCTCTGCGGTGAGAAGACACACTCTCCCTGCATGTAAATCTAACGAAAGTGACAGATTTGTACAGATTCATACAGAATGAGCAGGCTTAGCGGCCCGAGTAGAAGAGGGGAAACAGATTATGCGTACGTGCGGGGTGGGGGCAAACAGTCAAACGTGTGGTGTCAGGCTGTTCACGGGGAAGGGGGTGGATGACGAGAAGGTAGAGGGGAAGGACGGCAGAGGTTACCGCCAGACGAGTTGAGAGAGAATGTACGTGTCAGCAAGCTGGGTTGAGTAACGGAGAGTCATTATTGGGTAAACCGTGCTGAGGTTTCTCGGAATTAGCGAAGCAGATTCCCACGTATATGCAGTAAGTGAGTTCAGTTCAGAGTCTTGAATCATCAACAAGGCTGGTTTATAAAAGATAGATGAAGTGTGATTACGAGTAAGACTGAGTTACACTCACGTAAGACCCTAAATCACAGGAGTCAGCGTCAAATGAGCATAAATTGAAAACATTATGTTATGAGAATTGATTTTTCATGGTAACAAACTTATCACATTGCGATATGCCAATTTGCTGGCTTGTATCAGTGAAACATATTACAGGGCTGTTGGGATTTATCTGCTTGAAATGCTTAAGATAAGATAATATCATGGCCTTGTCTCCAAGGTGGAGCAGTGCAGTGGACCGCACTGATGCGAATCCATCTTGCCGTGTGCTTGTGTAATTTGCATGTTCCCGCCTTGTTTGCTCATATTTCCTCTCGTAGTCCAAAAAACATGCACTCAAGTGAATTGGTTTCTCTAAATTGTGTGTGTGGACCGTGTGATTCTGGTCCAGGATAAACTGGGATTGACTCTCAGGATAAGTACTTGGAGGGGGAATGGATAGATACAGTCTCCAAACTGAACGACTTATTATTAACTAAAATATTGAGTCCATTTCATTTTAAACTGTTTGAATAGTTTATTCGATTTAGGAGTGTTATCTTTTTGCTGTAAGGAATGGATTGGCAGTTTATGGGTTCTAAATTCATTTTAAAATAGTATTTCTGCTTCGTAACTGAGTGACTTATGTAGGGCCGGTCATTTCAGATAGAAGATAGTTCATAATTTTAATGGTAAGTAGTTTACTTAATATTGCTGTGTGATGATTATAGCCCTACATGTTCAATCTTATGAATGACAGACAATGTGTGTTAGCAGGTATTTTCTAATTATGCATTAAATGTGTACCTTAAAATCTTGTGTGTATGGCAACAAATTGTAAAATATATATGATTTTCCCTGGGTTCAAGTGTCCGCCTGGATCACTTGTGTGTGGAGTTTGCATGTTCTCCCCGTGTCGTCGTGGGGTTTCCTCCGGGTACCCCGGTTTCCCCCCACAGTCCAAAGACATGCTGACGTTGCTAAATTGCCCATAGGTGTGCATGTGTGAGTGACTGGTGTGTGTGTGAGTGTGCCCTGCGATGGGCTGGCCCCCCATCCAGGGTTGTTCCCTGCCTCGTGCCCGTTGCTTCCGGGATAGGCTCCGGACCCCCCGCGACCCAGTAGGATAAGCGGGTTGGACAATGGATGGATGGTTGGATGGATGGATATGATTTTCAATGTTAAGTTAACAGAATTTAAAAGGTTCTATAAATAAATATGTGACACTTTTTAAAGTGTGAAAATAGCAATTTGCACCTTTTTCATGCCTCATGCTTTTTCAAATAGGTGTTTCCTGGGAATTAATAATGGAAAAATAGTGCAAGGATAAGTGCAAGAGGTGATCATTGATTTTCTGGTAACATTCACTTATTCTTCTTAATGTATGCTTAACTTTGTGAGAGCACCAAGTTAATAGATGAAAAGACAGAGAGACTGATCAGTACAATTCAGCCAGATATAATTTATGTGAAAATGATTAACCAATGAAATACACCTCGGTGACCCTGCTCAGGATATGATTGGTGGAAGGTTCAGATGGGTGGGGAGGAACAGTGGGCAGTTGGATGTGTAGGTTTGTATGTCAAATCACCATTGGATCTTCGATGAGCCGTTTAAGCCCCCTGGTGGAATGTCTGTGGGCTTCATTTTTATCACTCTGATAGTATAAAATGTCCTGCAGGATAGAAACATGTAATATAAAATTCAGTTCATTCATTTTTGCCTTTTTAATTTATTTAGCAAATGCTTTTATCCAAAGAGATGTACATTTTTATAAAAACAGGGTTAGACAGTCCCTGTAGTAGCAGGGGGTCAGGGGACTTGCTCAGGGGGGGAAATGGTAAAATCATTATGGCAGCTGTGAGATGTGAACCAATAGCCTTCTGTTTACATACAAAGAGGCCAAATCCATTGAACCACACGTCGCTTACTGTTAAAAAAAAAAGGAAGTAAATAAAGAACGTGCAGTCTTAAACCTTGTAGCAGGTATGCTACACAAACTCTCCCTGCAGAAGCCTAGCAAACATTAAGTAAACAGTACATTCTCCTGGACCTCTCGTTGCCTTCAAGGACACGCCCACAGGACCTTGCGGAAACAGCCACGAGTGCCAGGATGAGGCAGCGAAACCCCACTCTGGCTCACGTCTCGTAAAATTGGTTTTGTATCCTGCTGCTGGTTCTGGAAGGAGCAGGGAAAGAGGAGAGGGAGCTGCTTCAGCCAGAACCTGAGCAGTGTATCCTGAAAGGAAAATGGGCTACCCAGCGGGTTTAACTCCGGTAAATTTACTATCTCACCTTTCTTGTTTTAGTTTATGTAGCTGACGCCAGGAAGCTGCGAGGCAGAGTGGCACGAATTTCTTCCCTTTTTATATAATCCTTTCATTTCTTCGTACTTGCAGTGACACAAGGAGAGTCTGTCAATTGATTTTCATCACCTCCTTGTAGTCCCTCACTGTTCACTACTGAACCCTATACGCATGCATGTCACAAACCCTTTATTAGAATAAGGAATATGCAGAAATAAATGCATTCATAGATATATTCCGCACAGTATGCAGGGTCACTTGGTGAATAGTGCCATTCCCACACACTTCCTGCGCATGGGGTTTGCATATTCATCTTGCCTCCGTGTGGGTTTCCAAAGACGGGCTGGTTGGTGTGTCTATATTGGCCTGTAGGTGCCCTGCAATGTACTGGCATCCAATCCAAAGCACATCCTCCTTCCAGGGATCGACTCACTCTGTGGTTATAGATGAATGAATAAATGCATGGAAACAGCAAGGCTTGTCATTTTTGGATAGACTCCTTGCAGTTTTATAATCCTATTTCACTTATTTATTCCATTAATAACACGTGAAATAATTACCCCTTTATGGGTAATATTCTTAAATATATATTTCTTCTGTATCTTCCTTACAGAGACAAAAAAGAAAAAAAACACAACAGATTCAAATGTTTTGGGATCCTGAAGTAATTGAAAGCAACTGAAATTTACATAATGCACCATATAAAGAGTAACGTGAGAAAAAAAAAACGCGTTTGCATATATATTTGTACATTATAGAGATTAATTGCCCCAAAGATAAATATGTATAGGCAGATTTCCATTTCAGTTTTACCTCAGCTTACTTCAGCCTATAAATGACCAAAATCATCATAATAGTAATGTCAGAACCTGCATATTCATTAAAAAAAAAATGCATTGTGATGGGAAAAGCTACAATGAATTTGTGTCATAGTGACTGAGATGAGGCTGATGATATAGCATTTGTGGTACAGAATGACTGCAGGTTTGTCAGGTGCACTGTGGAGGGCAGGATGCCCTATATCCACGTACACATACAGAAAACTGACAGTCATTATACAACAAGCACCTACAAAGCAGAGGAAGGGGCCGATTGAAAACCAAACACATGTAAAAATGCACTGTCTGTAGCCCCGAGTGCCACGAAGCAGAGGAAGGGGCCGGGTGAAAACCAATCAAACACATGTAAAGATGCACTGTCTGTCGCCCCGAGTGCCACGAAGCAGAGGAAGGGGCCGGGTGAAAACCAATCAAACACATGTAAAGATGCACTGTCTGTCGCCCCGAGTGCCACGAAGCAGAGGAAGGGGCCGGGTGAAAACCAATCAAACACATGTAAAAATCCACTGTCTGTCGCCCCGAGTGCCACGAAGCAGAGGAAGGGGCCGGGTGAAAACCAATCAAACACATGTAAAAATCCACTGTCTGTAGCCCCGAGTGCCACGAAGCAGAGGAAGGGGCCGGGTGAAAACCAATCAAACACATGTAAAAATGCACTGTCTGTCGCCCCGAGTGCCACGAAGCAGAGGAAGGGGCCGGGTGAAAACCAATCAAACACATGTAAAAATCCACTGTCTGTCGCCCCGAGTGCCATAAGGACATGCAGAACATCTGCGGGTATAATGTTTGTACTGAAATCCATGGCTAACATTTTGCATTATTTCTCATCCATGCCAGAAAATGTATGCATGGAAGGTTCTGCTGTAATCATCTTAAAGAGCACTTTGGTTTGTCCTTCATATACACTCAGTAACAAAAAAAGTTAAGCTCCCAGACGGAGTGGTGGAATTGAAATGAATCTGCACATGGTGAAAGGTCATGTGACTGTATCGCAATGATTATAATATCAGATCAGATGGACAACAGAGTTGGCAGTATGGGCACACTGCTGGTCCCATGTCAGTAGGGTGTGCACCCCCCCGGGCCTGGATACATGCGGTGATACGGTGCAGACAGCTGTTGTATCCTCTCCTGCGGCAAGTCAGCCCACAGCTGTTTTAACTGGCCCTCGAGATCCTGCAAACTGGCACTGGGTCTGAGTTGACATTCAAGCTGATCCCACATATTCCATTGGGGAATGATCGGGGGACCGGGCTGGTCACAGGGGGACCTCAACATAACACAGGCAGTCCATAGACACAGGTGCCATGTATGGACGGGTGTTGTCTTGCTGAAAGACTGTACCAGGGTGCCGTCTCAGGAGGGGTAAGACATGCGGATGTCACTGATGTAGCGATGTGCCATCAGGGTCCCCCGAATCACGACCAGAGATGACCTGAAGTCATACCCTATGACTCCCCACACCATGATGTCATACAATATGGCTCCCCACACCATGATGTCATACCCTATGTTTCCCCACACCATGAAGTCATACCCTATGGCTCCCCACACCATGAAGTCATACCCTATGGCTCCCCACACCATGATGTCATACCCTATGGTTCCCCACACCATGATGTCATACCCTATGGTTCCCCACACCATGATGTCATACCCTATGGCTCCCCACACCATGAAGTCATACCCTATGGCTCCCCACACCATGAAGTCATACCCTATGGCTCCCCACACCATGATGTCATACCCTATGGCTCCCCACACCATGAAGTCATACCCTATGGCTCCCCACACCATGATGTCATACCCTATGGCTCCCCACACCATGAAGTCATACCCTATGGATCCCCACACCATGAAGTCATACCCTATGGCTCCCCACACCATGATGTCATACCCTATGGCTCCCCACACCATGAAGTCATACCCTATGGCTCCCCACACCATGATGTCATACCCTATGGCTCCCCACACCATGAAGTCATACCCTATGGATCCCCACACCATGATGCCAGGAGTAACGCTGGTGTGTCTCTCCACAACATCGGCAGGATTGGTCCTCTCCCCTCGGCACCCCCATACACGCACACGACGGTCATCCATGGTAATGCAGAGCTGAGATTCATCACTGAACATGGTATGACGCCACTCGTCACCAGTCCAATGCTTCCTGGTTATGGCACAACTCCAAACGCAACCGTCTCTGCGCTGGTGTTAACGGCAGCCTACACATGGGACTGTAAACCCGTAGTCCGGCTGATGCCAGTCATCGAGACACGGTGCGGGATGACATGGGGTATCATAGAGAGTCCAATGCCTGTGTCCGGATGGCAGGCGCCGATGCCATGGGGTTCTGTAATGCTTGCCGCACAATACGACGACCCTCCCTTGGTGTGGTCTGTCTTGGACGACCGAAACCTTCACGACGTGTGTGGGTACCCTCATGTGCCCATTGGTTACAACATCGGGTGACTGTGATATCTGCCCCACATGCCGGGCAATTGCATGACACGACCAGCCAGCCTTATGCAAACCAACAATGTGAGCCTATCAAACTCCATTAAGTGCTGGTGATGCTGTTTAATGCGTCTACGATGCATCCTCTGTGTCTGGTGACTAGACCTGCCAGCTCCTTGCAAATCGAACCATTTACATACCCATTGCTGTTCTGCACATGTGCCAAACTACATCCAAATCGGACCATTACTTCTGGGTGCGTTACTTTTTTTGTTCTTGAGTATATATTCGATACCTTTTTTAATTGTTGGTAACATTCATGTAATGGGCAGACAAAGGTAATTTAATAAATATTCATGAAACATCAGTTTCCCTGTTTTTTGCTTAACATCCATAATGATCCATTGATGTTTTGGTTATGTTTCATTTGTAGAATGCATAATTTACTGAACATGATTTTATAGTTAACTAGAGGTGCTAATTACCGTTGTTTTCATAGCTGAAAGTGCATTTGCAAAGTGAAAATGTAATATCATTAGGATTTATGGGTCTTAATCAAAAAATACAGTTTTTTCATGTTGGCAAAGCAGTCACATATATTTTTGTGCTTATATTTCTGAGTGTTGCGCTTGTACCAAAAATAAGCAACAATGTGTTTTCAAAATGTCAAGTGTGATGACAGAAAAAGAGGCAGCCACTTAATGCGTCTATGAACGATGCTTTCAAAGTCTTTAAATATTTTTCATTTAAAAACTGCCACTCAGTCACAGTGGTCATGGCTATTTTCCTGTCACAGTAGTGTAGAATATAAGATTAATCCTTAGACCTAAATTTTCTAAACAGTACAGCAGGGGTTTCTTAACTCCAGTGCTGCGTTTTTGTGTTTCCCCTTATTAAACACACCTGATTCAACGTCTCTGCTAATTACCACTCACTTCTTCAGTCAAATCAGGTTTGGTGGAACAGGGAGAGAGCTAAGCCGTGCAATGCTGGGGTTCTGCAGGACTAGAGCTGGAGATCCCTGCAGATCGGTAATTATAGGCACCGCCATTCTTCTGCAGGGATAAATATTTGAAACAGGATGCCGTTACTGGTTACTCCTCGCGTCTGTGTTATCCCAGAGTAAATGTAAAGTGCATAATGGTCTTCTGGGATTCCAGTACAGTGCAAACCAGTTAATATGTTCTGAATTATTATTATTATTATTGTTGTTGTTGTTTTTGTTCCTCTTCTTCGTGTTGTCGTTGTTGTTTTCACAGATGCTGTTCAGACTTTGTGGCACGTAAGAAAATAGACCACCCCCCCCCCCCCAACTATCCTCAAGATAATGGCCACTACGACCAATTCTATCGTACATTACAAGCCAGACTTCACAACTTACCACCAGACTGGAATAGATACCAGCCATGTTAACTTTCACAAGCAGCCTTTAAAGAGCTTACACCTTTAATGCTGCTACCCTCAGACCACTGGGATGAGCCCCTAATATTTGATGTTTGCCTGTAAGCCTCAGCTACCTGTGGACTTCTTCCTTGGTGTAAATCATCAAGATGACAGCAAAGGGACTCCAGAGGACTGGATGCCGAGGCATTAAGGGATCCCACTGGGTGGCCATATCATCGCCTACAGCAGCAACTCGCAACGAAGACAGGAAAATAAAAGCAGAACCATAACAGCATAGCCACTTACCCTGACCCAAAAGAAGGCGCGCTACCTCACAGAAAAAATCATCAGGCTCAAGCACTAAAATTAAATCTGCCTGGCAGGGAGGGGATTCTATGATTTTTTTTAAAACTATGTGTGTGCATGGTTAGCAGGAGACATAATTCCCACATACAGAGGGGCCAACCTTATCATTAGCCAATATCGAATGTTGAGTGGCAGGGGTGGGGCCAGTTTGAGAGCCAATCAGCTTTCAGCTAGCCAGTGCCCCACCCCTTTTGGACCCGCCCCCAGTATACACGAATGGCCTGTCATCACTGTCTTTATCACACGGCTGTCTGGTCTGGGTTGCGGTCTGCACATGTGGAGAGATCACAGTGTGTGGGGTCAATCCCTGCCTAGGCCTGATACAGCCTCAGCAATGGCACCAGCAATCCTGGAAACAAAAATCGATGGCTGTAATCCTAGAGAGCAAGGAGGGGAGTTGTTCTTTGCCTCTGGGATGTATATACAAAGCAGTCAATTCACTTAGTTAAAGCCCCCAACATCTCTCCATATGACAAGAACAGCTGGACAACAAGTAACCCTTATCAGCTGCCATACCCACTGCAAATCTGCTGCCAACATAGAGCAGGGAAACTGGGCAGCCGGGAAAGTGTGTCCCCATTAGCTACATTTCATTCCGGCATTTGCGATCTTTTTTTCCGTAATCATGACACTGGAGAAGGAGGTAGAATGTAATCAATGGGACCTCTAGATATGGGACATTTCCCTTGTATTTATGCATCACGTTCACCAAGTGTTTTGTGGAGACTGTGGCTATTTTAATCCCAACACGGCAAACTGGCATTTAGCTATTGTTCTGCACACAACCAGCTTTCGGTCTTAGATGCACCACAGCATTTGTCACTTTAAAATGTGCCTTTGATTGATGTCTCAGATTAAACACTGTACTGCAGATATTTCTCTACTTTTCATCATCATTTTGAATGAATTTTTAATATTTTTACTATCTAAATAATGTTGCATAGATTTGCCAGCTGCTGCTCTTTATTATATGTTTTGTGTTTTGATTGATTTGGTTTCTTGCGAGTTTTACAGCTGCTCTGTAATATGGTGGTTGAACTTTGCTATTCTGCTGGTTGACAGTAAATAACCCTGTTTCCAACTGTTGGTACTTCATAATGTGGCTGACCTTGATTAGAAGGTTTTTTGATTTTTTTTTTTTCTCAGCTACTTGATCTAAGACTATTTAAACCATTAATCGCTTCTAGAAGCATTTTTCTTCTAACAGAGTCTGTAGGAGGACATTTCCTCATAGTTGTTAGTCTCATGAACTCATTAATATGAAGCCAGTGTTGCATATTATAATTAACATATTAACCATGAACAGGATTTTTCTATATTTTTTCAGGAAGAAATTCAGTGAAAGAAGAAAAAATTGTTATGTAGAGCCTTGCTAAATTTAATGATTCATGCTGCCTATTGTTTGTCAAAAGTAATGAGATTTTGCTTGAGTTGAGCAAAGTATCGCTGAATTAGAATTAAACTCACAGGTGTCAAGGTTTAATTGTGAAGGTGGATTGGCATGTATTTGAAATAAACCTGAAAATCAGAAAAAACATAGCATGGGTTGTTATTATTATTATTATTATTAATAATAATAATAATAATAATAATAATAATATTGTTATTTATTTATTTTTTAGAGTATCATACATTTAGAACTAAATTGCTCAGTCATGATATAGATTTTGTATCTTGTTTCAGTCATTTAATTAAATGCCATAGTGCTTGAAACCTTTCAGTGTTAATATATTAGTTTTCACATTCTACATGCTAATATCCTGCTTCTATGTAGATATTACAAAGATGTAAATACTAAATAAAGGAATTCGCATAAACAGTATCTATAATAATGTGACTGTCTGTGACATTACATTATAGAAAAGCAGTTTTACAAAGCGGTCATTTGAGTCTTTTCACATCTTGTCATATGACTGTGGTGCAGCCAAGCAATGCTGCTTAAACTCTTGATACGAGGCATTCTTCTTACCTTAGCGTTTCATCATGAGCACAGACGGCAGGCTTCCCCTGTGCTAGTTTACTGCGTTATCTGCTAAGGGAGTGTACCTAATCTTCAAAGTGATCCAGGAGAGGCACAGCAATGTGAAACAACACGCCGGCATTCACACAATTTCCTCCAAGTGCATCCTGCTCCATAATCAGTTTAAATTGAGCTCTTGTTAACATTCAGGTCCTGGTCATCCTTCTTCTGCCTGCAGCAATGAGTGGCTTTTTCATTTTATTACTAATTGACTTATTATCCGTATATAGTTAAAAATTGCTGCAGTCTCTATGTATGCTTCTCACGAATCCCGTGACGTTATAAAGGAAGTTCAAAGAAAGAACTTTTCTAGAAGAAAGCATATTTGAATGACAGGTAAATGCCGTTTAATCACACCTCTTTCCACTAGTATGCATATAAAACAATAATTCTGACACAACATTCATTATAGGTATTGAGTATATAGATTGAATAGTTAATTGTTATATAACAGTTATATAATGAGTATTCACTCTAATATGTTGCTGGTGACCCATTATCTTCCTAGTGAATAGTGCACTAGGGCAGCATGATACTCTAGTATTTGTCTTGTATATTTGTTTATTCTAGAACTTACATGAAGAGTGTCTTGGCAGCTGAAGTGTTTTCTGAATAAAATCCCAAGGGGAACTTTGTCAGTATATAAAAATATATATTTTACATTGTTCTAAGTTTTAAATAGCGTGCGTTACCTTTTTCTCTGTTTTAATTGTTTGTTTGTCTTAAATTAGGTTTTATTGTTTTGCAGCACATTGGTTGACACTTGTCTTTTAAATGTGTTATACAAATAAAGATGAATTAACTGAATGTGCTTATTTTCAGAAATACTTATAGCCGGGTCGAAGTATGACTGGGGACCTCGTGACAGTGCTACAAGTTATCCTCATGCTTCACAGAGTATTCTCTAACAAAAACTGACATCACCAACGGCAGTACAATCACACTGCTATGCTCTCTGGGTTGTGCCAAACCTGTGCCCAAGTTCAAAGTTTGGCCTCGCTGGTTGCTAGGGAAGCACGTTCAATACCTTAAACCTGTGCTGGCCAAGTGGAAGTGGATCAATGGCATGAGGCTGAAATTCAGTGAGTTTTCATTGCCGTGGCAATTAATCATCAGGCCTGTCCACATGTGCCTTGATTAATGAAGGCCAGGTGGCCTTGATGGGTCTGCTTGGAACTTAAGGGGTAAAGGAGTCCAGCTCAGTGCAAGAGGCGAGAGGAGACATTGTCCCTTTTGCAAATAACTCCTGTTGTTGCCTGTTTGTTTTAATTACTGTAGTTCTCAGTTTTACCACCTCTTTTTAAACCTTATTGGCTCTGCCATTACTGCCCCAAAAGGCCACACCCAGTTAAATCAGAGAAACCCACAGCCTGCTCACTTTTTCTTGACTCTTCAAGGCCCGTATCTTCCATTATGAGAGATTTAACTTTTAAGGATTAATAAATGCTTCATTTTCTGCTCTTATATGATCACTGTAAAATTGTACCAGCAAATTCCATGTTTTACCATTATTTTCTTATCTTACATTTTACTCTTTTATTCCCAGAATTCTCAGTAATTTTACAGTATTGTCCTTTGATTCCATATTCCTTTTATTCTTTACTCAAATGCATACTTTATCCTTCACCCTTTATTAGTCTCCAGCATTTAATATCAAAAATTAATCCTAAGTCCTCCTCCATTTTTTATTTCCTAATCCAAAGTATTGTTTTAAATTCAGTAAGGAGAAGGACTGAACAGAGGAATGGTGCCCAGACCTCTCCTCTCTGCCTTTCCCCTAGTTTAATTACTTCTGCTGTGACGGACAAAGTACACAAGGGACAAACATTCCAAAATGCAATGTCCACAAGGAAAAGTGGAATTTTGGAAACATGCCAGTAAATTAATCCCGGCAAGTGAATATCAGTGACTGTAGACCTTTGGTCTAACCTTTTAATATTCTGTTAATTAAAATACGTATGTGTGGGATGCCAGCGAAAGTCGAATCTTGGGTGAAGGTGTGGAACAACCCACAGAATGAGGCAGTGTTATCAGTTTTGAGATTTAATAATATGACCACATTTTAATGAATGTATTCCAAAGATATGAATTCAAGCAATGCAGTAATTTGGCTAGCAACTTTTAGGTGCCCTATATCTTCAGTCATAAAAGAACTTTAATGCCGTTTTACTCCAATTTTACAAATGCAACACCACACCTTCCTGCCACCATGGGCCCCTGCAGCTGTACGCAGTGAACGCACTGTGCATACCCTTGACATTTAGACGTGTTATTATTTGGCTAACGATACATGTATTATTTGCCTTGTTATGTCTGCAATAGAAACGTAAAAGGAGTAGGGCTGCACGATTCTGGGTAAAATATGAATCACAATGCTAGCAGCACCAGAGCTGAAGACGTAAAAACTGAAATAATTTATGTGGTTGCAAGAAATGCTGAACACAATCTTAAACCTTTTCTGCTCTTTATGGTAACACTTGTTTTTCAACCCCCTTCCTGTTATGTGCCGTGACGCAGTCCTTTGTTTTCATGTTATGGCTGGTATAACATGCTTAAGGTCGAAATGTCTTACGTATTTAGCCTGTTTGTATTGTTATGCCAACGACGTCTGACATGTTTTATTCACTGAAAAATTGTTTCTCTATGGGTACAATAAAGTACCTATTCTAGTCTCTGTGTGTGCGTGTGTGTGTGTGTGTGGGGGGGGGGGGGCGGTTTGCATAGATCACATTTGGTCACCAAAATGTCCCCAAAGTGCGGTAAAACCTGAAGCTTCCTTACGTTTTGGAGACACTTCTTCAGGTTCCCATTTGAATGACCTCAATTTTATAAAAATCTGAGAATGCAATCAAAAAAGTAAAAATGCCAAAAGTCTTGTATTTGGGTTGGTTACTTGTGGTTAAGGTTAGGGATGGGTACGGGTTAAGGGTGTTCTGATTGGGATTAGGGTTTTTCCCATAGAAATGAATGCACGGTCCCCATTTGGATAGGTAGACCAACTTGTGTGTGTGTGTGAGTGTGTGTGTCTGGGGTGTACCCTCAGATAAAATCCGAGTAACCATCACTGCCAGTAAGCACTAACAGCACACTTCCATGATTACCAGTCTGCCCCTTATATTTGCCCTCTGATATGTTTAATAAATGTTGGGATCCATGTCACTGGGTAATTTATTATGAAGCACATCTGGCAGCTCATGACAGGTGCCTCTCGGAATGCGACCATGCGTGATCAGCCTGTCCTGCAATGATGCATTTTTTTGCCTGGTGAGAGTTTTAACTAGGCAAACTGCATGAGATGGATTTTCCTGGATTTCCATAGACTGGTCGTTCTTTTAAGTGCTCAGCAAGATCTGCCTGCTGAAACACCCAACATACAGGAGAATTTTTTCCCTATTCTGTGTAGATAAAAACGAGTTACATAATACCAAACTGCATATAATGCGGTATTGCAAGGGAATATTTAAATATAACCATGAGGAGGTAAAGGAAGCAGAAGAAGTCAAGACTATTTTCATATACATCTCCAGCATAATTAAATGCTTGTATTGTGAATGGAAAAGAATCAGTACAATGAAACTGTGTTTAAAGTCCTGGATTTGAACGCAAATCATTGCCATTCAAGATCCACAATGGGTTTATGCAGTTGTATATCATTCAGAATCCTGATTGGCTTCAGTTCAAATGCTATATATGGCACATAAATCTCTCTGTGTAACAGCATCTTCTGTTGATGGTTTTTTTTGTACTAATTGTAGCCTAGATGGCACTGGAATTTGGTATGAAGTGTTAGGAAGGGAAGTCATGTCACACTTTCCTTTTTTATTGCACATAAGGTTTTGTGAAAACCTCCCCTTGTTGCTGCTTGTTTGTATGGTTCACTGTGGTCCTGGGGGAACCTTGTGCTACTGTATGCTTCTATATGGATGGTATGACAATAACGCCCACTTAACTTTAAAAGACTTAAGGCCTTGTTAAATGTCAGTCGTGTGTATTTTATTGCGATTTAATAAACAGAGACGTTGAGCCCTGTCTCTTTCAAAAAAGCGCTTTTACGATTTCTTACGCTTGCTTGACATATATTGCAAATTACAATGGAAAACAGGAGATAAGTTAGAGGCTACATCATCAATCATTTAATAACCTCACATTTTCCCAAGACAGAAGATGTTACTGCCTGTTACAGCCACGTAACCTTATCTCTGTCATTTTCCATGATTCATTAAGGTAAAGAAAAGACAGCGATTGGTTTACAAATAAATAAAATACAGTGAATTGCCTGAGAAGGTGAAAAAGAAGTCAGGACAGGCCCCACAATACAAGCTGCATCACATGCCAGTGTTTGAGCACAGGAATACCAGGCATTATGTGGCAGACAAAGATGTTCCGCTTCAACTTGTCATGCTGCTTCTTGATTGACCTTGTCGACACACCTGGTTACTGGGTACCGGGGGCATAGCTAGAAATTTGGGCTCACTGATAAAAAGTCACCTTGGGCCCCCTCCCCACCCAATTTTATGTGTCATTTTACATATACACAGCCCTGTTAAAGTGTTGGGCCACCTGAATCTGCCAGAGTTTCCATGTCTCTGGTTTATCTATTTATCAGCTAACAAAGATGACACTGTTCTGTGCTGCACAGGACCTTTTCATTACACATTGTCGGATCTAGTCAGTGTCAGTCAACCCATCAGGTAACACAGGCAGCTGCCTAGGGCACCATCTTCTGTGGGGGGCACCGGCTTAGCAACTGCCAGCAAAACTGCCCAGCACTTTGAATTATGAGATTTCCTCTACAATGACCAACAGTTAAAGAAGTGTGTGTGTGTGTGTGTGTGTGACTACATATGTCTCTATTGTTGTGGTGCATTTGCCGCATCCCCCATAACACAAACAACTCAAAGCAACTACTGTAGCTTCGAAATTCCTAGCACTTACTAGCAATAAATGCTCTCTTTCTCTCGTAGTGCTTGGATCCCAGAACATTCACAAGGCCAAAGCTTTAATTCATCATTTTGACAATCCGCCTTCACCATCTGGGAATAGCTACCACCTGATAGTCTCGCACATCCTTTGGAAAATCAAACAGTAAAACTGAGGGGAAAGACAGAGAATCACTCCTTTATGTTTTCGAAGTGTATAAAAACTGAGCAGGAACAATACACTGAAGAGCAGTTAAAAAAAGTTTAAAGCACAGTTTGCTAGCTATGTTGTAGATACTTCTCAATTTGGGGCAATGAGCTGTTTTGCAATCTGGTGTTTCAGGTTTGGTTTCTTGTGTTGATAATCTGTCCATACATGCAGCAGAACATTTTAAGCACAGCGGGAAAGCACAGTATTTACAGTCATGTATCACTGGTGCAGCCCATCTGTGGTCTGGTACTTATTCTTGTACAGTAGAACCTCTGACAGCTTGAACGTAGCAGTCTGGCCAGACTGCATAAGGTACGTTATACAACCTTGCGGAAATCGCCTTTCCTAAAGAAGTTTAATGATTCAAAGGAAATACATAAAAATCTTCAACATTCGCCATCACATCATAAACATTTGTGTTTCTAAAACGGCACACTAAACAAACTCAGGGGGAGGTCATGAATGTTTAAAATACATGCACAACCCATATTTGAAAATGCATGCAAAACTAATGTGATACATCGAAATTATGTAGCGTACTCAATAAATCATAATGGACGCTTTCGTATGAGTACCGACCGTTTAAAAATATATGTCACAATCCTTTTACACTTCCTTGTTGACAAATCTCTTCAAAATTAATCAGATTATCTGAACTATGATTATATGCTAATTTTATAATAAAGTATTTTACATCCATTTCACTATTTTGGATTCCGTCTCATGTAGTTGTGATTCAAAAAAATAGTGTATTTGTATGATTTGTATAATATGACTTTTAGGCATAGTGCTATTGAGTGTGTGTGTGTGTGAGAGAGAGAGCGTGAGAGAGAGAGAGAGAGAGAGAGAGAGTGAGTAACATGCCTTAAAAATTTCCCTGTTTTTTCTATCAAATCCTTTCAACCCCTCTTCTATTCAGAAGCCCATAATCTACTGAAGTGAATGTATGTGTGGCTCAATACTTAAAACCTATTAATACAGCTGAATGGCTATTTCTTCACTTCCAGTTGCTTTTTGAAATTCAATACATATTTTGTCATCTAATCTCATCCTGGTTTGTTTCCTGCCTTGTGCCCATAGCTTCCAAAAACCCTCCACCTGAATAGGACAACCGGGTAGAGAAAATGGATGGATGGATGGATGGATGGACAATAATGAAAGCAGCATCCGTAGGAGTGTAAAAATTGAATTTGTCTTTCCATACGCAATGTGGAAAAACTAAGCTTGGCTTCCATGCTTGAAAGACGTCCCAGCCTCTTTACTCGTAGTCATTTTTTTTTTTTGGTTATGGCTCATTGAGTTGGATTTGCAGGACTGCTGAGAACCCAGTGCTGTTACAGTCCCAGTGCGACTTTCCTTAAATAAACAGTTTTGTTTAATGGCAGTTCCCCTAATTGGGAGCATTTTAGGCCTATCATTAACCATAAGAGGAAGACAAAATGCAAAACAAAGCATTTCTTTGCAGGTGTAACCTACAGTATGAAATGCACCTTTAAACAGAACTATTACAGTTTATCTGGACACAGTAGTTCCACTGTCACATTCACGTCATATTTTTCTTTAGACTGTGCAAAATATCTTTGAAGCAGGTTAATATTTTCAGGTTCCGCAACGCAATCGAAGTTTTCACCTGTCACATCAATGGACAATATACACTATCCATTATCTATATACTCATCGCTGTTGTGTTTGTGCACTTTCACAACATGATAATCACTACAAAATACCAACGTTCAGGTAACGCAGATTTTTACTGGGTATCAGCCATACACATACATTACATCGTTCTGCGGCTCTACTTGCATTACGATTAATCACCTGTCACATCAATGTGCAGATCCACTCTACATATCATCCATAACATAACGCAATGTAAAATTGTTCCAATTTCGATCGCGTCGCTAAACCTGAAAATATTAACCTATTTTAAAGATATTTTGCACGTTTAATAACGAGGTACAGTGACAACTTTTCCACACTTTTGGAAATTGCTATTGGAAATTTTGATTTTTTTCACCCCACCCTAATGATTATACAATTATAATGTTTGTTATTATTATATAATATTTGTTATTAATGTATATTACAGCTGTTAAGGGATGTTAGGATATTATAGTGTACTTGCATGATGTTTATGAATGATTTCTGAATACTTAATGAATACATTATGAAGGTGTACTGAATGTTCTATGAATACAATATAAAAGCATTATGAAGGTGCAGTTAATGTAAAGCGTTACCGTTTATTTATTTGAAGATTTTTTAAAATGTACTTTGTTTTGGGATTTTTTTCTTAAATAGAATTTTATTCAATTTCAATTGCACTGTTAAGAAGAGGACACGTTTTGCGCAGTTTAGAAAGATGAATAAAGGAATATTTTCTAATAAATTTGTCATTGTGAGAAAATGGTATCATGAACTCAGAATCGTGAATCGTATCGTGAGTTGAGTGTATCGTTACATCCCTAATTCTAATACAACCGGCCGATGCATCCCGTTCCGAAATACATACTCAGATTGGTTGATTAATCACAGGTGTCTGTGCAAATCAGTTTCTTCCCCATTAGGTTCTGATACCAGCCTATTGTTTAAAAAGCCGCTCGCCTTGTGGTTTTGGGAACCATATGGTGGAGAGGAATTTGCAGCGCTGATTACCTCTGTAATTCTGCTGATTTCCCTGTTTGAAGATGATTCGTAATTTCTAATCGTATGTATTCATAAATTGATAACGAGGTTAACAGGTTCTGAAATGCAACCTTTGACATGTCATTCGAGAAAAAAAAATAGTGGTAATTTAAAGTAATTGGGAAGATTTGTGGTCCTGCTCCTGCCAATTAAAGCCTTTCTTCCCTTTTTAAAATTAACTTGTATGGCAATTATTGATCAAGGACCAGTGCACTGAAGCAGAGGGCATATTGTGTTGCTTTGCCTTGCAGTCTCACTGCCGTTAATTCATATTTTGTTTCTGTAGAAGTAAATGTGTGCATGTCTAAATCTAAGCCTATTATAAAATACATACTGTGTTTATTAATGCGTGTAGACTGTCAATTAAAGTTACCAACAAGCAATTTGCAATTTGCTACTTTAATTGAACCTTTTATCGAATGGCTGTTATTCAGACTTTGATGTCACACTAATATGACCAGGATGTTACCCGAGCGTTAAAAGTGTCTAGTTTTACTATTTCAACAAGAACTTCATAGTGTCAACAAAAGATACTGTATGTAAACAAGTTCATAAACAAGTAACTTTTGTATTAAAGATGACTTTAGTATTCCTTATATAATATTTCTTACAAAATGCGTTAATTTATTGAATATTTATGGGGATTCTGATCAAATGGAATGCATGAAAAGTGCAGAGAGACCTTTAGGGTTTGCTTACACCATTAGCCCATTAATAAATGATAGCAACAGCAAGGTCACGACCCTCTGAACAGTACCCTGATCCAGATTAAATGAACTTCTTGTAGGTTCACCATTAAAAAGAGCTCTCAGCTGTCACCCACTGAGCAGCGTTTGAGGTTGAAATGTCACGTCTCAGTAGCTGTACAGACTATTAAATGCTTAATTGTTTAGTACAAACTCAGAGAGCCATAGAGGCAGCTTAACCTTTAGCAATATATTTAAATTATTTATTGTAACATTTCTGGATCAGTTGTTTCTCTGGGGAATCAGAATTTCACGCATTGCGAGTATTTCTCTATAGCTACTGGTTACAAAATCTTTTAGATAATAATCTTCAGCGTTGAAAGGTCGTAGTATAAGACAAAATGAACAGCATGATTTAGATTTTTGTAATACAAAAAGTCATACAAGTTTGTAATGAAATATAATGTTTTGCTGCTATTTATCCGCTTCTCATACATACTTATTCAGCATGTGGTCACAGTCAGCCTGATGCTTATCCTGGGAAACACAGGTCATGGTATCTTGCAAACCCCAATGCACATGCATATACCTTCTGAACCGCCATTTATATACAGGCTGTCCTTAAATTATGACTGGGCTCCATTCTGACAGCCAGGTCATATGTTGAAATGGGCGTATGTTGGATTGGGATAATCGCACTGACTTTTAGGTGTGAGAATGAGGCTGGGAGATGCGCGTGAGGCTGGGATGGTCACACTGCCGTACAGTGCAGTACCTTCCAGCAGCCTGTCGTATGGCGTGCAGCATGAACTAGGAAGCGTGGCGCAGTTGGGCGTATGGCCTCCCGAAATTTATTTTCACATTTACTTAATTAAAAAAAAGCCTGTCGTCTTAAGTCGCATAGGTTGTAAGTCAGGGACAGCTGTATTCGTGTGCAGTACTATTGTATATTTTGCTGTTAAATCAATAAAAATATATAACAATAATTTACAGTTGTTGTTCTTTATCACATACCCAATTGATATTGTAACTTGTTCAGCAGATCCCACGTCCTCCTTTTAACCCGAGGCTTGCCAGGAGGCATCAAGGAAGCTGGTGTGCATTCCTCCGATTTCAAGACCTGCCGATCGACTGTTTATCACACTTCCTGTCGTGGGCTGACACACAGGGGACCTGGCAGTGATCTAGACAGCTGCACGCTGCCTCAACTTACTGCAACACATGGCTCTCAAGTAAACTGAAGAGATGTCAATCTCGTCATGGAGGCCGTGACTGGAGGAGTGAGGAGTGAGGAAGATGATGGAGGAGCAGAATTAAAAACATAGTGGTGCAGTGGTACAGTGCCACATGGATGCTCAACCATTGCAAGGTTCTTTGTCTTTGTTCTTTTTTTTCGGCCGTGTAATTTCCTGATTATTTCTCCATTTGGGCATGGTTGGTGTTGTCTGCACCGTTGTCCGCAGGGAATTAAAGCCCAAGTTGTGGTCCTCATTCAGAATTCCAGTTCACCTTTCTCCTTCCATCCTCTAGGGTAATCTAAATCCTTGCTTAGGGCCACTACAAAAAGTCACTTCTTCACAGAAATGTCAAGCTGTGTCCATTATCTGGTAACGAAGCAGATCAGTCAGTTTTATCGCGATCTATTACTGCCTTTCATGCAGCAAAATCCAGCGAACCTACTTTTTCCCTTCTAACATGGGTTTTGCCTTACTTTCCATATTGATTAATTCAAATTAATAATCATATTTATTATTTACAATTAACAATCATACATTATTAATAATTATTTTATAAATGAGTAATTTATAATTAATTTAACTATAGATAGAATGCCATCCACGTTCAAATGTGGGGTCTATGGGTGGACACCCAAGGTGATAGGTCAGTGTATCACAACAAGCAAGCGTACACACACACACACACACACACACACAATGGTAGCACTTTACGTGAAGCTGTCATCTACAATGCATTACCTTCATAATACACTACAGTGGTCAGTATAAGAATTAAGGATGCTTTGTACTGCATTATGAAGGTGTCTATAGTGCATTACAAGTGAGAGCTTCATGAAGCATTCATAATGCATAATAAACATGGCAGTAATGTGTTATGAGTTTATATAAATATTTATAGTCCTGTTTTCTTTTTCTTAAGGGCAGCATGTGGCTGAGTGGGCCATGCATCTGTGCCTGTGATTGCAAGGTTACCAGTTCATGCCTGATTTCAGCAGAATAATCTTGACTGAGGGCCCTTAAGCGAGGCCCTTATCCCCCAGCTCCATGGGCACCACTGCAGGTGGCTGCCCTTCACGGCCAGCTTGCTCTCACCAACATGCGTGTCATGGAGAGCAAGATTTACCCATACAGATCAATAAAGTGCCATTGCTAATATAATGCATTATGAATGTCTTCGTAGATTCTTCCAGACATGGCATTCATAGAAAGTGTTACCCACACAACCAGCAATGTAGAGTTACCGATTCACCTATATGCTAATCCAGCTATATGTTTTTGCACTACAAGGGATTCGTTTTCTCATAAAAACAGGTGGAGTTTTTATAATGAAAATGTCACACAAATCTGCTATATATGTCTAGACATTCCAGCAAGTGCAAATTAGCAGCCTGGCACTATCAGTGATAATGATGAACGGCAAAAAATAGATTTCAAATATACCACCGAACGCCATTCTAATTTAACAATTGTCTTAGAACCTGACAGTCCAAGTCCTTGTCAAACAGGAGCCTGCATATATCAAATGTAACAATTCAGTGGGTACATGTGATGAGTTTAAATGCTTTTAATGGGCTGCTTTCCTGTTCCGGGTGTCTTCAGCCTCGGGCCCTTTCCTTAGCGGGAGAAATGCCAGGTTCAACTTGACCCTGCCCTGGATAATTTGGTATGGAAAATAGATAAATCAGTATATGGTATGCTAAATATTTTCCAGTTAAATGATTTTAAAGAATTATCATAGGACTACAACCAGCAAATTAGCTTGATAAATATATTCAATGATGAACAAAATTGTGAATTCAGATAGACATAATGAGTTAACTGCAATCTGTACCTATTAATGTTAATGATATTATAAAATATTATTATGCATTATACTATATGCACTTTCATTTCTGAATGTAGATTTGGAGAGCAAAGAAAAGTGACAAGGTACTCTCAGAATTGTTTAGTATTAATTAGTAATGCATTTTGAACAAAATAATGCTAAATTCTGGCAATTTCACTTCCCATCTCAAGGTCCTGACTGAATTCACAAAAAATAAGCGGGCATAAATTATTAGATTACATCAAAGGCGTTAATTGATGAAGTGCACAGCTTAAATTATTCTCAGATGTGAAGTGTGAGGAGCATGTTTAACCTAGTGTTGAAAACATTTTAAAAATTGCCCTTAGGAACCGCTTAATGGAAGATAAGACGATTAAAAAAAAAACACGGTAGGATCCCATTTACTTCCTAGCATCCAGTATCAGATGTGAAATAAAAGATGTCGCAGTGTGTCCTTTTTATCGTAGGAACTCATAAACTTAAAACTCCTTTATTCCAAACATTACAGCTAGAAGCTGCGGCTTTCCCATGCTGTGCAGCTGACTGAATTATACCAGTATTAGTTTGGAAAGGAAACCAACAATGAAGTGTCTTTTATGCACGTGCTGTTTGCGCAAATAATTTAGACAGAGACAGGGAGACGAGGCATTAGATCATACCACTACTGAATGTTTTCATTCTGCCAAAGAATTGCAACTGAGTTATTAATCAATGTGCACATATATCTAGACAGAACATCAATTTGCTTTCAACACAAACATAAAATAGATCCATCAATACCATGGGAACACAACAGAGCTGATATCACAGTACAATTTCCTAGCTTGTACGGTTACTTGCAATGCTAAATTTAATGCAGTTGCGTAACTCCACTGAATACATATTAGATTCACTGCACCATGTTTGACTTGAAAAATAAATGAATATTTGGTTTATTATTCTGGACTGGACTGGCTTTTAATGAGCCAATTTCTGACACTGGAAATATTTAATATTTATTATTTTTTAATATTGAAAGTAGTCTACATGGTCTTCTTTTATTAATCTTTTTCTTAATATTAGCCATTGAGATTTCATTTTGGTCTACAGTGTGGTCATGCAACCTAATGTCCACTCAGTAATTTTAAAAGAAATTATTCCTTTTTTTGCAATTGCTTTAAAACCGTTTTCCACTATGGGACTAGTCTTATCATTGTAATAAATATTAATATGCATGCATGGCTTCTGTGGACTCATTTTTCCAAATAATATCTCAGTTTAATAATACCTGTATCAGTGATTTTCAGGTCTGGTCCTCGACTTTTGTTCTGGCCACACACTTAATTAAGGTTAGATCGACTTCCTACACAATAGCAGACTAACGAGCCCGTGCCATTCAGTTACTTATTTATTCAGAGGCTAATAGCTGTTAGGTAGTATTTAAGTAAATGATCATTATTCAAATGACAAAGTAGTATTTTCTGAGGGCCAATACATTTTATTGCACTTATCAGTAAAAACGAACCTCCACAACTAATCTGAAAAGCATACAAAGCAGCTCAAATAATAGTGAGAATTCAGCTGGCAAGTTAGCTATGCTGAATTAATTACAAGTTCATTTGGAAGATCTGCCCGCATACACAAGGGCATCCCCAACACAGGACTGACAATTATATTACTGCTCTGGCAACACCACTTGCAGCAGAAGCAATGGTAAGCCTTGGTATACTTCTCTAGCAATTTTGATATTTTTCTGCTTATGTATATGATGCCACCATTAACGGTGCAGAACATTTTTACATTAATAACTTGTGTTTTTGACAAACTGAGTGTCATGTAAGTAATAGCTGTCCTATAGCTTTTCTGTCTTCTACCTTCAGGATGTCCACTTTCAAGATCAGTGACTAAATGATTTACCTTCCTTCTGTGGATTATCAAAGGATGCAGAGGAACATCATGCCCATTGTACACGTTCTGTGGCATTAATGACTGTTTAAGCTTTTCAAATAAAGGATATCTAAATCAGGCTGAATTCAACAGCTTCAGGTCACCTACAGTAGCATAGACTCAAGAGTTTGCTGAATCTTCTCTTTGCTCACGTAATTTGCACACACTGAAGCTGACTGTTGCAGCGCCCTATCATTATTCCATTATGTGATATGTCCCTTGTAGTTGCCAACCTGAATATATGGGCACTTATGTGGTACTCAGGTTTCCTTCTGCAATCCAAAAACATGTGGTTAGTCAAACCGGTGTCACTAAACTCTCCATAATGGGTGACTGTGTGGCCTACAATTGACTGGCACCCTGTCACAGGTGTCTTCTATCTAGTCAACTGTACTTCCCAAGATACACTCCAAGTTCACGGTGACCTTAGACCAGCAATTATGGAAGACAGATGGATCGATGTAACGTCACTAGCAAGCTAACGCTGTTTTTATTAACGGTATTATGGCAGTCCAGAAGGTCTGCTTTTGGCTCATTATCTTAATTCATTAACTGACTTATTGTTGGCCTATTGTTCAACAACTAAACCACACATTCCCATTTTAAAGAAACTGTCTGCCAATATTTTTGCAAAGCTGCTGTTGAGTACTCTGCCAAAGTCAGCTACCATATAAACACAATTTCTGGACAATTTCAAAGCCACTATTCATTGAAAGTTTACAGCCATTTTCAGGATGCAAATGAGGCAGAAGTGGGATTATTTTTGCCGACGACATTTCAACTGTTTTCTTCATTCTGCTAAAACACAGATGGCGTATTTTCCTTGTCATGTTGGTGCCTCCGTCTCATTTTGCCTTTGCATTGGATGTATTACTTTAATTGGTACTAGTGACAATCACCGTGCTGATGAAAGTTTTCCCTGACAGGGTCTTGTCTGTTTTGTTTGTAAATTTATTAATAGTAACAATGCTCAACAAGTCAGGACTGGAAAACTGGAGAAGGCTATTTACTAGTGGTATTTATTGTCAAACGGGGGAAAGGACATTTGGCTTGTCAAAGCCTGATGCATTTAGTATAGTAAGTTGAGTTTATTAAAAAGGTTTTTGGAGTAAAATTTATATCTAGTAGAAGAGAATTTATTTAGCTTTTATGTTTAATACTTTACTTAAGGCGTTGTTTTTAGTAATTTTTAAAAACTTTCATAATGCATTATAATGCATTAATAAAGCATCATAAACATGGTTGCAAATATTTATAAAAAAAAGCCATTACACATTATAGCCATTATTATTATGCATTATGTTGGCCTTATGAAGCTCTCTTCTATATTGATACCTGATAAATGCAGTACAAAGCATCCAAAATGCTTATACAGACCATTATAATGCATTATGAAGGTATCTATAGTGCATTATAGATGAGAGCTTCATAAAACAGATATGATTATAATGCTTTATTATTTTTTATGTGTTTATAACACCATAAGTGTTACCCATGTTTATATATTATATAATGTGTTCTTATTTGCTCTTGTCTGAATCTATATTAAAAATAGTTGTTTTTTTTAATCAAATCCACGAGATGACATTAAAAGTCATGACTTGCCATAGGAGATGGGATCCTCATGGCTTTGTGTGCAGATATATACTGTTATTGTGCATAGCTGTTGAGTTATAGTCATTTCACAGTTGAAATGTCACTAAACAAGAAGATGACCACAAAGGCCACATGCCGCTGGATTCCGCTTAACGTTTTATGACTGAATATCCTATGCCTTGTGATCTAAGTGATGAAAGACATCTCCTGAAAGACACAAATTTTAATTGCATAATCATCAAAGAAATCCTGCTTTTCTTTGAGGGGCTGTACAAAACTCACATTCCAGAAGCTTATAATACCTGCAGACTTGATTCTCAACTCTGATTAAGAATTTATATGTCTCAGTATATCTGTTTTGTGTATTGTTGTGCCCACTGTGACACCATTATAGATCTAACTCCTGAATAGACTCGGCTCCCAGTGGTACCCACTTCTTTGCTGGCAAAGACTGATTGATTATGACATCTCTATGATAGATGGGAGTCCAGTGAAAAGAGAGTTAGCTGACAAGGAGGCGGAGTGTTGTAAGTCTTGTATGCCCAGTGGCATTATTTAGCTATTTCCTTGCTTTGACTCTCGTCGTGTCAATTTTCTGTTGCTCAAATCTCAAAAGTAACCGGTAGCCTGGTTTTGTAATAGTTAAATGTATTTAAAATTAAAACATGCAACTCCAGAGAAGAAAATAAATATTGATATCTGTGATAGTACAGCTGATAAACATGATAATAGAATGGAAGAGTATTTAATATAAATATATAAATTTCACAAGGACAGTCCAGTTTAATTCCCAGGCAGTATGGTGGTTCAGTGAGGTCTGTGTCAGCATCACATCTCCAAGTTTCTGGGTTTGCTCATCATCCCCAGCTGCATGCTCTACTTGTGCGTGTGGGTTTCCTCCCGTGGTCCAAAAACATTTTGCAATCAGGTGATTTGGTGTCTCTGTATTGCAAACAGTGTGTACAGCCTGTGATGGACTGGCGTCCTGATATCTATGTCACCCACCGCAAGCTCTGGCTTCCTGGAAATAGGCATCAGCTTCATTGTCACCATGTACTGGACAAGCTGTTATGGATAATGGGTGGACGAGCACATGGGCACAATCAGCACTATTTCATTGTTTAATATAGTTTTGAATGGACCACTTGGTTTATTCTGTTGCTGGTAATGGTGAATAGTTGTGTTAATTAACACCTGGTATTATTTGATTTTGTGCCAGACCTAAGGCATGTGGAGACATTTGGTTCTGTTATAAGACTAAAAAGTTAGCAATAAACACTTTGGTCTTGTTCTTATTTCAGTCTATATTTTCCAATGAAAGTGACATTTTTATTCTGCTCGTATGAATATTACTGATGTAATTGAAGAGAAATATCTTTCCAATGGACCCTATAACAGAATTCAGCTCATACCAGAAGCACGCAAATTACTATGCAATTACTATTTTACTTATTAGCTCCTTCCTTAGTGAAAGTGAAAGCAGACAATAAATAATCATGAATAATAACATTTTATTAATTACAAATTCCTTCAGTTGTGTTTTTAGTGGGATAGAATGGGAGAGTCTTTTCCCCAGTAAGTCTGCTGTAGAGGAAGATGATTCAGTTAGCAGTTAGCATAAACCATTACAATTTTCTAATGAAACACTTGGTGAAGACACTGAGAGCTTACTGGTCCAGTGGTGGACCAGAAACCAATAATTTGTTTAGGGTTTTTAAATTTATTTATATATTTATATATTTACTTATTTCCTGTGGATATTAGTTTTAAAACATTTTTATGATGATAATTTTTTAATTTACTTTTGGAATGTTTTCATGGTTCTGCTTAATGGTAGATTACTCTGTTTTTTAGATGTTTATTATTTTTTGTGTGCCAAATGTCTTATTGTTGGTTACACAATCTGTCTCTATTTGTAGTTTTTGGACCCTAATCGAGAAGTCCCCTGCCCCCCCCCCCCCCCCACAATAAGTCAGTAGTGTATCCAAATTCTAACAAAAGAGGCAGGCGGATGTAAATTAAAAACTGGGCAAAAATTCAGATGGGTTAAGGAAAAATCGGCATTCAGTTACTCTTATGCTGCATGTTATCTTCTAATACCCATTCCATCACTGAAAAAAGCAGGATTGTGCTGTATAGATGGGACTCTCGGCCTGCTCTGTGTGATAATTTTGTATAGGATTTAGCATTTGAACGACAAGGGTTTGCCTTAGTCAGAGCTGCCGGGGCACCTGATGAGTCACTCAGAGAGGGCCTGTGCCTTTCAGCATGTCAGCACTGCTGCATTAGCATTACACTGCTTTGTAATTGTTGCTCTCCTGATTTGACCATAAATTGAGAGCTATTTAATTTTTGTAGAATTTTCCGTCCGTTATTTATTTATTTTAAACTGTCCCTTTTTAACTTGAAGCCACCATAACCATAGCAACCTAGAAACTGGAATCTCTGATTATGGGTTTTAGGTAATAAATGCACACACCCGAATTGTCGTTCCTGTTCTTCAGAACCACAGCAATTTGCGGAAATATCTCCCAGCCTATGGGCCGCAGCTCAGGTTTGTGTCCAGATTTTGGAAATCTTCGTATCATTGTTATGACATCTAGCTCACATAAAAATGCTAAATCAAAGTACTGTGCATCACTGATGGCTGCTGGAGGCTGCAAGAAGATTATATACTTGAAGAATATTAAATATGACTGTAATAACTTGCACGTTTATACTTAAAAAAATGAAATCTTATGGACGTTGTTGTGAGGGAACACATTGCAATTGTTTATGATAACAGGAAAACCATGATTTATTGGCAGAAGCAATTATAAATAAATGCTCGATTTCTTAAAAAAAAAAAGGATAAACATGAATTTTAAAGAAACACAGTCAAGGCTACATACTCTAAGAAACAGCAGAGGATATTTAGGAGAAAGTATAAGTATGTTTGGAAACTAACTGCCGGCACATTGATCTCTTTATTTAAGTATCTGAGGATAAGAATTGCCTTTTCACAATGAATATTAAGACATCTACTGACACTGATTAGTCAGTGGCCACTTTTAAAGATCACTATGTAGTAAAGTGTACTAACCTTATTAAATGTACCGTCATGGTAGTCAGGAGCATAGCTAGAAATTCTGGGCCCCCCCACTTTCAAGATGAAGAAAGGGAGGGGGATTCCATAGTAGAGTTTTCCCCACCATATACATAATATTTTTTTCAGGGGTCCCTATAAAGTAGGTAAATAGATCTTTACTCATTGTCACATTTCAAGAACGCAATAAACAAATATTCTCACTGACACATGGAATTGTTTCCAAACTGATGAATATTTTGCTTTCTGTTCATTGCTCTGCCATGTATACTTATAGGTTGCTGTTTGTTGATCCTTGTGGTTGTATTGTCTTTGGCTTGTTTGTTACTACGTGTGTGTTATGACCCTTGTTTTGTCTGCCTTTTGCCAGGCCGCCGTTGTAAATAAGAAATTGTTCTTAATGACTTTCCTATTTAAAAGTTTCATTTAAAAAAATGCTGGGTCCCCTGAATCTGCCAGGGTAACCTAGCCCTCTTGTTGTCCCTGATGGCAGCCAAATACTTAGGCTAGTGTGGCACAGGCTTGTGGCAGTAATCACAGTATCTCCGAGGTATATTAATTCCTCATCAGAATGAATAAAAAACTTAGGTCATTCGCATTTTGTTAAAACAGAGCAGCGCATGATGAATTGACTTTGGAATTGAATTTTATTCTTAACTCTCTGGAATTATCATTCTGCCTACATTGGAATTCTATTCATTTTCTTCAGGGGTGAGTTTCCCGACGCCTTCTTGACGCTACGTCGTTCCTAAGTTCTATCTTTTAACACAGAATTTAAGAATGACGTAGCAATGAGAAAGCGTCGGGAAACTCACCCCAGAAAAGCATTCATATATTTCTTCCCTTTTTAATCTGTTTTCAAGACAGAATTATCAGACCTTTCTTATAACACAAGATTTGTGGGGTTAAACTCTATGAATGAAAATGCTGAGAGGGATGAAACTGCTGGACAGATGAGGCTGGGCGATTGGTAGAATGGTGCTTTAACAACTATTTAGAGCACAGTGTAGAGGGAAGAAAGAGCTTATTGACTTCTGAAAAACACATTAGAACCGTTAGTGATGAACAGCTAGCTTGCTCAATGGGAACGGTGTGCCAGTTCCTGAAATAACATTCAAACCATAAACGTGATGAGAGATGAAGCACATGAAGGGTCGACTGCTTTAAATTATTGGGATTATTGAGAAAGGTGGTGATACAGTTGAATGAGGCTGTAACAGAAAGTATCAGTGTGACAAGGCAAGAAATTTCTGCTGGGAAAGAATGGCTATAGTGTATCTCCTATGATAATTTGATGTTCATTGTCAGTGTCTAAATTCCATCCATACATCGGTCAATCGGTCCATCCATCCATCCTCTGTATCTACTTGTCCTATTTTCGGTCGCAAAGGGTCCGGAGTCTATCCCAGAAGCTATGGGTGCAGGGAACAACCCTGCCTTGGGGCACCAACCTTTCTCAGGGCACATTCACACACTGGCACCTAAAGGCAATTTGTTAAATCCGATTCACCTTTGCATGTTTTTGGATTGCAGGGGGAAACCAGAGCAGCCAGAGAAATCGCCATGACGACATGGGGAGCAGATACAAACTCCACAGAGATTCGAACCCTGGTCCCAGAGATGTGAAACACCATCAACCACTGCGTCACCTAATGTCTACATTTTTAAAAAAGTTTTATTAAATTTTATGTTACTTATGTTTGATGTTTGTTGAATTCTTCATATTTATATTTATAGTTTATGGTTTGTTTCTCCATATAATTCTACATCATAATGAACACCAAGACAATTTCTGATAAACTTTTACAGTGAAGAACAATGTCTTTTTGTTTTCTTTTTATTACCACAAATTTTAAATTCCTGTTCATTACCATTTTATGTCTCTTGTTATTTCAAGTTTTATCTGAATATGGAAAACATTATGTGCTGTAAGCTAAGTCTGTTGTGTATAAAATCTGCTGCTATCCATCCATCTATCCATCCATCTATCCATCTATCCATCCATCCTCCATAATGACTTTCCCTGTGCAGGGTCATGGCGCTTATCCCTGGAAGCACAGGACACAGGGCTGATAGGATTCCAGTCTATCGAATAAATCTGCTATTATGTTTCATATTACTTCCTGATTATTATTGTCCATGCATTACGGAAGAAGCAGGGAATCCCATTCGGAGCGATAGGGCCCTAAACCTCATCCACGTCTCGAGGCAAATAATCAGAGCGATGAGGCGTAAAACAGCATCGCAGGCGATAAATGGCTACAGAGGACACATCATGTATGGGCATGACGAGTCACTGATGGGGACTGACAGAAGTGTAAATATGTTTTGCACATCCTACCCCCTAACGGGAACCTTTTTTAAACATCAGCAGAGACCTAAGCACCGTATGAGCGCTGCACAGCTGCAGCGTGAATGCAAAAATGGGCTCGTTTCACAGCACTTTGGCTCGTTTCAGCCCCTGCCTCCTGATTAATGTTTTGCATCTCCTCTTAGAGGAAAGGATCGAGGCGGAGTGGATGTGGCTGCTCACTGCCATGAATAGCAGTCTCCCTCCCTCCCCTCCCTCCCCTCACAAGCATTTAGTCGCACCCCCACTATGCAACACGGGGGCCATGAAAGGAGGCAGTACAAGGCAACAGATCCGTCAGCACAGCATCTATGATTAAGTTCCAGTTTGCTCAAGGGAGTTTTACTTACACAAAAATGTTCTGAGGGAAGAAAGATAAATGATTGGTTCAGAGCGATAACCAATCAGATTGTAGAGGCGGTGGATCCAAGCTACTTGAGGAGACAGGGCCAACCAATCAGGTGTCTTGGTTCCGCTTCTTGTAGTAGCTTGGTTATGTCTCTGAGTCAATCATTTTTTCTTTCTGCCCTCAGAACATTTTTGTGTAAATAAAGCACCCACAAGATTCCAGCTTAACTTAACCTCTTCTTCCCCTCATTCTCCGACATCTCCTTCCCTTATGTCCTGATTTTATGCATCTCTCCCCAAAAATACACATTCTGCCACATCTTATGCATGCCTTTACCAATGGGCTTATTCCTATCATGTTTTCCAGGTGAATGTCTCTAGGGTTCATTCCTACACCTGGCCGACATCTTTTCCAGGCATGAAAATACGGGAAGGGTGGTAATTGAGTTGACGAACAAGGTGACTCAAATTAGCGAATAAGGTTTGTTTGTGCCAGTTTTGAATGCCATGAGGAGGGAGTATATTTGGCCATTTCTACATATCCTGCATCACTTCAAGTTCGCTTGAACTGGATGCAAACTGGTAGGCAGATGACAATTATATATGACTAATCTCAAGTATTTCTTGGTTTAGCTTTAATACTAGGATGTGTGATAAAAGTCATGAGACTATCCAATCACTAATGGACTTTGGATCAAACATTTGTGGAAAAAAAGCTTTTTTTAGTAATCATGGATATCATATTTTTTAGACAAATCAATTTCCAGGAACTTGAAACACCGTACTGTGTTAAGTACATACTCTTTAATGGTAGCCGTTATAAATAATAATTCTGAGTCAGTTGTCATGGTGATTTGGAAAAGATTTTGTGGGTATATATAACTGGATCCATAAATATGTGCATAAAGGATTTGACAGTGACTTCTGCTTTAGCTGAATGCTTCTTTACAGTCTGTTATGACAGGAACACACGACATAAAAAAAATGGAAAAATGGCACAGAGGTTTTGAAATCCCATAACCCAAAATCTCACAAGTGAATTAACAATACGCTGTCATAAAACATACTGAAACAAAAGCAAGAAGACCCTAAATTATCTATCTATCTATCTATCTATCTATCTATCTATCTATCTATCTATCTATCTATCTATCTAAGATATCCATGGCTTTTTCCATTTGCTTCATCATATGTTCATAGCGCAGTTTAACTACAGTACTGTAAGACAGTAATTTGGTCTGTTGTTAGTTGTGCAGTTTCCTATTGATGAGGGGTGATGTAGCTCAGTGGCTCTGACCCTGTGATCGCAAGGTTGCCAGTTTGAATCCCATGCTTGGCAGACCTGCCGCTGTGCCTCTGAACAAGATTCCCCCCCCCCCCCATGAAAAATGCTCCAGAGGTGCCGGCTAAACAGCTGACCCTGATCTCTGACCCCCCGTTTCACTTTCATCTGTATCTGTGTGCTTATGTTGCAATGGAGAGTTAGGATAAGCAGCGACGTAACAGAGAGTTTGATATTTGGGGGGGGGGGGCAACTTGATAATTTAACAACAAAGGTCTATTTATTGGAGTGGGATAAATAACACCCCCACCCCATCCCTGAGTATAAGATAAGATATGCAATAGAAAGCATCACTTCATTCCATGATAATGTTTTCCAGAATAATTATGGGATATATAAGTCTGTATCTACAGATACCCCCACTGAGTTAACACATTGTCACAGAATGGCTTCCTGCAGCTAAATCCCCACCCATTGATCCAGCTGTATCTGCACAACCGGTCTCATACTGGAGTGGCCACATGGAAGCACATCTCACTTTGTTCCTCAAAAAGGCGCTCGTGTGTCATTGCACCGCCGGAGGTATTAGTGCCCGGAACATTCTTCCCTCTCCAGGCCTTACTGAGATTTCTGTGTCGCACGTTTTCCACCCTGCTTTCTGCAGCTCGCACGCAAACGATGCCGTCCATGGTACAAGCAGCAAGAAATCCGTGTTATTGTATCACCGAGAGCGTTGCGCTGCAGTGTAATTACATTATAATTTATGCAGAGATTCAGCGCAGAGCACAAAATGCCAGTAACATTATGACTTTGAATAGTGATGAATAGCAAGGTAATTTAAAAAATTATGAACCTGTAGGCATAAAAAAATTAACAGTAATTGAAAGAAAGGGTCATTGCATTGAATTTGAGTTTACTGCCAATATTTAAAGGCAATTTAATATTAAGCAATTTTTCTTCCTAGAAAAAGAAATCTGAAGTTGATTAAGTTAATTATGGTCTTATTTTACTGCCTTTTGCTACTACAATATGACACATGAAATTGTTTTAGGACAACTGTAATAGAGGCAAATGCAAAGGACACATTAAGGTTGTAATGGCATCCCATACAGGGTGAACGCCAGACTGGGAAAAGATTCAGGCCCCTCCTAGACCCAGACCAGGATGAGTTCACAGAAGATTGACAGATGGATTTTGAGCTTCACAAACATTTAAATGTTTATTAGTTTTAAAATGAAATTTAGCACCAGATGCAAGAAATATCGATATCTGCGGGACGTGTAAGTTTTCCTGATTCTGATAATAGAATGCACAAGCTATAGTGTATGGTTCGGATTTGGATGTGATTCTATTAACTGCACGATAAGCTGAATACTTCATATACTGTACCATTCCATACAAAACATTTAAACACTTACAAAACTGATTTTAATTTCTTGTGTGGTATCCACTTATGAATGAACTCTTGTGGATGAATTTTTAGTAGCTTACGCATTGCGTGATGTCACACTATGCAGGACAGAAGACTCGAGGGCAGGCGTTTGAGCAAAACAAAAGGGTTATATTAGCACAAAGCTAATCAGACAGAGACTGACAAGACACAGAATGGCAAGGGATCCAGGCAAGAGGGTTAGAACTGGGACAGACACAGGCAGACTGAAGTGACATTAATGACCAGACTAACGATGATGGGACAACAGGCATTTAAATACATAAGCTAATGAGAAGTATCCGGGGTAACCAACACCAGGTGGGACCCATCGGCCATACAGTACGAGGGAGGAGGCAGGAGGGCCAGGCAGACGTGGTGAACAGGACATGCCGCATAAACAATACGTAGTAAGGTTATCGGGACATTAGCATGTTATAGTAAGATGCTGTGCATGTTGAGTTTTTTTGTGCTCTTGGTTTAAAAATGAGAGTGTATGACTATGAGTTTTTTTTTTTTTTAAATCTATAGCTGAAAAGCAAGTATCCATTATCCCCCTCTTTCTGCTGCTGAAGCGTACGTACTGGTCCCCTTTTAGCACAGCAAGACGCTTCAATGTCTGTGCCCCTCCCCCCCACCCCCGACTCTGTTTCACTGTATCTCTGAGATGTTGGACAGTGTACACTCCAGGAGCCCCGATGGCCAATATCACTGCTAACGGGTACAGTGACTCGTACAGATGGTTACTGCATTTGTACAGTAAGTGTCTATTACCCAGCAAACTGGTTACTGTGCACAAAAATCCGGACTATACAAAATCAAATTAAATACTTTAAACTTTAATTTAAAAATAAATTATGCATTATGCAATTAATATTACAATACAATGGTAGACTTAAACTACATATGCACAACCAGGATTCTATACGTATTTTTTTTCTATTGCATTTTAATACTTTCCCAAATATTTACAGGCAAAACTCTACATCATTGCAAAGCCAATAATGACCAGCAAAGTAAGTTACTGATACATATGCAAGGCTGGGCTGAGCTACGAGGGAGCAGCTGAGACTGACGGCAAGCACAGGCACATTCTCAAATAATATAATCTTCACACTGCAATCCTACTTCATTTTCTATTAAATAGCGCAAAAACAGCCATGTCAGAATGTACGAACCAACGAAACCAACAAAAAAGATAAATATGGGCGGGGACTCTTTGGAGGAGAAGAATCACTGTTAAAAATAAGACTGTTTGAGAAATGCAACTAGAGAACTCCTTGGTGTCAATTCTTCTGTTTAACAAACACTGGGAAAATTTTCTCTCTGTTGTTGTTTGATGTGTTGGTCAGTGTTCCGATTAAAATTTTTAATTAGGTTTTGCAACTATTTAGCAAATTCAAACAACATGAGTTTCACTGGAGTGTGTGTTTCATCCCAGATTGATATGTTAGTCATGTGCACATTTTAAATTTTCCCTTTTTGTCCAGAATATATCCCAAAAAACAGCCCCCTGTACAACATCTCTAAAATCCTTTAAGTTGTAAATAGATGGCTGAGAGCTTAAGATTTAATCTTTTTCATCTCTGTAATGTCTTTACTGTGTAAAGCACATTCATTTAAGCTTAGTGTGAAAGAAAAATATGTCATGCTGAACTGTTACCTTGGAGTTTATATAATTCCCTATTCTGTACTGTATGTCCATACAGAAGGCACTTAAATGTCCAGGGATAATCCATGTCTTTCGCACTAATGTTTTTTCCCCCAGAAATTAAAATTCAGTGCATTATTCAAAACACTTTTTTGACAGTAAAATGAAAATCATTTGCCATTATATTTATTGCAGTTACATTAAAATTTAAAGGTATATTTAGTCATTTCATTTGGGCTTAAGTATATGTGTATTGTATCCATTGTATTTTTACAAATACAATTTAAAAATAATTTAAGCAGATAGCACCGAAAGAGTGAATGTGGAGTTAAAGGGCACAGATGTTTATATAATGAAGTGGCAGTTAATTTTGACGCAAGACATATCCGCTGCAAGATTGCAAACGGTAACATGTTGCTCAGGGGAATCGTGACTTTGTCGGGGTACAGGTAAGGGGTTTAGAAAAAGGTAAGGGGTGAACTAACAGGAGTTTCGGGAACTAAACAGGTTGTGGAACAGGCTACTGCCTGGTCCGGGCAAATGATGTGGGGCAAACAAAAATGATCAGTAGCTTATGATTGGTATTAAGGTAAAGATGAAGGGAAGCTGACCTTCCCTCACCTCGGGTTGTCCATTCCCCTCTAGAGGACGGTAATATTTCTGAGGGCGTTGAATATGTCACTATATTCATTGCCTTGACTGAATGAGGCTCGAGCTCTTCCTCAAAAAAATCCCTTTGTAATCCCTTCCAGGCTTATGAGCTTCAAAAACTCTTTTTCTGAGGTCGTCCCAAATCTCTTCTGATCAAAATGTATTGCGCTTGAACAGAATTCTGTTTTGAAAAGTAGGTAACCAAAGTTACCTGTCTGGGACATGTGACCATGACACCCGGAGAGCATGTACGCTCTACACACCCCCTAGAGGGCCGAGGCAACAATGCTGTCTCCAATTGTCTATTTTTCAAAAAGCCTTTAAAATAGCAATAATGGTTTGCTTATATAGCACTTTTCATACTTCAAATGTAGCTAAAAGTGCTCCATATATATATATATATATATATATATATATATATATATATATATATATATATATATACATATATATATATATATATATATGCGATTAAAATAGAAAACAATAACAGAGAAGCTATATAAAATACACAACTACGGTACAGGTAAAAGAAAGTGTTAAAGGAGGAAATGAGCATCTAAAAACAAAAATAAGCTAATTAATTTACTAAATGTCAATGAACAAGCAAGATAAAATAAATAAGAATACAATACACAATATAAGAACGAAACAATAAAAAAGTTAATAAGTAATGCAGGTAGTAAAAGAACACAAGCAAATATATTATCTCATAAGTTTACTTTTCCATCAGTGCCTTGCTTGGTTAAACCATCTGCTCAGTAAAGGTATGACAGTATGAAATAATGTTTGTTAAATAAGCCAAAATAGTCATTATTATGGTTTAGATGAATATTAGACCACATATTAGGAACAGTTCATGCAGAAATCCAGAAAATTCCAAAGGGTACACAAACTCTATGTGACATTTGAATAAATAGATTAATTACATCATATCAATAAGCGTAAAAATATATGTAGTGCATCATTACATGTTGCCTGGCATCTTGATTTGAAATCATCTAACAATTTAACAAAATATTTATTCAGCATTTCATATAAAACTCTATGAAAGTTACAGAATGTCTAAAACTGGCCTCAAACAGGGGAGAAAATGCTCCGGAATACTATTTTGTGACCAAACTTAATAACTGTCTTATCCTACCATATCAGGCTAGGGTCATATTAAAATTTCCCTTAGGCCGTAATAACTTCAAGAATGCTAATACTGATTTAATATTTCAGCAAAGGAAATTGCTGTAATGCATAATACAAGGGATGGATAAAACAGGAATATACCTAATAAATAAATGTATTTGTTTGTTTGTTGGTGTAAACAGATAGATATAAATGTATCATTTCAAAATAGCATCAGGCTAATTAATTACCTTATATTCACAAGACTTCTCCAATTTAAACGTGGTACAAATAGCAGTAAAGGATACAATTGTATGTAGCACTTTTTATGCACTTTTTATGTGTGCAAATGTATTTAAGGCATATTTTTGTAAATATATCCTGACATCAACCCTACGATGGGCTTTCTGGGTTATTCCCTGCCTTGTGGTAATTGTTTCTGGAACAGACTCCGGACCTCCATAACACTGCATAGGACAGGAATGGATGGATGGATCCAGGCATCAGTGCTCGATATGCAGGCCATGTCTATACTACCTATTCAAAACAATATTTTTGTGTTTTGTTAAGATTTTATTTCATTTTAACTTAGTAGGTTCAGGATTAGGTGGGTACACAATCGATCAGTTGTTTGCTCTTTCATGAACTGCAATTCCAGATCCTTGTATTCTTTTGTAGCTACAGAGATACAAAAACACTACATGAACTTGTAGAATAACTGCTTGGTGACTAACATCGAGGTTCTGAGTTATTTCCCCTTTTATTGATTTTAATTATTGATTTTAATGTAGGTTCACTGATTACCAGCACATTCAATCATGACCTGCCACAACTTAAATAATCAAGAAGTGACAATGATGCAATTTGTAGTCATTTTCATAACTGAAAATCCAATTAGTGACATTTTCACATTTAAAACAAATTAAACTCTTTCTTACAAAGTATAGACAAATAAATATGCAAAGATATGCATTTTAAACACCAATTTTCAGTGTGGTTAAAATATGAAAACTTCCACTAATTAAACCATTTAATGAAAAATAAATCAAAAATCAAAACTAACTTGTCGTAACATGGACATTTGAAAAACCCAAACACAATGCCACCCAAACTGGCAGGTTTTTTTTGCATAAAACAACTTCAGTTCTGGTGAACAGAACACTGCAAGAATCAGGCAAGCCCTTGGGGGTGCTGACTGGATGGGAGGTGTCCTGGGGATGGGCTGAAATACAGATGGCTGGGGGAAAGACCAAAAGCAAACAGATTACAAAACCACAGCTACAAATACTGATAAGAGACAGACAAGGCAGGAACAGCAAGGCTGAACCCCAAGCAACCTCACTGGACAGTATATATCAAGGCTGGGAATCCCAGCCAACACGATAGTAATATAACCTTTTGTTAATATCACAAAATAACATGTAATTATTATAATTGCGGCATTCATCCTTTCCATGCACTGTTTTCCCTGCTGAAAAGCATTTTACTGGCCCGGGTATAATTATCTATAGTCAATTCCCTCAGCCCTAACATTCTAGAGCTTTCCAGCAACAAAGAGATATACATTAAGGTGGTTTGTTGGACATCTGATGTTGGGTTTTCATTGGAGCTCCTTCAGAGTGCAAGTGTTAAAGTACTAATTGTATGACACGTCTGTCCTCAGTGTTCTCTGCGATGGATTGGTGCCCCGTCGCTGTTCCCCGCCTGGCACTCATAGCCTCCAGGATAGGATCCAGACCCCCTGTGACCCTGAATAGGACAAGCAGTTTCAGATAATGAATGGATGGATGTCTATCTTCAGTGTGCCCTACAATGGGTTGACTCCCCATCTTGGCTTGTTCCCTGACTTGCACCCATAGACTCCAGAATCGGTTCCGGACCCCCCACTGAATGGGATAAGTGGTTACAGAAAATGTGTGGATAGATATCTCTCTTCAAGTTTTGTATTCAGTTGGGTTCTTGTTATATGAGGACTCCTATGACACTGACAAGGTTTAGAACTTGGAAGATGGATGGACATTTAAAGACTTCATATTGATGTCAGAGTACAAAAAAGATATTTGGCATCATATGTCTTTTGTATCGTATATTGTTTGTGGCATTCTTTTTTTGTAATTTAAATCATAAACAGATATAGGTCCCCTCCTAATTACGAGCTTCATGTATTCCTGGAATCGCCTTGTAATGTGAAATCTTGTCAGTCAGAGACCATTAATTTCAATGGGAAAACTTTTTTTACCTGAGATGAGATCACAAGATCGCACATGAGAATCACTGAGCACTAGTTGAAATGAAAGCAGGAACGGGTGGCAGTACCACTAGTGAATTAGGTGAGGCTGTCAGTACGCACTTTGAAAATTCCCCCACGCTTGTTACCCACAAGCGTGAAAAATCTGCCTCATATTTGGTGAGATCTCATAAATCAAAGACTCTCTACAACACCCAGATGGTTAAGTGTCTGCGAGTTGCTGACTTGTTCAGCTCCAACATTTGCGAGACCCTCTGATTTCCACATAAATACATAACATTCGCGGAAATGCTTACAGATATAAATACAGATAGTCTATTATTTAATTATTTAGTCAATTTAAAAATAACCAGCATGGTGTGACCAAATGGTATAACTGACACACCCATATATTTTTAGATCTGTTGGATAACAGTTTTCTTTTTTAAATAAAGATGGTCATTGTAGATGTTGAGACATCATCGGCAGATACTCACTTCTGGATGCAGCTTATTTTCCATACTAATAGCTCAGATATGCAGTAGAGGCCAGTGGTCTGCTATTTCATGTATGCTGCCATCCTATGACTGATTGGTGAAAATCTACAGTGGATGCACAAGGAAGGGTCATAGTTATTTACAACTCAACCATAGAAAACAAATATAATTTCTGCCTATTACAATTTTATGGAGCTGCAAGATGGTTGTGCTTGGTGTGTAATTCAATTTCCGAGAAAATACTTCGGCAGTTTGATTTACTTTGAAAAACCAGGCCCATTGATTGATAATATTTCCCGCTTGCTCGTGAAGCCCATGCAGTTCTCAGCAAGCAATTTATTTATATGAAAATCTTTAATAGAAAGTTGGTAAGATGTAAAGATAAAATATCACTTCAAATGTATGTGTAAATTAGCATATTAGGACAGCAAATGGAGCTTCTGGAGAAAGTATTAGACTATTTGGACTTTATGTTTGCTAAATCTTTTTACTCACTAAAGGCAGTCCCCAGGTTACGGATGACTCGTACTAGTCGAACACACTGCCATACAGCCTAATATATTACAAATTTGGGTTAAATACAACGGTTTGTAATAACAAATGCACACAGTGCTTTTTGACTCTTGTGAAATCAATGTGCAGCTTCAGCGGTCTGTGAGCTACTTTTTTGTACCTTTATTATTACTGTGTTATTATTATGATTATTATTATTAGCATTATTATTATTATTATGTACTGTATTATTATTTTTCTGAATCACCAGAAATGTAACTTTAAGACAAACTTAGGGATCGGATATTGTTCGTTACTTAGGGACTGCCTGTAAGTGATGTGGTGTATTTTTACACTTGTCTGACTTTAAAGGAACAGGCATCCCGTCCAGGATACTCTGGTTGGTATTGTCTCCTTCCAAGTATAGGCTATTTGCTCTCCACAGTGCTGTACTGGACAAGGATGGATGAATGGATGGATGGATGGATGGATGGATGGATGGATGACTTTAAAAGAAATTTAAAATCTCTAATTGTCATGTGTGATATGTGAGGTTATGTAGCACCTGGCCAGGTTTATTCCTCAAAGAAAGATCAAATAACACAATAAACAGTCACAGCATTACTTACAGTCTACAGTATATGATATATAAGTCCTATATAATATTTAAATACCTCATGTGTCTGAGAAAACAACCCCTGCACTTTCTTTTAAAATGCAGTACACAGCCTACAAACTACAAAGAGGTCAATTATGAAAAAAGGCTGAAATTCTTTATCCAAAAAGTGCAAATGTGCAAAATAAATATTTCAGTCACACAAGACGCCATCTTGACTACAAAGAAACATTAACACCTGCTACATCTTTATGCACACTTTCAATTCCGAGAGCAAATCGCTTCAGGTCGTTTCAGTGATTGACTGGATGCATCTTGTGGCAGCCATGAACCATTTACATAGTGTATGTGTGTGTGTGTGTGTGTGTGTGTGTATTCTTTTTTTTGAATACACAGGATCAGCATCCTTTTAAAAGATGATCCTTTGTCCTTTGACTTGGCGGTCAAAGAAAGTGATATTTAAAAGATACTCATGTTGGCATAAAATTATTTTACTGAATGTTTTAGCTTTTGCCTTTAGATCTCCTAAAAACACCATGGTATTTGCAGCAGCCATTCAAAACATCAATGTAGTTTTGACTTGACCATTAGCAAAGCATGTTTGGATAATCAAAACCTCATTGAGTTATTTAACTAATTTCATTATTTAATTAACTGGGTTGATGGAGAAATTTAATGAAGACTTTTGCACAGTACCATAGCTGTGTTCTACATTTAAAGGTTTTGGTTCAGCATGTCTTGGCAGACCTCTTCTGAGAAACATGTTGTTCAGTTCAGTGAGGTGGCCTCCTCATCTCATTGCAGGTAGTCTGGTGGCTCAGACTTTTGTTACATTGTCACAATACTCCCACAACTAGAAGAGCAACTGCAGTGTTTGTCACATTGCCTCTGAACCCCCACAGTTAATTAACAATGGTCTGATTTTCTAAAATGGCAGCAGTGCCTGGAGATTTTCTCCTCCCATCCACACCCTTTGCTAGGATACAGGCAGTTCTCGACTGGCATAAGTAATCTGTTCCACATATCCTTATGCAGTGTCAGATTTTACATAAGTCAGATTTACCTTCCCATACTATTAGACACCTTACAGCAAAAACAGAAATATGCTAGTAATACATGTTAAAGAAAACACTGAAGAAATGAAAAAACAAAGTGTGTATTTGGTTACAGGCCAATGTTGCCTTTTTGCATTAGTGCTTCCGTAAGCTCTATGTATTTGAATATTTTTTTGCGTAAGTCAGGAGCTGCCAGTACTTTCTAGGGACAGTATCCTCTTCATTACTTAAGAATGTGTTCAGTGCAATGAAACATTTTAGCACTAGCAAATCACTGCAGTGCTAAATGATAGCTATCGTTGGAAGCTATACAAAGCCAAAAACTGTATCCCTTAAATGCAACTAATCCCAATAACATTACCACTGGTTTTGCATGTAAAAGAGAGTTCCTTATAAAGAACCTAGCTGTGGGACCACATACACACTAATATACTTATTATTATGAAAGATAAAACTGGCCCATTATAAAATGTTCTATTGAGTGGTATATGTATATCACTTGGACGTTTAAATTAGAGCACCGATATCATCAAACATCACAACTGGATGGCCTCTACTGCCCGTTTTATATTCTCTGATGTGGTTCATTGGTGGCTCAGAAGTCCATGAAAAGGGAATGTCAGGCAGGTGGAATTAGATGCCAGTTACCTTTAATACATACATTTAAGTCAATGATGGTACATACATTAATCAATGGATGGTATCTGTTCCCAGTTTCTCTACTGTTCCAAACTCCAATTTTCAGTACCAGAGCCAATTCCCATGGTTTCAGAGAAGTAATTAATGGACCCTTGTTTGGTCTAGTATAGTGTATGTGAGGACATCATTCACTATTAATCACACTTCTACATACCTTTGAGCCATTAAAGTAGACTTAAATTAGAATCCTCGTTAGACAATTAGAGTGCAAACAATTGCCATGCCATATGTTTGCATGGACAATTCATTTATTATTTATGAAAACAAAATCACAGTGATTCTCCATATAACTAATATTGAGGTCATGTTTTTATCATTTGTAATATTTGTGATTATTTGCTCTCATCAAGCAATGACAAATAATACTGGTCCAAAAACAGGAGCAGTAATAAATTAATTTGCGTGCTTCATCCAGCCAGTAAACAACGAAAATCCTTCTCTTTTGGACTTCAATTATACAACATCACAAACAATGCACACTGATGCTTTCTACTCATCACACTCAGATTTCTTGTAATTAATCCATTATTGTATAAACAAGCACAAGACTGTGTCAGTTGTGAAATGAATTCTGAATTCTGAACCAGGCTGCCTGAAGCGAAGAACACTGTTAAAACAGCTTTGAAATGTTGATCAGGGCTCAAAAAATATCTGGGTTCAACTTATGCACACAGCAGTAGATCAAATGTAGAAAAATATGCATGTGTTAAACTGACTATCTCAGTTATAACAGCTAAACATGTTGGCTAAGATACACAAAAATGATGCAATAGAAACATTCCATTCACTAAATGTAGGCTGCAAAAAAATAGGGTAAAGATATTAGAAAAGTAGTAGTTTTTCTCTTTTTCCTTTTTCGCTCAGTGGTCAGTAATATGTGTCTGTATGTAATATGTTTTTTTATTGCATTTTATCACGTTGGTTTATTGTGTAATACAAGGAAAGAATCTTTCCCCCTAATTAAGTGTTTCTGGAAGTGGCTCCAATATTTGATACTTTTAAATTAAATACTATACTGTCCTTGACGTTTCAGAATGCAGAAAAACAAATGCTATAACATGTCTGTAACATGAATCAGTTGACAACTGTATTGATTTGCCACCATATTCTGGCTGGAGATAACAGAAGTAATCTAATGTAAAAGTACACACACACAAACACACACACGCACATACACACACACGCACAGAGATTATAGATTGCATTTCAGCATGCCTGGCCACTCACGTGCGCCTCAAAAGGATAATCTCTCCCACTGAGTCTGGTTCCCTCAGGTTTTCTTCCTTCAAGGGGGCTTTCAGCTTACTTATTCCAAAAGAATTTTTCAGCTAAGCTGCCATGAACTGCCCTCATTTTATGCCCTCTTTTCTTTTCTTCGTTTTCCAAGCTTTACCTGGTAACGTCAATACGCTAACGGCTAATGGCAGACAAAGGATGAAAGAGCAGGGGACAGAGTGACGTGCATTGAAAGCAGCAAACACCCAAGTAGACAGCCAGTTACTGTTTTTATATTTATACACGTAATTGACATATTGGTTCCTTAATAACATAACTTCATCTACAGTAAATGGTTGGAAATACAGACAGCTTTCTGACCATCCATCCATCTTCCAACTGCTGACCCTGGGCAGGGGCCTGTAGCCTAATCTCAGACAGCATGAGGCTCCAAGACAAGGGCAAACTCTGTACAGGATGCAGAGTTTTGTGGATTATTTTTTAATTTTGTTTATATATTTCACACAAAAAAAAAATAGTTTATGTTGATCAATTCATATTTATTTCAAGGTAACAGATCTATAAATAATTTGCACAAAGGGTAAATGTGATCACAATGCAGTATTCATTCAAAGCCACTGACACAGGACACTCCTGTAGAAGCATGTCTGTTATGTTTTGGAACATCTTACCTCACATCATTGACTATATATTGACATTGTTAATGTCTGAGTTTGCCACCATACTTGTGCTTCACAACTTATTGTTGTGTGAGATAATGATGTCTGCAAAATTTATAGTAAGACAACAATGAGTTTTATGGTACAAATTATACGTCGTAAATGTCATTCATCTTGAACATGATCTGAGTATGGACAAAGTTTTGTCAGTGCATACTTTCAGTAGTAATACAAATATGCTACACCAACTCAAGGTATTGGGTAACTAGATAAAGTTGAGAGGATTGAAGTAAGATAGTAGTGTATTACTCCAACCATCAATCTATCACCTAAACATTTACCCTGGTGAAGGTCACGGGGAGGAGAAAAGTCCTTAGAATTATTAAAATTAGCACTAAAAAACGTTTATCGAAATTCAATTTTTAAATATCTCAATAAACCTGATGGATTAACATTTTCTTGTCACCAAAAAAAAAGCAAAACAACAAAACAAGCCATTCTTACGTTCCATCTGTGTTAACTCAATTGTGAAGTTTTCAGTGAAATTGTAATTGTATTTTATTGATGCACAATGACTGTTAGTATTGTATAAACTATGTGGTTCCCCGGAGTACGCAGAGGTGGCCAAAGGGTAGAGAAATACTTCCTGGACTCGAAGAGGGAAGAACAAAAACAAGACAGGGAGTGAAAGGCTACTCGCTAAGTTGATGTGACGTAGCGTCAGTGTCTTGACACCAGGAAAACGGAAAAGTTCCGTTCAGGAGCGAAGTTAAGGAGACAGCTTGAGCTTTTAGGTAGGATTTCTGTTTTTGACGTGATCCTGCTTGACAGGGGTTTAGCTTGTTATAAAAAGTGAAATAAAAACCTTTTTGGGGCTTTGTAACGTTGCCAGCCTCCTTTCCTTTATTTTTAAAAAATAAAAAAAGCAAAACAAAACAAAACAAACTGAAACATTGGGACCCGCAATGCAGCGATACGATGGTTCCAGAGGCTGTGAAGAAATCTTAGAAACCAAATTCTTTGGCCTTCACTCCTGCAGCACTTTGATGTTGCTCATATGTGCACACAGTTTGCTCTGTCTCCTCCTATAGTTTCATGACATTTAATCACTTTGCATAGACTGTGGAGAGCACATTGTGGCTATGGTAATTAGCTGGCAATATAATTTTTGCTTTTTTTGAAAAGTATGTCAGTAATTTAAGGTTAACTCTGTAGCAGTGTTACTGAATACTGGTAACTTCTGCTTTATTTATAATAATGTGCTTGTATCATTATTGTTTTCAGATTTCAGATAATTGCTTTCACTAGCTACTGATGATTTTTGTCATATTTAGTTATATAACATGAACAGAACTTGACAGAGGGTCCTGGCCACTGAAAACAGATGTACAAATGCTCTCTGGGTAACGATATTTCGACTTTACGACGAGTAAATGTTTTTCACTTTCACTACATTGTTCAACAAATTACATGAGATGTTCAACACTTTATTATACAATAGGCTTGGTGTTAATGATTTTGCCCAGCTGTAGGCTAATGTAAGTGTTCTAAGCATGTTTAAGGTAGGCTAGGCTAGGCTATGGTGTTAGTCAGGTTAGGTGTAATGTATTAAAATGCATTTTCGCATTACGATACTTTCGACTTGCAATAGGTTTAGCGGAAGGTAACCCCATCGTAATCTGGGGAGAGGCTGTATTTTATATATAAGCAACATGTATTTACATGTATTTTTCTTGTAACAGTCCGCAGGATTCAGAATGGGCTAATGAGACATGTAGACGAGACGCAGGGTTTACTGGTAATTATGGTTAAAAACAATTGTAGGAGATTGTAGGTTTGCAGGGGTGGAGATTGCAGGTCTTGGACCTGATATCAACAGATATATGAGGTCATAACATAAAAAAACTTTATACATTACCTTGAGGAAATGGGGGGGCACTTTGACCTAACTGAAATAAATATCCCTGGCCACCTGACTCTCCATCCTGACACCTGGAATCCACCCCCACACTTCACGCGCTGTAATTTTTAGAATATGTGTGTCTTAATTTACCTACAGCCAAACTGCACGGCTCTGACATTAGTTAGTACAACAATTTTTTATCTTATTAAAAAGATTACATGTTTTCGGTAAACTTCATTTCTTTTGAGAAAAACGTTTGCATTTCATATTACACTTTATTGGCTCAAAGAATAAGAATTATTGTTACTAACCCTGAACATCTAATGCTATTCTTACCAAAACCTTTTGAGAATTTCACCTCACATAAACTGGCTTCACTCTGCCATTTACTCTCCTACTCCTACTCTTATTTTCCCTTTCCCATATTCTTTTACATCTGCAGGTGAGAAGAAGCACGGCCTGGCTGAGTTTTTTCACTTTGACCATTAAATGTCAACTTCTTAAAATGTATTCAAATTTTCTGCACTGTAATGTCCTAAATGCATTCAGGTTTATTCAGGGAAACCAAGCATACCATGCAAACTGTACTTAAGGCATTTTAATTGAACTGTTTGCACCTACAGTATGTGCCTGTAACTAGAGCAGAACTCGGAACTTTCTGAAACTCCAACGATTTTTGTTTTTGCATCCCCCATTATGGCAAATTACACACGCAAGCATTAAAAAGCAAATCCATAATCTCAGAGAATGATGAGTTAAAGTGTTAAACAAAACATTTTACAACTATCATAACTTTTTATAATGATCATATAACCATAAATATGGAATCATAAACTCATCATAATTCCATATAGAATGTATGCGCCTGACTGTACACAGAACAAGTACAAAATTAAATATCTTATTCTCAGTTTTAGTATTGACACAATGTACTTTTTTTTGCCTCTTGCAGTTGTGTCTGTCATACCACCATTTCATTTCAGGTATTTCTGGTACATGGAAAGTGCACAGAAAAGTAACACAAAGAAATTGGCTTCTCAAAACACTGAGCCAGAACAGCAAAGTACAACAGTCCGTGTAGCTCATTTATGTGTAGGGATGTGATGCTGAGTGTTGAATCCCAATGTAGGGATCTAGTGAGTCTGGTTATTAAACACCACCCATAATCCAGTGTCATATCAAATAAAGTAACGTTAGTTTGAGCAAATTTAAATTAAACTGGACATGTGAATGTGAAGTCAACAGGAGGTTCATGGTAAGGCGTACTGGTCCATTAGCTTGTACTGATATACTCCTACACAGAAGGCAATTTCGGAAATGTGGGAAAAATCATGCAAACTTACACGCACGCACACACACCCTTGCAGATAAGAGCGAGATTTAAATCTGAACAGAATATCTCTATACCAGCGTGTTTACCAGGAAATCTCAAATTACAAGTAAAACTTTGAATACATTATGTATAGGTACAATATAGGCACAGTCTGAAAATTTATATGCATTTAATATTAAACATAATTACATGCATAGTGATTACATAATGTCTAATGATTATATTTATTACTCTTAGTATTTAAATTTCAGGTAATACTTGAAAAATTATATGAAAGTAAAAATAATAACAAACTCAAGATTTTGTGATCAAACCATGTCTTACTATGGTCTCTATTTCCAAAGAAAAACAGAAGATTCTTTGCAGTAAAGTTGTGGAATTATGTGGACTGTCTTTTTTATCCCTTTTCTAATGCAAAACTTGGGATTTGTTTTAATACCACTAATAAAATCAGACTTACCCAGGGATTACTTGTAAAAATATATATATTTAAATTTCTCTGAGCACAAACACAGATATCAAGGGATGGGTAATTATTTATTTGTTTGTCTATTTATTATTGCATTTTTTTATCTATGGCATTCACATGAAGAACCCTGCCAAAATTGGGAACAAGAGGGTCACTGCAGGACATAATACACAATTCAGAAGCTCTTGGACTTTGAAGACGGCTTTCAAATAAGCCTTTTTATCAGCCGTGCATGAAGATCTCCGCAGATAGGAGGACAGTATTAACAAATCCATAAACAGAGCTCAAAAAATAAGAAGATAGGAGGGCAAAGCCGTCAAACTGGATTTCACGATTATTGCCAGTTCCAGTAATGTCTATATGTCAGAGTTTACAGTGTATACTAAACATCGCATCACATTCATGGGAAAGCTTTTCCTTTTGGAGGCTTTTAAATGTTAAAAAGGAAATGTGTTCTTTTTGTTATGCTGAACTTTGTGTGTATGTGTGTGATAGACTCAGTGGCCTTTTCGTTATGTACCCCTACAAAGAGGCAGGCAGGACCCCCATCTGTCTCCAGAACCACTTCAGGAGTTGACAAGCTGTGTGTCCTGAAATGCTTTTCTGCACACTGCCGTTACACTGAGCTGTTATTTTCGCACTTCTGTTACTGTTAGCTTTAACGAGCCTGGCCATTCTCCTTTGACCTCTCATTAACCGACTGTTTTCTACAACAGAACAGGATCAAACTGGGTGTTTTTTTTTTCATTGCAACATCATCTGTTAAAGTCAAGACGCCGTAGCGTGTGGGAATCCCAGGAGGATGGCTGTTTCTGAGATGCCGGGAACACCCTTCTGGCGGCAGCAATCATAACATGTTTAAAATCACTTAGATCAGGCATCTTAGCCATTCTAATGCTTGGCCAAACAGTAACTGAAACTCTTGACCTTGAACCTCTCTGTATGCTGTATTTAGTCGTAGCCACGTGGTTCACTGTTTTGCAGGAGCTTGCTGTTCGCAATAACAAGAGGTTGTACCAAATGCATGTCTACATACATTTACTTATTTAACAGATTATTTTATTGAAAATGATGTACAATTGAAAAAGGAGTAATTGTGGGGTTAGGGGCTTTACTCAAGGACCCATTGGTGAACTCTGCTGTCCGCAGGATTTGAACCCGCAACCTTCCAATTACCACCTAGAGTCCAAACCCACAAAGCTGTACACCTCCCCTACTGAAGCGCATATGAATCTGTACCTGGGTCCACATGTACTGTCCCTATCATCCTGGACATTCTCCATAACCTTTCATTTCAGATGATGGTCCAAAGAAAAACCCTCCAGGTACCATTTCCCAAGAGCATTGCAGCACTAGGATGCCCGCAAGCCCTGTTAGACAAATTTATGACCATGATAGTGCTGAAATGCCTTTGGGAAGCAGGCCCCAGTTTGATTGCTGCGTGTTAGCTGACCCCATATGGGTTTGCACATCCAGATGAACTCAAGGCCCATACGGGGCCTTACTTTAGTACGGCCCTTCTGAGTCACCTTAATGCAATTCAAAGTTGTATTTTCTGTTGCTTACAGGGACTAAATGCAGTTGTTGTTCTAAAACACTGCATGGTTCTTAGAACCTGAAATAATGCATGAAATGTATAGGTCACATTTTACGCCATTCATTTAAGTTAATAGATGAGCATTATACGCAGTGCAGTGCCGGTCGAAGTTCATGCCACACTCTGGAGGGGGCTCCAGCAGTGAAGCTTGTAGGGGGGGTGGCACTGGAGGTTTCCTAAGTCAGAACCCCTCAGAAGGTGTTGCCCTAGGCGGCCGTCTATGTTACCTAATTGGTTGACCAGCCCTGATTCAGTGCCTTGCAGTGAAGACTGAGCAGAAATTTCCATCAAAACCCTGATATAAAAATTGATTTTCACTTACATAAGCATGACCAAGACAACCACCTTACAAATCAGTGTATCTGTCCCATAGAATGAAAGGAAGCTCATTTGTGAGACAGACACCCAAGAAGAAGAAATGTCTATTCATGGAGCATGTTTGGGCAACACTTTCAGCAGGAGCCTGAAATACAGCAGCATCTCCTGAAAACTCTCCGCACGTCAAAAGCAATTGCTGTGCACCTTAGTTTTGCTGGAGGGACGGCCTGTTTGATCAGATTAGACAGTGATACAGTGCATCCTAAGACCATCTGTTGACTCTTCAGTTTTTTATAACATATGTCTGATCAGCCATGAGATGCATGACGAACTGTGTAACTAATTGTGTGCAGATGAGGTAAGCCTCGCCCTCTTCCCCCCCCCAGCCACCCCACCCCGCCCCAGCTGCCCTCCCTGGTCTTTTGGAGCTTATAACTGCAACACGGTTTAATACAGACCAGCATTAAGTTGCTTCTCCATGTTGGCATGTTTAGAGAACTTGTGCTGGGTTATTTATTTACTCAAAGAAAAACCTAAAAGAACCATTTAGCGAAGGAACTGTCAGTTATGTGGGCTAGGCTAATTAACCGATTGTGCCCTTCCACATTATACAGTCGTGGAAAAAATTAAGAAACCACTCTATATTTTTAAACAAATCTGCATTGTTAAACCCTGGTTTAATCCTGGTTCTGCTGGCAGAGGCTACACTAAGCAGCAGGCTGCTTCCAGGTTCAAAATTTCTAAGACAGCAGCACATAAGAATAAGGTGAAGCAGGAGACACTGGGAACGACCAGAAACCAGCCAGGTAAAAGGCGGAACTGACATTCTAATGCTGATGACTGCTAACTTATCCGACAGTTTCTCATGAATAGCAGGATGACATCAAGTGACCTTCAAAAGGAATGGGGAACATTAAGTGCAGGTGTGAAGTGCACTGCTAGGACAGTGTGTATCAGGCTCCTAGAAGCCCCATAAAGCATAAGTCCCATAAAGCAAGGATGAAGCCCTTTATATATGAGAAGCAGGGAAGAACCAGGCTTCAGTTTGCAAAAAAAAATGTATAGTTTACACAGGTGCTGTCACGTTCGTGGACGGGCGAATGAGGGAGTAGGCGAGAGAGCCGTGATTTCAGGAATACGGGGCTTATTCGGGACAGACAGGCTACGAACATGAAACAATACAATGACAGAACTGGGGAATACTGACCGAGACATGGACTGAATACTAAAGACAGGCTGAACTGAACAAGCAACAGGTGATCACAATCAGGAATTAACACGAGGTAACGAGGTGGGCGTGGCACACACGAGGATCGGACGGAGCTGGGCGTGACAGGTGCATACTTATAAATTGAGAAATGAGTAAAACAAAAAATTGTGCTGTGGTCTCAATTTTTTCCGCAGCTGTATGTACTATTACATAGCACACTGTACAGATATTGTCTATACTTATAATGTTTATTTTGGGATATATTTTTTCTATATATATTCCTTGCCTTCGTTTTAGCCATTTCATTACATGTTGTAGTTGTTTAACTCTGTATGTGACGAATAAAGAATCTTGAACCTTGAATGGAAATGGAGGGAGAGGGAGGGGGAGGGAGAGGATAGGGTGCTGGGGGCAGTGAACTGAACGTAGAAAGTCAACTAACAAACGTGAAAAGTGTGGTCAGAAGGGCGTAGCTTTTTAATCTGGGGAGAGGGCTTACAGGCTTTTCCTCAACACCTTCTCTTTGTTGTGTTTCTGTTGTGCACAAGCAGTTGCCTGCTCCTCTCTTATCCCAGCAGGCTGGGGCAAGACAGCCTTGGTTGACTGGACATTGCAAAGGCAGCTGGGAGCCGGGGCAGATTATTGGGAAGTGAACCGGCTTTGTTACTGCTAGTCATTTATTTAGAATACAATAGCGGTACTTCCTTCAATTTCTTTTGCATATCCAAAGAGACAAAGACACACATGTATATACAGGTGAGAGAACACTTGAGGGCAGCGTGCAGAGTCACCCAGGGTGCATAGCCCCGGGAGCAGTTGGGGTTAAGCTCCTTGCTCACGGTCCTAAAAGTGATATGCTGACGGTGCCAGCTAAAGAATTCACGATTTTTAGGATACGGGTAAAGATTCCTAACCTACTGAGCTGCACAGCACCCCCTTTTTGATCTTATATTCTTGGGCTTTAAATAAAGTATATACTGGTGCACCACTGAGGCCATAAGTCATCTGCTTCCTGTTCCCTTGGGTACAGGGCAGTCACTGGTGACAGTCCAGCTAGGTACTGTAGCATATAGAAGTTCTGCCTCAAAGCCACCAAACAGAAGCTTCAATATCAATTTGCACCTATTTTTTTTTCCCTTAAAGGAACAAAAGGCACGTAAATGTAAATGTTCCTCAAGCTTTCACCCTGACAAAGAATTTTACTAAATGAGTTGGATTCCTCTTTAAGGTAGCCTGGATATTCGATGTTGCAATTAATGTTGGAACCAGCCAAATGAAACTAACTAAAAACAAAGTATTTTATCCATCCTTTATATTTTTTTATTAATACTAATTTACTTTCATAACTGTATTAGCATTTATAGAAAGTAGCACATGCTTACAGTTATCCAGACATGACTTCCTGCATTAATTACCTACTGTAGTTAACTTAATAAGCAAAATTCTTCATTCCTCCTATCATATTTCTGCTTAGAGTTTAACTGGTCATTAAATATAATTGCATTTATAATATAAATGCAGAGCTTAAAACTGATAAATTGGCTAATTTGACATAACCATCTACCTGGAATTGGAAATGAAATTATTTATTAGATGCAGAACTTTTAGAAAACTTATTGGTAGGATATTTTGGAGTTTTGGAGTCACAAATCTCAAGCTATAAGCGAAGAGTTATAGACTGATAGTTAGCTCCTTACCTATTGTATAGGTGTCCATTCTAACTTTTAGGTAAGATTTTCAGCCTTCTGCAAACCTTACTGCACTCCTGATCTACAATCAGATAGTTTCAGTAAATATGAAAAAGTAACCATCCATATTTTTGTGTCATGACTGTAATGCAGACATCAGGATAACACATCTTTCTTTCAGGTTTTGTTTTTTGAACTATGATAAAGTCTCCTAGAATGTAACATATAACTTGTATTGTTTTTTATTGCAAAACACTTTTTTTCCATTCATACTGTATATATTTATATAAACGATTTCAATTCTGAAATCATTCAAAGCAGGCTAAGCTTCTGTGTAAACTGTCCATTTCACAGAAGAATAGTCTGGTTTTGATGTTCTTTTTGATTTTATGCATGAACATGTACTGTGTGATGGACCCATTCATTGTGTGGTTTAAGAATGGTCAGTATGATGCATGTTAACTGTCTTTGAAGAGAATCCATGCAAAAAGTGATCTCCAGTCACAAATGATCTGAAAAGACAATAGAAGGATTGTAACCTTGGTAGCTGCAGTGGGAATAACACACAGCATTTGTGGAGCAGAAATGAAAATGAAAAGTAAACAAGTCTGTCACCAATGTCTTACCTGCTTCAATGACTTTTTTTATTATTATTTTTTTCCCCATGCCAGCAGATGACAATTTGCTTTACTGCAACAGCACTATTTTCTGATGGACTAGGAATGAGTCATTCATCATTTGTTAGCTATGAACAGGGACAACATTTTATTTTGAAAATAACAGCCGTATATGCTATACATGCTGGAATATAGGTGGCCCTATACGATTTCAGTATCTAATTTTAATTTAACATAAACTTAAAGTTGTTTTGTTATTTTTTTCTATATTTTTCTTTAAATGATTAACATCCTATTGATGCCCAGAACAGGTCTTACAAAAAGAACATAACCAGACAGAGACTGGACTGTTGTAATGTGGCAAACTTTCCAGGCAACCTCTGAAACAGGTGTAGGAGGATGAGAGTAGTTCAGATAGAATACCTGGATGAGGGGTGGGTCAGGACTGTCGCTTGCAGGAACCCAGGAGCAGTGCCCTAGTCCATAGCCCTGCCAGTCTCTCGTGGTCTTCCACACAGGCTCATTGAGGACAGAAGTCCAGTAACACCTTGTCAATGCACATTGCGTCTCCATACAACAGTCTTGTTGGGTTGACAGGACTAGAGAATGGCTGATAATGAGGGCATATGAAACAGCACTTAATGGGGAATGGACCAAAATACCGTTGACGGCATAGGGATTGCAGACAATTGTCCTGCATTGACAGCCACAATTCACCTACCAGGCTGGTATGCCGGCACTACTGCTCCATAACTGTTGCCTCTGTGAGCCTGGACAGCATTACTCTCCTTTAGTCACTTAAAGGCAACACAGGTAAACTGCTGGAATCAGTTGTTTATCACTGGAATTCTTGGAGAATATACCTGTAGAATATACAAGAATTTCATCTAGGTAGACAATAATGCGTAGCATATCTTAGAGTACATCGGTAACAGATGCACAGGAAACCGACTGAGCATTACTGAGCCCAAAAGGTATACTGTAACTAAATACTCATAATGTCCAGTAGTCATTTGGAATTCAGACTTCCACACATCTCCTTCCAACCAAAGTATATGTACTGTACACATGGCAATGATCCACTGTGATGTAAATATGGACTGAACGAATCCTTTTGATACATAATGGAATGAGTGGCAACAGCTAATAGTTTTTTACTGTGTTCTGAGTCCCTGGTAATCAGTCTGAGGTTTCAGCTTGCTGTCCTTCTTGCCTATGAAGCAGAATCTGGTAGCTGCTGGTGAGGTGGATCGGTGGGTAAATCCCGCCTATTTTTAAAATAAATATGGATGACCTGGAGGAAAGGACCAAGGCTTGATTTTTGCTAAAGACCTAACTGATGTGTGCATAGAAAGGCAGAATCTCCACCCACTCTATTATTGGCGTACAGTAGTTGCTCTTTTGTTGTTATCAGTTTTGTGTTCTTATTATTTATAAAATATCTAATACGAAATAAAGATCAGATGTACTTTTACACTGTTTAAATATGTTAAGGCACTGCAAGAATAAAGACCAATAACGGGAATCCAGTTTTAGGCTTGGGTCTGCTTACGTATATAGTGTTACTGTGAAATGTTATTGTTATAAAATCATTTTAATGAAATTGTATGACAGTGTATGAATTTGCTGGTCCCTCTACACACTAGTCCAATACCAAACAGCTGATGTGATTGAAGCATCTTATCTTAGAGGATCATGTCAGCAGACAGAATGGGGATGAGTGTGCATATCAGAGATATAAATGAGCCAGTTTCACTGGAGTATAGTGGACATGCTGTGTGGTCAATCTCTCATTCTACCTCCTAGCAGGCACACAGTAAATAAATATGTAAGCTGTCATTGGTAGGGAACTTTCTTATCGTAGTTCATTTTCAGTTTGTTCTTATGTATCCAGATGTACATGCTGTGGTTGTTATAGTTCAGCAGTGTTCATTAGTTTCATTAGTTTTTTATTTCATTTATTTACATTTTCAAATTTGAAATGCAGTTTGTTTTTTGTTTTTTAAATCTATGTTGTTTTTGCTTTCAGTGTTACAGTGAAATACTTGATTAGGGAAGGTAGCTGAAAAACGAAGGAACATAGCTTTGAAATATATAATCATAATAAATAGAACTTCAAAATGTTTCATACACTACAAAACCACTGATTGTTAGTGAAATGTATTTCAGCAATAAAATGTAATTCTTATTCACAAAATTTGTAGTATATTGAAAAGAACTTCAGAAATACCATCAAACTGCAAATGTGACATCCGTACTTCCCACTGACAAATGCGCATATGGAAGTCAGTACAGTATGTGAGAAACATAAGGCTGTCTGTTTTGTGTTTTAGCTTAGACAATAGGTGTAAAAAGGATAAGAAAAAAAACGAATCAGACGGCAGATCATTAGACACAACAAAGTAACCAGTATCCACTGAGAGAGAGTTTGTTGGTGTATTTCATAACGAGCAGTATAATGAACAGTATTCAACATCTTTTTAAGTGGTATAAACAACTTGGTTTATATACCTTAGCAACTTCAGGGAGACTTTAGATGTGAATGTGTTTGGCAAAGAAATATTACTAAATGGCTTTTTTTCGGAAAGGATACATTGGTAAATCTCAGTTGGTTGGAGTTCATTTTGACCTAGATTCAGCAGAACTGCAAGCACAGAACTGCGAGCTAAAGTTATGGGAATTTCAAAGTCTTCTCCAGCAACACTCTGTGTGTAGCATGTAATACACCCACCACGATTCCTTTGCAGTCAATTCAAATTTGACATTTCTATTACCTTGCTAATGCTGCCCTAGTACGAGGTAGACAAACTGAACTGAAAGTTATGTATCCATTAACTTTAAGATGAAGAATGGCCACCAGAATATACTATTATGATCTGTTGAATTAACCCAAGTGACCAATACAGTAAAACCAAGTTTTAAAAATGATCTTAAGGATTACTTCACTCTATAAGTATCATACTCCTTACCTATTACTGTATTTTGTATGATTTAATGCATTATATTCCACACAATAATGCAATGTTTGCAATTGTAATAAATGTAAATTCACTTTTTATTTACTTTATAATGACATTACATATATGCATATGTACATGTATATGTGTGTGTGTGCGTGTGTGTGTATACACACACACACACATAGACACACAAACATATGTCATCAAACTGTAGTATTTTCAAAGACTCCGCTTCACTAACTATCATTACGCTGCAGGAGCTAATTTAGATGCCAACTGCTGGACTGACTGAAAACATAATAAAGCTCAGTCTTCCTGTGGGATTAAAGGAGAAACAGTCCTATGCACAAAGCGGGTGAAAAATGAAATGAAAGTGCTAATGACTCTTTTTATCTCTAAAACAAGCACACCTTCATTCATCCCAGTTAGACGGATGAAAAGAAATGCTTTGATTAATTGGTCTCTCTGGTGATATTTTAATGAACAGTAAGGTCATCACATTGGCGTAAATTTGCTTGGTCCTGTTTTTTTTTTGTAAAAGAGACAAAGAAAAAAGCCACTGAGATAAGGGGTGTAACTCATTTATTTCTACGGTATTTGAAGGTAACAAAGGTAGCTAGCTATTAAACCGAACCGAATATTTGGGAAGCAAGGCCGAAATCAATATTTCCTACGGCTATGTATCACAGCAAATAATTAGCAGCAAATATGCTGTGTGTTACGCACGTCTTGTCTGTTTATTATAATTGATCTTGTTTAGAATCGTATCTAAAAGCAGTGAGAGCACTTAGGAGAACTAGGAACGGCTGAAATCTCACGAGACCCTGACAAGGCTTAGAAGCCCGGAGAGTTGACTCAACATCAAACCCCATACAGGCCTTTGAACTGCCCTGGTACTGGGAAAGGGGAGCTGAAGGAGAAAGCTTTCCGTCATCCAGTGATTGATATGGACATTTATATGCTAATACGTAGTGTGAAGCTGTTATGTTGTAATTACTCTCACATATGATGACAATAATAATGCTGATTATTGCAGCTGACTTTGCAGATGAGCAAAAATTTATTTCTTAGAATGTACTCAGACAAGCAAAAAACATGAGCACATACATTTTAATGGCAAGCATACAACCACTAACGGGTTTGAGGCTAAAGGTTAGGCACCTTGTTTTTTTTCCCTTAATTATTGTTTTTTCACCTCACAGTGCTGAACAGGAGCACTTAGAAGATGAATGGATGAATTACCATTTTTCTATTGCAGGCATAAAAGCATGTAATAGAACACCAAGAACATTGTACCACCCACGTGAGAATACTGTTCATCGACTTCAGTTCAGCATTCAACAACATCATCCCTCAGCAGCTGATCGGTAAGCTGGAGCTGCTCGACTGAACACCTCCACCTGCAATTGGATTCTGGACTTCCTCACTGAGAATCCTCAGTCGGTCCAGATCAGCAACACCAGCTCCAACACCAACACGCTGAGCACAGGTGCCCACCAGGGTTGTGTGTTGAGCCCGTTGCTCTTCACACTGCTGACCCATATTATCAAGTTTGCAGACGATACCACAGTAGTGGGATTCATCAGGGACAACAACGACACATGGTACAGAGAGGAGGTGCGACGGCTAGCAGCCGGGTGAAGGAAAATAATCTATCTCTTAATGTTGGTAAGACAAAAGAGCTGATTGTTGACTTCAGAAGGGCTAAGACTGGCCACTCCCTGCTCTGCATTTACGGTGCCACAGTGAAGAGAGTGAAGAGCACTAAGGTCCTCAGTGTTCACATCACAAAGGACCTCTCCTGGACCATAAACACCAGTTCCCTGACATAAAGATCCCAGCAACGCCTGCACTTTCTCCGTCGATTGAAGAAAGTGCACTTCCTCAGGCCTGTACTCTCCACCTTCTACAGAGGCACCATCGAGAGCGTTCTGGCCAGCTGTATTACAGTCCGGTATGGAAACTGCCACGCCTTAGACTGCAGAGCCCTTCAGAGGATTGTGCGGACACCTGAAAGAATCATTCATAGCTCTCTACCCAGTCTGCAGGACATTTACACCTCCTGCTGCATCTGTATGGCCACCAGCATCGTGGCTAACCCCCACCATCCTTCCCACGGACTGTCCCCCCCCTCCCCCTTCCATCTGGAAGAAGATTCTGCAGCACCAGGAGCAGATCTGCTAGACTCTGCATTAGCTTCTTCCCCCAAGCAGTCCGGCTTCTGAACACCATGCTGCCCCCTTCCACACTGGACTGTCTCCTTAACATCCTGCTCTGCCCTACTTAACCCCCCTTATAATGAACAAATGTTTTATTCTCATTGCATACTTCCACAACTGCTCATATTTACACAATGTAATTGCACAAAAAATTGCACAGCAGTACACATCTACACTAAGCACTGTTTCTCATAGTCCATAGTCTATAGCCTATTGTTGTATGACATGTATTGTACAGTATTGTCACAGTCTCCTGATGTGCTCCCCCTCCTAAAAGTCTTCTTAGATAGTTTTATCTTATTTTTAGATATGTGTATATGTATATTTGGAGATATATGTGCAGATATTATATATCCCATCCAGCCCCTAATTATCCTCACTGTCGATGTCTCTGAGTCTGCTCTTGTCCTGTTGTGTTGTACGTTGCACCTTTGGTCCCTGGAGGACGTTATTTTGTTTCCCTGTGTGCTTTAATTTATATGGTTGAGATAACAATAAAGCTCTACTACTACTACTGCTACTATTATGATTACTACTACAACTGTCACCACTACTACTACTGCTACTACTATGATTGCTACTACTAAGAGTGTTTTTATTTTATTTTAACTCTTTGCTTGCAGTTTTTGCTGTAGCAATAACTGTTTTTTTACTTATTTAAATACTTTGCTTTGGATCTCATTCTGTGCTCCTTGAAATTGTATTACTGAAATTCTACTTTTACTTTTAATTATGTGTTTAATTGTGCCTTTTTTTCTTTTGAGCTTAATTTGTTTGAGCATCTGCATACATCTGCAAACTGCCTCCATTGCGGGCACCTGTTTTATTTGTTACACCAGCAAGAATGGGTTCAGATGCCAATATAGGGACCAGCCAGAGCCTAATGATCATTAGGGGGGGAAAAGCTGTTCAGGACTATTTATAGACAGCTGGACTAGGGGGACTTTTCCTGGAGTCTCACGGAGGAATAACGAAACAAAGTCATAGATCTATCTGGGGATGTAATTAGGTCTGATATATGAATTTGGATAAATAAATGGATGAAACTTACCTGGGGTTTATTAAGGAAGTTCTCACGCAGTGAAACTTTCTTCCACATAACTTCTTAAATTGGCTCCTTGAGAAGAGGGACGTGACAAATTAGCATGTACTTCGCAGTTAAGGGTATTTTACAGGACATGAGTAGCAAAAGTAAAATCAGGTTTAGTAAAACATTAACTTGAAGCACATTTACTGCAGGGACCTCAACATATTCATATCTGTGTATCTGTGTTTATGTCATTTAGCTGACAGGGAGGTTTATGCCCTTTCAGCCTCCTGGCCTGTAAATGTATGAGAGAATCGTCATTGATTCAGTTTAACTATGCAACAAAATCTCATTTTACGTGACGCAAAATGGGCAAAACATTCTTGGCCAGTTATATGGTCATTAGTGATGGACTGTCAGTTTTTCCTTGCATAGTCTGTTTTCTTTTCTGGATTGAGCATTTGCTTTTTCCGACTTTGTGACATCTTTTTTTCACATTTGTTTTTTTTCCCAGAGTCCTATGCATATGGTTTATTTTTTCCCTCTTGCCATACCTCAGAAGCAGGTGGAATGACTGGAATCAAATGGAACAATCCACAATTCTAGCCAAGCGAAACAACACACTGCCCCTGTAATACAAACAACTCCACAGATGAGGACTAGACATCCAAGGAAGGTTATAGCTTGTAAAAGAAAAGTGTCTTGAGGTGGCTGAGGAAATTGCTTTTAAAGCCCACGATTTGAATACGTTATGAGATCTATGCAGTATTTTAACTGAACAACTAATTCCAGTGCATGAAAGGTAATTGAAATTAAATTGCCCTAAAAGATTGTGTCGGAAGATATTTCTCGTGCTACATGCACATTTTAGTCCCATCCCCCTTATTTGATCATAGCCATCATCCAAAGGCAGTGTATCCCAAACAAATAATTCATGTGGTTTTTGGGTGTCATAATATGTTTGTTTTTTTGTGGACATTATTTAATGAAGTTTGTGCAAAACTATGAGAAGTACTGTAAAATCCTTGAATTAAATCAGATTAATATAGACAGAAAGAAAATATATTTGTTGCTGTAATAAAAGTCACACTGGCTTTCTGTAGTAAATTGCAGTCAAAATAAAACATAAAATCAATTTCTGTGCTGCCACAGACCTGTTATGTTTTTGTTATTGTTACCATCTGAAGTGACATGTGCTCAGTAATTCTGAATTCATGAATACTTTATCATAGCCAGTATAGTCTTTCCAAACATTTTTTTTTTAATATTGAATAAAAATATACATTGCATTTTTCTTGGGTATTTTATCAATAGGAACTAAATAGTATTATTATCTTTTGGGTTGGATCGTGGTATTCTGTGGTGGAGTATTAATGATTCATTACTATTGTATTTATACTATCTTTTTAGAAAATTTATTACAGTTTTTCTCAGTTGCTTTGGTACATTTCTCAGATCAGAAAAGAAATTCTCATAACTGTCTGTACAACCTCCACCTCATCGAGTCACTTGTGCACATCGTAAATGCAAAGTCTCAACTTTTTGGTATAATTGCAAATGCTTTCATCTGCTAATTCCTAAATTATCCGTTGTTTTTGTCATGTTGGCCAAAATGTATTATACTAGTACTCTGTTGAATAGTCTTAACCCCCAAAACATCTAGGCATTAGTTCATTGTAATCATTACATGCAAAATGGTTGAACAGAGGCACGTTCCTGATGAAAAAAGGGCCACAATTGTGGACCATGGCCTCAATCATGGCCTTACAATGGCCAAGGTTGGTCAAAGGGTGCAGCCAAATATTGGGAGAACAACTGTGCTGTTAGGTATTCAGACATTTCATAGAGACAACAGGTATGTTTATACAGTCACATACTGGACATATACTATAGCACATACACACATATTTATGCATATTTACAGTGTGTACATACATATTTACAGTGTGTGTTACAGTGTATGTATAGTATGTGTAACTTTGTACCGTATAATTTGATATGCCATGCAGAAAAAGTCCTTTTGTATTTTCAATCATTGTCATCAAAACCTTAGCCATAGCTTACATGAGAAAATACTTACAGAGTGCACTGTTCTATTGCCAGCATGGCTAAGCATTTTGACCATCTTGTTCATGAATAATAACACAGTAATAAAAGGACTTGTCATTCTGATATCACTGACAAGTTCATTTACATAAATATTTACTTTTGAGGGATAAACAAAGGATTACAGGCTTTTGCAGTGATCCATTGTGTGGTGCAGTTTGTACCAATTGTTTCAAGAAATGCACTTACTTTTGCCAATGTTAAGGATGATTCGAGAAATGTACCAAAATGACTGAGAAAAACTGTAATTTTCTATTAATTTCATGTTAAACGATTTAAAACAGTCTAAAGTACAGGCAGCTACTTAATATTTTATGGAAAATTGGTGCAAATACCTACAAATGCAACTCCTCTACAATTGGCACTAGACCTTAGTAATGTGTCTTCAATGCCAGCTACAGAGAGCTGGAGGTCATTGCCTGGTAAACCTGGGCAGCAATTCAGAACCAAGGGTGCCCTGCAATGTTTTGCCGTGAGAGCAGAAACCATTGTTCAGCCGGCTGACAAGACAATACACAAGATCAGCATCAAGGGTGCATGCTAAATAGTATCTAGACCTGAGAATGAAGGGTTAGCATTACTAATCATTTATTACATTTTAAAACAACATGATTTATCTCATGATGTTTAAATGACTCCATTTTAATATATCAAGCTGAATACCTCTGAAACCCTTTTTCTAATGATGATGGAGATACTGTACAGTATGTATGTATATATGTGCAATAATAATTATTATAATGACGACATTGTCCTTACATTTAGATATAGAGCTACATGGACAGAATGGTAAGGTTATTAATAGTTTCAAAGCTTACTTTTCATCAAAATAGAAGTATTTGGTAGGTATATAAAATACTAACTTTGCTGCAATACAAGATACATTTAAGCAACAAGATACAAACTCTACATAATCAGCATGCAAAAATATGCAAGGAAATAGGCATAAATCTACAGTCATATCAAAGACGTTTTATACTATAACTGCAACATTCAATTTGTTTCTTTTTTTTTTAAATTTTGTTCATAAATGTATTTAAAATGCTTAATTCTGTATAAGGGTATATTTTCTTTGATGCTGTGACAGCATATGAACTAAATTGAATATGTAAAAAATAAGAATAACTTTCAAATTTGATTACCTTTGATTTATTACTTATTGAAAGCATAGAGTACCATTGTTAGTCTTCATCGAGTCTCTAACTGTTTTCACCCATTCAGAAGTAACAGAGATAACAGAAAACAAAAACAAATGAAACAGAATTATATATTTGCTTTCCAAATTATGAATACTGATTAAAATTATTGAAATTATAGCCATTTGAGATAAGAAAAAAATAAACTTCTACATTGAAGAATATTATATGAAAATGTATAAAGCGATATATCAAGCAGAGCTTCATATGTTGACGTACATGCAGAACCGTGGATCTTAGAACAGCATCTCCCAGCATCACTCCCATGGTGTATTCTGCAGTTACATAGTTCCATAATTGATGCATTTTTTCTTTTATGTAAGAAATCATTAAATTGCTCACTGCCCAGCAATCTATGCTTCAGTAAAAGATTTGAATTAAATTGCAGCAAATGTGTTGTGATTCTCATCAGCCCAAGTTATAATTGATAGGTGGTTTTCCTTTGGCTTGTGTGAGACATCAGGGGGGTTTCTAATGAGATGCGCAGTGACTGTATATCATTCTAACAGAGGACGAACAATTTGAACTGGAGGGCAGTGTTTCCACATCCAATCAGATTGTATCTATTGTGGGTTTATCACTGATATGCTTTTTAGTAACATTATTAACATCATGTATACCCCCATTACTGCTTCTGTTTGGTAGATTCCAATTTCCCGACTTTAAGTGCATGCTCCAGGACACAGAAGGCAGCTGGCAGATGCCCCCTCAAGCCTGTGCCAAATCACTGTCTTCGGCAAAGTGGGGGAGGATCGGGGCGTCTATGATGCTGGCAGCAAGCGGCCTACAGGTGTCTCGAAGGTCTGAAGGTGGTGCTTACCTAGCGGTCGCTCAAGGTAGCCCATCCGACTTGAACCTTCTCCGTCCTGACAAAATGATGAACAGCTTGAGTTCCCTGTGTATGTCATTTTTAGAGATGCTAGATGCTCATTTAAGATAGTATTCCCTCGACCAGCTTCGTTCCAGCGCTGGCTATGAACTTCTGCCTCTCATTTCCAAGCAACCGGATTAAAAAAAAAAAAAAGAAAAAGAAAACAGCTGCAGACCTGCTACACCAGTGGTACTGGGCCAATGAGGATTAATGTTTTTTTTTCTTCTTTTTTTTTTTAAATACAAATGTTTTGGAACACCATTTTCAAATTTGCATCATGCATGTAAGTGTTTTTTTTTTTTAAAGTACTTTTCAACCAACCAATTGGGTATGAAGAGTCATAGTACTCAACCAGCTGGTTGAAATTTTGGTCTGGATTTTTACTTATACTATCCACCTCAGGGCTGTGGGTTTGATTCTTGCTCCAAGCTCTCTGTGAAAAGAGTTTAAATATTGTATATAAATTGTAAGTAGTGCATGAATCACGATGGACTAGCATCTCATGTAGGGCGTTCCCCTGCCGCATGGACGCCATAACCACATACCAGATGATGGTTATATGGATGGATGCTGTATATGTTTATATTCTGCATTTATATAAATTAATTCCTAAATTTTATCTGTGATTAGTGTGGTTTTAGTGTTCGGTTACCAGCCCTATATTTACCGCTCAGACAGAGGACAATGCTTTACTTTTAAGCGATTTTCTTATTAATTTAGCTTTTTTTCCAGGTGGAACAAAAAAGGCAGTGGAAAGCTAACCCCTACGCCCCTAATTTTCCCATCAGAGAAACTCGAGCAGGTTTCAAAGACTCTGTTTACATACACTTCACATTAATTAGGAGGCCCTTTTCAGAGAATTGCACAACTGATTATATGAACTCAAATGTAATGTTTGGACATGCATTCACATTATTTAATGAAGTCAACCAGAACAGAAATAGTTTCCCTGGGAGAACGTTGTCGATGACACCATATTTAAGCATATTTAAACAGTGTTCTATCTTAACTACACTGAAAACCTCCAAAGAATAGTTCACTTCTATTAGTGTGGAGTCCAGCATTTAAATACTTAATAATACCTGCGTGAGTTTCTTGGAGCAGCACAATCACAGCATATCGGTGTTCAATTTTTGCACTAGCCAATTTACTGTTATGCTGCTTTGTTAACAATGCAATTTTCTCTTTATTATTGTATATGAAAATTAGGTACACGGTAAAATGGATGCTAGGCACATTCTGTACTTGTTTTCTTCATTCAATTGCTGAGGTTCCTGGCTCTAATGTGAGATTGAGCTTTAATGTCAGACAGAGATGACACTATTTCAGAATATCTCAATTTCTATTATGTACAAAAATAAAACGAAAAATTACTAAGTAGTTCCAAGTGTTATACTAAATCTGCCTTAGGTTGATATTACACATGGTTATTGTTGTTAATTTGCACTATTAGCATAACAGTAATAAGGCACATTTCGTAAAACCATTATATGCAAAATGTGCAATATGGTGAATATGTGTTACACCTGTGTAGCCTGAGACTTAATTAACACAGGAAGTTGCTTAGGGTTCAGTTTTGGCACTCCCAGAGTGTGGGACTTTGATGCTCTCTGATTGGTTCTGTGTTGATGTTTGTAGTTCAATTTGGTGGTTAGATCTTGACTCTGGTGACTCCATGGAATGGTTCTGTAGACTTGAAACAGTTTTTTTGGGTTAGCTGACATCATATGTGACATAAAGGCAAAGTGGTTATAAAACAGCTGTGTAGATATGAAAATATTGTGATCTGTATGAGCAGTTAGAAATATGTAAAGAAGCTTCACACAGCAAACTAATTGAGACCTTCTCATGCAGACCTCATCCTGGAACCTCCTGCCCAGTCAACGGCCCCACACCCCAGAACATTCCTGTTTCCTTCCGTGTGCAGAAGACCAGCTATTGGCAAAGAGCCATAACAAGACAATACACACTGAATTATGACTAATTATGACAAAATTGTAGAAATGAGTAAAAGATTCGGTGACACTTGCTACGATTGCCATGTGTATAAGAACCTATGAATACATTCATAACACATTACAAATGCATTTATAAAGCATTATAATACATTCATAAAGCATTGTAAACATGACTATAAATACTTATAAAAAGGTATAACACATTATAGCCATGTTTATTATGCATGCTTTATGAGGCTCTCATCTATAATGCATAATAGATAGCTTCGTAATGCATTATAATGGTTGGTATAAGAATTAAGGATACTTTGTATTGCATTCATAGAAATTGTCACAAAAGATTATATTGGTAAATTAATGAAAATGACATGAAAAATTTATCTTAAAGATGTTCTTTTAGTAGATTTCAAATTCTAGATGGTGCCTCTCTTGGTTGCATGACTAGGTAATTGGTCTCACGTGTTTAGGTAGCCTGTTCAATAAGGTAGGTACAGAAACTGTAAAGCTGACTCTGCCACTTTAAAATCTATTTCAGACTTGCACTGTAGACCACCAAGAGCATCCATAACCATCTTATGTCTATTGGTACTGTGACAATTTGTAGCACATCACTATTTTAGGCAGACTAGAAGATAGAGGTACTGCTGAACTCCTACATACTTTTTGAATCTTTGAATCTTAAGACACGTCTCAGTTCATAGGTTGATGTTACATTCCTTTTCTGATATGCATGCTGGAATCGTACGCAGATGCTTAACGCTTGACATTTACAGCAGTTGGCCTGGCAAGCTTAGAAACATCTTTCCTCCCCATGCTTGTGATCAAGTTATAATAACTTGCCTTATTTTACCTTAGTAGAAGTTTTGCAATATCCACGAATTAATGTCTGACACCACAGAGCGCACTGCACTCACACACCTCTGGTAGAACAAAGACGTACAGCGGCGTTTCATCTGCGTAGCTGTGAAAGCACACGCAGCGTTGCCTGACGGATCCACCAAGCACGCACAAGAACAAAAGCGATGCGCTAAGGATAGATCCCCATGGGACATCGTGCGTAAGGGCGGCGGTGACGTGACAGTCAAGTTGCTTTCTGCCTTGTTGGCCGATTTCACAGACGTGTCGTTTCTGCTACAAGCTAAAAAGTAGCTTCACCTTAAGAAGAACATAGACTATTTTGATAGGTAAAAAAAAACACGCAGATGTACTCAGGATATCGAAGCAGTTTGATTGTTAGGCAGAAGATATCGCAATATGTGTGGACCTGAAGTTATAGCTATTTTTTTCTTACAAAAACATTGAAAATGGCAATAATTATATTTAATTTGCAGTTGTATAGCACACAATTTCCACTTACATTGTGGGTTAGGTAGAATTCCTGTCACTTTCTGAAGGTCTTTTATTGTCTCTAACTGTATCAAGGATTCCATTTTTATGTAAAAAAGACAATATTCGACCCCGCCCTCTCCGATCCCACCTGAGTGTTATTGAAATTTTGCATGAGGCTCTTCTTTCAAACCCTGTTAAATGTCCTTATTTAGCCAAATGGCTGTTCTGCCAACGCAGACAAATTTGAATTAGGATTTCATGGTCATTGTCCAAATCCGATTCCGCTTCGACGGCAGGTGGGTTGCCACGAGCGGCACATAAGAGAAAACGAGGCTTGGGAGGTAACCGGGCAGATGTGCGAGCCCGAAAATAAACCCAAATGTGAACGTGCAGAACTTCCCAATCGCTCATGTCTCTATATAGCGAAGTTCACCAGGAACCGCTTTTCATGATGTTCTGTTCGCATACATTCACAAGTCGAGGTTCATGCATACTTCTGTCATTTATTCTCCATCGCCCGTACCATTTAGTCAGGCAGATGTAATTCTTCCCACTGCTGCTCCTCTGTACCAAACCCGGTGGGGGGGGGGTTATGGGACGTTAGAAAAAAAAGCCTGGGAGATAAATGTGTGTCCTATTATATGCAATCCTGACATCAGCAGATAACATTTCCCTGACAATCCCTGGGCGATAAAGGAAGATACTGATAAATGACATTCAGCAGGCTGGCTGAAGGCATGCAGCAGAAGTGTAACTAAAGACTCCAACGCTTTCAGAGTTTAGGCAATGAATCAATAATGTAAGAAAAAAAAATAGGGTAAGCCGTACCCATGAGGGGAGACTCGAGGAAATAATCAGCAAGGAGGAAAAGATGACTATCTGCACCATTTGGTAATTAATACGACTTATCGCAGCTGTTTTGGAATGAAATGTTTTAGATAAGGATTTAGCTGCGTTGAAGCAATTCTGTTAATAATTTAGAGATGACAGCTCATTGAAGATGTATGCTAGGGTTCCGGATGCATTTAAGGTAAATTAATATGAACCATACCTCTCTGGTCGCATTCATAGCTGCACGGCATGAACTGAGGTGCGGAATGACACACCTGAGGGGTATAAGGCAGGTGCAAAGTCATTCCGACATCCACAGCTACTCTGTCTCATTCCGATTTCACAAAAACTTGGGGGGGGGGAGGTGGGAGGGCAGCCTGTGTTACTGAAGGACACCCATTGTCACTCTCCCTGCTCGTCACTGGTGACTGTGGAAGGTTTTGTCCTCAGAAATGCCTTTTAAAATTGACTTTAAATTTGGGTTACGGCTGGCAGCCCCCACCTCATACACGTCGAAATCCTATCTGTGTCAAACTGTCTCGTACAAAAATGGAGGGATGTAGTGTGAAATCAAAATACATAGTTTGCACAAAAAAAAAAAATACATGTATCTCACGAAAGGCACAACGAGGAAAATTTTAATTGAAATTCAAGGGAAGGCTTGAAGACTCATGCCTGCAGAGCTGGTTTGCATTTGGGGAGGCTTGATACTGTAGTTGCATGGGTTTCCTCCCAGCGTTGAAAGTCAGATGTTAAGTAGGTTGCCCTCAGTGTGGCCTTCAGTTGGAATCTCAGTTGCCCTGTGCTGTCTGGGACAGGCCCCACACTCTCTACACTGCACTAGCTAAGCAGCTCTAGGAAGATGGATAGACGCATCACCATTCATAGTTAATTTTCCATTGAACGTCGGCATTGGCAATGCCCTCAGCGCTGGCTGCATTGCAGCCCAGACACATCACTTTCTAATGCTTCACTAGTCGAGCCACAATGGCAGTTTTTAACACGTGGCAGCCGGCAGGAGCAGACAATCCCTCCGGTCCCTCGTATTTTCTCGTAGGCCCGGAAGCAGACTTCACCTGCGAGTGTCACCAGCATGCCAGAAAGACTGTAGCGATGCTCCGGTGTAACGGATCTCAGGGAAACGTTCTCCGTGCAGCCATTCACAAGTTTGCTTGTGGACACAAAGCTGGGAAAACGAGTTACTGTTTCATCTTTTTTAAACTTCTATTAAGATTCGTCATGCTGGCTTTAAATGACTCAATTTCTCCTTAAAGATGTGTTGTCATGTCTCATGACCTTCAGAGGATTCTTTTATGTTACATAAAGAATATAAAAGTAGCTCAAATGCTGTCATATGCTGTCACTGAACAGACACTTAGATGTTTATTCTTGACAAGAGACTCCAATTTTCAAACAAAGCTAGATTGTTTAAGTCAATAAATGCTTTTGGAGGCAAAATTCTGGGTTTTCATTAAGTTCAATAACAAAAATTCTTCATACAAATGTGCAAAATGTAGCTAGTTTACCAAAAGAGGATTTTTAACAACATTCTTCATTCCTAAAGATTATATATTATTTATGCATTAAGGACAAAAAATTAAATATCAAAGTATGCTTTTTGTGATGCGAACTCATGGGGAAAAAATGACACATGCTTATAAAAGGCTGTTTAGTTAGATGCGACTGTAAAATACTGGTCAGTAGTGTATGTTAACTCATGATAAGTTTGCTGTAATACAGCACATCATTGCTGAAATTAAGACTGGAGTTTTGAATTGCTGGCATTCCTTCCAAGGTGTACCACAATCTGTGCAGCCTGGGTAGACTGAGACCCCCCCCCCTCCCCCCTGGGTATCTGATTGGAAGACTGTATTTGAATTTGTTTTGGTTTTTTTTTACTCAACTTTCACACTATGACATACAGTGTTTACTACGATATAGGCACAGGGAAAGTGCTCGCAAAAGTAATTCTCATAAGTTACCACAACATCTGATTAATGAAGGTTTTATCAGAAATGTGATTCATTAAGCGTAAAATCCTCGCATGCGTATGCATGCAAGTGGACCTTCTGAACGCCGTCATGGGATTTATTACAACAGGGTATGCAAGCATGCAGCGGGATTCATTACAGCCTTTTTTTGCCTGTAAGGATACTGCAGGGAGCTGTCTGCAGCAGACAGCATCTGTGGGACATATGAATATATAACTGAAGCAGAGGGGACCCTGTCCTGCCTGCAGCTCAACATGCAAGTTGACGCTGTTGACAGATAGACTGAAAATGCAGATGATTAGTGCAGGAAAGGTTAAAAAAATGCAACCAATTTTGCATCAGAAACAACTCACTGTCTGTCAAGAAATATATAAATAAAAAAAGCACCTCTAGCTTTGAGAACATCAGTGAAGGAGTTTTTATGACATCGTCTGTGTTTCCATATATCAATAATGCAGACGCAGAATTGAAATTCAGTCAGCCTTAAATGCAGAATTAGTTTGCAATCTAATGGCACTTGGTAACATGCTCCTCCACCTCGAGATATGCAAAGGGCATGAAAATTGAACAAGTTTGCTCTGTCTCTGCCAGGATAATCCAATCTTTGTATGCATGGGCAGTGAGGTTCATTAATTACCATAATAACCGGATGACAAGTTACACTTTTCAGATGCTATTATTATAGACTATACCATAATAGCATTGCTCCTAGACAATGCTGTTAACCCATGGATAAAGGGGCTGGGAAAAGTTGGCTGAAATATTAGCCCGCCTCAGTTTAAATGGTAAATCGTGAATGTTCAATAGCAACACTCTTCTAGGAAAATAGTAGCATCAGCCTCCAAACCGCCCATCTGCAGAGTTTAGTTTGGTTCATTGGCATGTTTTACGGGATCCTTGTTCTAATCTTTGGGCTCTCATTCACGAAATCTGCTTTATATAGCTACTATAGCAACCCTTAAATCCCACAAAACATACTGTGCCACACGTTAAGAAATTAAAAGCTGGTGTAATTTATACAGTGGATGTCCTGTATGTTTACAGTGTTTGCATTGCTAACTTCCTTGTATATGTGGTAATGGGCTTCCTGGAGATGTGACACCCCCCCCCCCCCCCCCCCAGGTGAGATAAGTTGTTCTTAAGGACAATTCAAACCAGAACTTCCATTCCAAAAAATAAATTAAAAATTTAAGTACTCAAAATAACCTATCAATTCTTACATGGAAAGTAAGTGGGGGGGGAGGGGTGGGAAGAGGGTGATTGGCAGCCAGGGCCTGTATGGCTTAGGAGGCAATTTGAGCTTTTCTTTTAGCTCCCTGTAGAATTCACAACTACAGGCCTGTTTCCTTTCCTTGCCGGGGCCGTGTCAATGCTCCCGTTTCTCTTCTCCTCAACCAGTGTGTTGGCTGCCTCTTCTTTCATCAGTTGACTAGGACGTTGCTCTTATGAACAGTCGTCCATGGCTTCCATTTCACATGTGCTAATGATAACAGCAGCAGCAACAGCAGAAGTAGTAATAATGATAATAGTAATAATAATAATAATAAAGTCAAATTTCATTTTTTTTTTGGTTGCTTCACTCTTCTGGGACCAGGATTCAAATCTCCACCATGGCTCCATGTGTTTGGACTTCGCATGGTCTCCCCATGTTGTCATGGGGTTTCCTCCAGGTACTCCAGTTTCCCCCCACAGTCCACCCACAACCCTAAATAGGACAGGTGGTAATGGATGGATGGATGGATGGAACGACAATTTTTTCTCTAACCTGATTGGTCTTGATAGTTTGAATGAATGCCAGGAACAAATGTAAAATACTCGTTTTTCTTTATTTGTCTAACTATACCATCATGCTACATTTTGCACTCTTCATCCACCATATTCAGACATCCTTAAAGTTGATTGATTGTTTATTTTTGCTTACTTAGCAATTAGCCTGTCATTCCGCTCTGCACCGGTTTCTCGGTGAATCAATTTTAACTTGAGCTCTGTACTTCTGGCACAGGTGCCGGGCGTAAGCTGCCCTTTCACCCCGAGCTGCTGAAGCGAATCTCGCCCAGACAGGAGTCACTCAGACGTAACTGATGTGTGTATCATCTGTAGGATCCATTTACAACAGTCTACAGTCGGCTCCACTTGACTGAGGAGTCCTCCTTGAAAAAGGTAACATTATATTGATAACGTACCACTAAAATCATTATAGATGGGTGCAAAAATAACTATTTACAGTAATAGTACTGCAGTACTGGTAGATACAGCGAGAATAGATTATGTAGCTCTTTGTACATATTCTAATTCCCACTGAGAGAAATCAAACGTATTCTATCAAAACTGTCATTTTCTTTTACATAATGTTTTTTGAAGAAAGAATATTAGTTTTTAACACAAGTCTGGGCAAGATCACGCAACAGATGGAGGCATCACAGAACCAATTGAAGCCGCACAACAGTATCCTCAGAGAAGAAAACGTTACTGCTTCTGTTAAGCCTACTTGCACACAAGGAAACACCGAACAGCTAGAAGACTATCTGGCCAGCTCCTCAGACAACGTGCATCCCATAATTGGGGCGGTACCCAGCAGGGCCAACATGCCCATACTTGCCTCAGCTGCCAACATCTCAGCTTCGTGTTACTCTTATTTAGTCCGAGGAGAACGAGGGATGATTCAAGCCATTTTGAAAAGCAGCTGTTCCTGAACGTTTTGGAACCAAAAACCCTTAATTGGAATGCCTCAGGCAGCATATTAAAATTATAATAAATATCTACTCCTTCCACTTCTTATTTATCCTTATATTTATCATTTTGGATTATATTAATTTTTAAGAGGGTAAAATTATACATCGCTTTAGATGGAATGGTCAGAAAAGCCACTAAAATCACCCTTTTCACATGTGCATTTTCATTTCTGTATTCATGTCATTTTAGCTATATATAGCCACGGCGGTGCCTCTGGGAGCCTTTCCAGTCGTTTGACAGGTGGCCATGCACGAGTTGCAGCACCACAGACAGCGGCCACCTGGCAAATCTGCAGCCCCTGCGCTTCGGACAGCCGGGCAGCACACGGCCTTGATGCTCCGCCCCTAACACGGCACGGCTGGTAACGACTGATTATGACAGCTGCGACCCCCCTTGTGGCGTTCACACTTCTTTCAATACTGCTCCCTCGACAATGCAGCTGAGGACTGGGTTCCACCTCCATAGCTATTGACCAGCCCTCTTGTTGCTGTGGGAAAACTCTTCTTGATTTTTTTCTCCCTTTTCTATATGAAATTGCTTTTTTTTATCTCTCTCTTGCTCATCCCTACTCACTGCTTCCCGCCTTGGCTGTGTGGAATAAAACTTGCCTTTCCTAGGCCAAATCCAGTGAAACTACAATTGCCTGTATATGTTTATGCTTAGAACCCACCACACTGGTTGAGCTGCTCAATCTGGGACTTCATCTCACTGGAATGGAAGAGTGGACTGAGCAAGCGGCCGCCATTCCAACACATGGCCATACTAATTGTGATAGTGATCAGGCAACAGTAAGGTGCTGTGAAGCGGACGTCCTTGAGCATAGGAGCATGTGCTGGTTTCTCGCAAAGATCGTGACAGCTGATGTAGACACAGACCTTTACATGTTTCAAGCAGTGGATGAAAAGGAGGCCTGGAACCCCAAAGAGTGAACCCATATACTGGAGTTATAATGGCCCCTAACTAGACGCCCCCGTCCTACTTCTGCAACAGTTTCCATGAGATGAATGAGGTATCTCTGCTTGATGGCTATCCTGTGGCTAGGATGGAAGGTTGAGGTGAGACCAATCCATCACCACCTTGGACCTCACCAAGGGTTACTGGCAGGTACCATTAACCCTGGAGAAAGGCAGAAACATTCAGAACTGCAGGTGGACACTGGCAGTATACAATCCTCCCTTTTGAGCTCCATGGGGCCCCAGCCACCGTTCAGCACCTGATGGATGCAGTGGCCCCAACCAGAATGCAGTGGCCCTACCAGAAATCGTCTGCTGCCTATCTAGACTTGCAAATTCCAAAAAAGTGCCTGTTGGGGAGCATAATACCTTGGGTATTGAATCAGAAACGGCCTCTTGATATCACAAGAAGAGAATATCACCACCATCAATAGGAACAGGAGACCAATGCCAAAACAGATACATGCCTTCCATTTTTTCATCCTTCCAACCAGAGAGGGAATAGACACTCCAGGCCCTATAAATAACCCGAACATCAGAACCTAAGAACGTCTGATTTCAAACAGACATTTGTAGTCCAGAAGGATGCATCCAACAATGACCTCGGTGCAGTGAATCCTGAAGAGACATGGTATGCTGCAGTGAAAAAGAGAGCGCTTACAATTAAGAGAGCAGTGACTGCACTCAAGTAGTACATCAAAGGCAGCATGTTTGTGCTGGTCACCAATCATGCAGCATTTTAGTGGATGGCCTGGATGAAAGACAACAATGACCCAGTTACTTGGTACTTCCTCCCCCTGCATGAGTACTCATTCCAGTTGGATCACTGGTAAGGTAGGGATCATGCCAACACCAATGGTTTCTCATATTTCTGTACCTTAGGGTCTAGTGGTCCGGAGTAGCTCTTGGGGGGGACCCATGCACACTTTATACTCTACCTGATTGACAATTGGACATATACAATCCACAGCACCACAGACAGCAGCCACCTGTCACAACTTCAGCACCCGTGATGCAATCGCCCTTCCAGCACCCACCCTTCTTCTAAAACAGCTCCCATGTCAGTGCCAGGGAACACTGGGTCCTACTGCCTGACTCACTGACCATAGTGATTGCTGTAGCTTGTGTGCTTTTGTATACTGTATGTGCTGAATGTGGTGTCAGACCAAATCCGGAATGCTGTCATCTGAAAACCAGGAGCTGCTGTCTTTCACAACTTCTTGAAGGCAAGCATGCCATCCTGATACGAGATTTACAGTGTCAGAAATGTTTTCCTTATAGGGAATTCCCATTTGCTGCATTCCCATTCCTTGGAATATGTATTGCAACAAACTGAATCAAAGGAGTGGCACCAGAACAATGAAATTATTAAAACATATCAATGCATTAAAATAGCTTGCATAACAAGATGAATGTGGAATGCGGAGCTTAGGAACTGCATGGTTTTGAACACTTGAAATAATTCACCAGGAGGGTGCCATCCCCAGACAATGGCACAGTAAGTCACACGGCCCCAACTGCTGCCACATCTGCAAAACATGCATCACCTTCCTGCTCCAAGAGCCCATTGTGACGCTGTGAGAAGAAATCATTCTAAACGTTTAAACGCATTGTCAAGTTTAATTAAAATCGTTAAACGCGGACATTTATTTAGACCCGAATAATCAGCGGTTCTGTAACTGTTAAACAGACCAGTTACAAATAATTAAATCAGATATAAAGAAACAAAATTATTAAAATATTGAGTAAATTCATTCAATTCATTCATTAGACAGATGAATGATTCTGTATGGTTGACAAAACACAGGACAACATTCATCTAACTGTCCTATAACTTCATAGTGAAGAATGGTTCCGAATATGGCCTGAATATAAAGCTGAATAGTGTAATACCTTTCTTAAATTGGGATCATAACAAATTAAGTAATGATTGTTTACTTTCCTCACTTTGGCATGAAACACAACCTGCATCCTTAATGTTTTGCAGAACAAAGTTTGTACATATACTGTTGACTAATCAAATTACACTAAGCACAGGCAGAGGTGATTTTTTTCATGCCTTTTTGAACAAATTCAATTTTATACTAATCCAATTGAATACAGAGTTACCTTGTGCCAATATAGTGCTGCAAAAAGATAAGATTCAAACATGTATCAAATCTAGTGAGACAAATCAAATTTGCGTGTTATGCCACGACAGCTCGTTTCAATAGCTTGATTATTGTATTTTCAGCACACGTGGCCATTTGTAAATGAATCAAAACAAGATCGAATTTGTGTTTTTGTAGTTAGAGCCAAGCAATTTTTTTTTGGGAATGCCCAAGCATAGCGTGTGGCAGATTTTATTCATGAAGACAAACAACAAATCGAAATATATGGAGACGAGTGTCTCGATTTATGCCCTGGATGAGCAATTCATATGAGAATAAATGGGTGGAATATAACATAACCACTGCTACGTGTTTCATAAAGGAATATTTATCCTGGTTAGCGTGCAGCCGTGATACAGTGCGGATTCATGCCTTTTCAGCTAGCTAAGATGGTGCTTATGCTGTCAGCGTCAACATGTTAAACCGCGTATTCAAAATATTATATCCACATTGCTGAATGAACACAGAGCTGCTGCCCCCCCCCCCTTCTTGCAAGACCCTAATTTGAATTTCTACTGTGAATCAACAGGTGTAACCTGCCTTTATATAACATTTTGCAGGTATTTTTTTTTCTAGGAATTCATTTTTAGGGCTCACAGTTGAGGGACTGGGCCGGGATCGGGTCCTCGAAGACGGAAGGGAAACAAATGAAAGAGTGCCACTTCTGAGAGGGAAAATGTGCAATTTACTTAAACAACACTCAAGTTGATACAGGCATAGGGACCAGCGCTGGGTAACTGGGCCGAGAATGAACAGAACAATGGAATATCGTGAGATATTAACATGAGCCAGACAGAGTGAATCAACACCAATGACCTCCGTCTCCTATCCTAACGCGGCCATGAGCTCTTCAATTACACAAAAGCATAAATTATGCAAAATTGATGTCAATCATAAAATTGATGGCACAAAGAAGTGCCTTCCATTCATACCAGATGACACATGGTGCACAACTAGGCAGCACAATAAAAGGAAAAGCAAAAAATGATGTCTCTAAATCTTGAAAATGAAAAATTGGTGCAAACAATACTGATAAGAGAGCATTGTTGTCAACTCCTATTGTTTTGCCTAGTCAGCTCAAATTATTGCAATAGGTATGTTAACTTCTTATCCAAGATGTGCTTTTTATAGCTCAGAAGGACTAAGGTGAATTAGCCTGCACACATTTACATTTGACATTTACATTTTTATTTATTTAACAGACACTTTTATCCAGAGCGACATATATCTGAGAGAGCATAGTCAGCCTGTACCTGGAGAAACTGAGGTTAAGGGCCTTGCTTAAGATCCCAATGCTGAAATCACCCTGCCGACCCTGTGATTTGAACTAGCGACCTTCTGATCACGGGCACAGAGCCACCAGCATACGTGCATATATGCCTTCGTTGACAGCAAACCGAGGTTACGCAGCGTCTTACTTTCAGTGACAGCATTGCACGTCTGCTGATCTACAGTGAGGTCAGACTGCTAACACAGGAGGCGTGACCTGAAGTGGGGATGATTCCTCACTTGTCTCTTCTATACCTTTTTGCTTAAGTCAGAACTCACCTTCTGTTGACTCATAAGACAGAAAGGACAGACTCCTGCTTATCTAAGTCTTTAATGCTTAGAGTTCAGATCACATTGCATGGCTATTTTTGCAATTACCTGATTAAATGACAGAACTGTTGATGGTACACACTTTAGCAATAGTGTTCTATTCAGTTGGGGGGGGGGGCAATCTCAAGAGGGAGCCTATCAACAGTTATTCATGAATAATCTGTAATTAATCACATTTCTTTCTTCCACCCCTGTTGCATTCTCAGTGTTTTGTAATCGTTTTTTTTCTGCTATGTTCAGCCTCCACCCAGCACACTTTTCAGGGAAACACATAAAAAAACCCCATTGGTTCTGCTGCTGAATCCCCATGTCACATGATCCTTGTTTCCAAGAAACCCTAGATTTCCCACAGGCTCCTACTTTATGGAACAGCTTGCTAGACTGTGTAAGGGATTCCCCGCCCCTGTTCTCAGATCTCGAGTGAACACCTATTATTTCACCGCATCGTTGTAAATATTATATTGATTTCAGCATATATATATATATTTTTATTCCATCATTCCATGCACAGCACTCTTGCACTTGTATGTATATTGAGAGTATCTGCTTGACTTACATATCAACCAGACTGTATTTCACCATTGTCTTAATTGTGAATGTATCTACTGTATGTCATTGACAACCAAAGACAAATTCCCTGCGTGTGTATATGTGTGTGTGTGTGTGTGTGTGTGTGTGTGTGTAAGTTATGCATAGATGACATTGTAAGGACCAAATGTCCCCACAGTGTGATAAACATATTATTTCGATGTTGTGGGGACCCACACCCCCATCTCCACCAAACATATTTGGCCTATAAACTTGCTGCCGGTGCTTCTGTATATGTTGCTGTATATTTTTATGTATGTGTTCTATCTCTCGGTATCAGTTCTAATCTGTTTTTCCATTGCCCATTCACTCCTCCATGCCTAGGCGTTATCCTCGCCTGGGGAGAAACAGCATCTGAGCATGGTACAGATGTAGGGGGATCGCCGGCCGTTCCACTAAGAAGCAGCGGCTCAGCAGAGGGATGAATGGAGAACCGTCATTCTGTAGGAACATACATACACCCAGGGAACTGGGCCAGTTACTTAATGATTAATCTCTGATGTTTGTTTATTTTTTTCGAACTTCAGTATAATTTATATTGAAACGCTTTTATTGTGTTGTGGATTATTATCCCCTGTCTGAAAAAAGCAATATATAACATTGTATATTGTGTAATTTCACATGCTATTGTATGATGCTGTTCTGTTTAAATCTGTGTTAAGCAGTTTGAGGCCAATACCTGGGGAATGGCACTATAAAAATTAATGAAATATTATTGAATTTGGGCAAAAACAATCACCAGCATATTAATGTCTTAACCGTTGGAATAACGTGGTTTGTAGACAGCATCTGTTAAATTTACAGGAACTTGTCATCTGTTTCATTCTGGCGGTATGCCACAGCTTGGCTACTTTTTATTTATCTGGGGGCCGATATGCAGACTTCACTAACCTGGCATCAGTCATCATCAATCCTTCCTCAATATCGTTAATGGGGAGATACACCCCGTTCAAACGATCTGCTTGGAAAGACGCTCTGTTCTGAAGTACTGCATTATTAGCTGGTATACTCCCACGATAATGACAAATTCCTAGAAACCCACTGCAGTGACTCATTTCCTGGAAGCTTCCTCCAGCTCCATTTACAGGTCAGCACGTACGATTGCAGTGGATACCACTGGACAAAGAGCTGTCTCGGCAAGTCAGATGGTACAGTATGTAAAATTATTCACCAGGGAAAGCAAATATGTGGAATCTCGGCTGTCTTCATCCTTAATGTGTACCTAGAATTTTCTATTATGTTTTTCAAAAATAAAAATGCAGATCCACACATTGCTCTGTAATACACTGGCACTTTGCCCGCGATGTCTCTCACCCTACATTGCACTGCACTCCCTGGAAGTACTGCACGGGAAAAACAGTGGAAAGTCAGATCGAGATAACATTGTCATGACTGTGTGTGCGTGTGTGCGTGCGCGCACGTGTGTGTACAGTACATGTATGTCTGTGTGTCTGTGTGCTTGCATGTTCTGTGCAAAGCAACTGTTTGCTTTCTTGAATTCTTTTTTTAATATAGTTTTATTACCATGTGTTCTGTGAATCAGTTAAATTCTTGTGCCCAAGTCGTGGGGGAGGGGACAGGTGCACGGGAGGACAATAGCACAAGCAACAGTGCAAGAAAGGACAAGACAGCAGTGCAATGAAAGACAAGACAGTGCAAGACACAAAATATAGGGATTTTAGTCACCCCAAGGCACTTGACAAGGGTGTGTAGCAATACATTTCTACATAATTTATGCAGAATGGTACTTGAAACAGGGAAAAAAGAAGACAAAATAAAAGAAAGAAGACAACTGAGGAAAGGAACCAAAAATCTGGGGTTCCAAGGTCGACTGCCCCCCCCCTGGAATGCTAACATTATAGAAAGCAGAGAAAATGGGACTGCTTTAATAAAAGTCCCCCATGCAGTGGACTGCATACATTCAGAGATAAACCTGTGACATGTGGCATCACAAAGTGACAAATACAGTGAAAAATACAGGGCCATCTAAGAGCATCTGATGTTACTGGGCATTGTACACCTTAGGGTTAGACTAAAGCTTCACTGGGCTTCAAATCCTCTATGGATTTGTGAGGTGAGTTTCCTTTTTTCCATTTCCATTTTACATGTATTTATTTAACAGAAGCAAGATAAACCAGAGGCAGATAGTACTGTACATCACAAGTATGCAGCTGGTTTGGAGCCAACTGGGTGAAAGTGCAGCTAAACTGAGGTGCCAATGGATGACCGGTAACAGGTACAAGTTAGTATTGGTGCAAGAGCCACACACTGCATTACTCCTAGATGCAACAGTTTCGCAAAAGACTGCAGCAGCAACGGTAAAGGTGTGGGGGAGGAAAGGAAGTGAGGGATCAGGAAAGGATGCACAACAGGGAAAGTGCAGTGTTATTTGTAGCTATAGTGAAACAGTAACACCAGAAATGGAAGGGCACTCTAAACAATGCACAAAACACAAAATGTACAACTATTAATGCTTGTATCGGTCGTAAAAAATGACAAAACCTAGCAATCAGTGTCAGGTGAGGGCAAATCAGAATTCAACCAAGCATAAGTGAAAGACACAGATAGGCAGAACAGGAAAGCAACAATGAATGGTAGAAAGCAACAAGGCTGCCAGAATCTAGTCGCTGTGGCACTTTTATGGAATACACAAGACAGGTAACAAGTTTTGTAGTGTGAACGTGACATACAGTAAGTAAGGTGCAGCATGAAGATTCTGGACTGGATGGTCTGTGAAGTAGAAGATCACCTAGAATGATGACACACAAACAAGGTGCACACTAACATAATGCAAGAATGTAATAGAAGGGAAATTTAAACCAAAAACAGGATGAGGTCCAGGTTCCTTTGAGGGAAGTGCAAAATACAAGAGCATCCAGTGTTACCAAGAGGCCATAATCGAGGGATAGAGCTGGTCAGTGCTTGGATGAGCTATGAGGCTTTCCCAGAAAAGAAGAGTTTTGGGGCATTTCTTGAAGGTTTTTCATGCCCAGCTCTTTTCACCAATCAGAGACTGTGATATTCTCAGGGAAGAAGACCAGGCAGGGCTAGATGTCATCATTGCAGTAGTAGTAGAAGAGGCTACATAATGGTCAGATCTACAGTAGAAGGGTAGAAGAGAAGTGGGCCAAGAATTTACCCATGGGGCACACCAGTTTTTACCTGATCCACTTTTGGAATGATCTACCTGATAGGTAGGAAAAAAGAAACCATCTCGAAGCAGTCCCTGAGATGCAGAATGGAAAGAAGGTTGTTATGAGTATCTGGTATTCCACTGTGTCAAAGTCTGCAGATTACACTAGTCTAGATAACTACAGATGACAACCAAGATGCCATTCTTGCAGATCACAGGGTGATCCTCAACAGTCAGGAGTTAATCGAGTTTTCAGCTCTGAAACCAGACTGGAAGGGGAGAGAAAGTCAGAAACATGATTGAAGATAGTACTCATGTAATAAATATGTAAATAAATCATTTAATATATAAAAAATATAAACTATAAATCTCTTTTAAATTCATACTGTTTTCACCATCTGTTAAGATCATTCTGTACTGCACAGACATAACAGGTAAACATTTATTTATTTTTTTATATATTTATGTAGTTTCAAAAGAACCAACATGTTAAAACAGTGCAAGATAATAATGTTACCTCTATCTGCCACTTGTTGAATGGACATCTTGACTGACCTGAAGATTATACAGTGTTATACTGAGAAAAACAAGTGGCCATCTTTATGAGCGTTTTTCATAAAGGGGGCTTTGAACCATGAAATGATGTGACAGTAAGATCAGCATTGGATACCGCTCAGTCAGGCTTAATTAATTTCAGCTTAATTAAACCCAGTAGACACAGTAAGGTCACATGTCCACTATTAGGCGGAGCTACTTTAAATTAGCTTCAAACAGTAGTACTTATAGCAGTTATCGCCAGCTGTGGCGATGATATGAATTTGACCTTTGATATGCGTCAAAAGCCGATACGTTTATGTTACATTCCAACTTTTAACTAATTTCTGCAGTGTAGTAATTCTGTCGAGAGGTAGTTATGGACTTTGTACTGTGTGTTATACGTCAAGCTATAATACCAAAAAAAATATGAATAAAGCATTATACACAAGAGTTATAAATGTATGCATGCAGAGTCTCAATCATAGGCCTATTAGGAATATTTTTTAATCAACCTTCTTTTTTAAATAATACATGAAAAGTTAATTAAGAGGATCAGCTGAAGCTGGTACCTACAGAGACGTAGCCTTCTGTGGACTGAGAGGTAAACCTCTATTGTATTGGTCTGCTTTAAGGAAGGTCCGCTTCCAATTCTTTTCTGCTTCACGTTATTTTCTCTGCTAGCCCTGATCAAGGAATCAGTTACCTTGGTTTAGGTGGGTAATTAATATCTAATAAGGGCATCAGGTGGGTGTGCTCCCCCTGGCCTGCAGAGTACTAAAGCCAAGAGATGATCCTTCTTTATGGTTTATGATTTTTGCATGGGCTCAGCCAACCAGATCATTTGATGATACTTTTCATGTTCCGAAAATATTTTAGCACTTAAAGAAATGCAATTAAATCATTGCGTTGCTCAAATGTTATCAAATATTATTTGTCATTTGATAAACATGTAGGCATTTGGGAGAAAAAGTCTAGATAAAGTATATAAAATACCACTTTCGAATAATTAAAATGAGCACAATAGGAGGTATTCATTTTGTGTCTCCAGTGGCATTTTCAGTTCCATTGTAGCATAGGATTGTGAATGAAATTAAAGGATGGGCCTGGATTTGACTTTTCGCTTCAGCCCTAACTGTGTATAATGTGACACATGTAATCCATACACAGCCAGAAGGGTGGATTTTCTTTCTCTCAGTCAAAGTCTGCCTGGTCAAAAAAAAAAAAAAAAAACAGTGAAGCGAATATTATGGAAAAAATAAATTTCAATGTGTCCTCATTCCCTATAAATAGTATGTGCTTATGTGTCATGGTTTAATGTAGGATTATCAAATACTTATATGCATATCCATAAAAGGACTAGGTGGAAGGCTGGGTGAATTTTGTCTGGCATCATAACCCTCTTTGGGAACATTTCGTCTAATATCTTTGCCAAATTACGGTAGGAGGGACAAGAAGATGTTTGTTGCTAAAATACTATATTATGCTTATTCTTTGGCAATTAAATATTACAATATCAGTCTTTCATATCAACAATTAAATGTATATATGACCCAAAAATTGTATTAGATAATTTTATTTGATATCTGCATAGTCCGTCAAACTTGGTTCAAGTAAATGTTGACATTGCGGCAGATCATTATCCTTAAACATCAATCTAAAATGATGAACTGTTTTGATATTTTCCATGCACGTTTTTAAGGTTTACAGATAATGGTACTGTAAATACATGAAGAAATAGGTAGCAGTTATATAGATGAGTAGCCCAGATGTGTACATACCAGATGTGTACATGCTATATATCTAACGTTGGCCCTAAGGCAGGGGAATCACTCACTATTGGCACCTGCTGCTGGTGATCCGAGAAACCCTGACAGCTTTATGGACGCATTATAAGCAAGCTGTCTGAAACCCTTTAAAGCCACATCACTCAGGGCATCTGAGGAACGGGGCTATGCATCAAAACTGGGCTACGCTCTGGCATTCGGGCACACCTTTCGCTCCCAATCCCAGTCCCCGGTGAAGGTGCTCGGCTCGGAGCGGCAGACCTGCTCCCCTGCTGTCAGACCTATGTAGGCACCTCAGAAACCAGAGGGCTGAAGAAAGAGTGCATTGTGAAACCTTTCTGAGTGACCAGGGAGCACCAAAACATCACAAACCCAAGCACATAAAGGTCAAATTTCAACTCAAAACCTATTTGGTTATTTGCTATATGTACAGGGGAAGATATTTAGTACATCTTCTGCTGGAGGCCTGCTGATTAATTGCATCTTGCACTAAACATCTAAAATATATACCTACCTTTTCAGTAAACAATGTAATTTCCATAACTATTCACCAGTAGTCTATAGGCCTATATGTTGTTCCTGCCATGCAACGTGATGCGTATAACTGTATCTGTAAAATATGAATTTCTAATTTGTGCACAAATACCTGAATATACAAAAGAATTGTTTATGCACATCATTAACCAAGTGAGAATAAAACAAACAAGCGATGCACGTAATCATTATTCATCTCCTGGTTTTTAAAGTGTTGCATGTTGTTACTTATAATCAAAGTGTACATTCCCCTAAAGAAATTAAATTTTCCACATGAGTGACTAAAGCTGCACCATATGTTCTGACAAAACGTTTTAATCAGCTTTCCTGAGCTGGGCTGTACGCAGGGCTACCCAAACTCATAAACCTAATTGTTTAAATAAATGAGTTTGCAAGCTTATTTGAATAGTTTCCTATTATTGGGGATCCAGGCCCCGCCTGCGACATCTCAGAAAAGGAACTGTTGTGTAATAAGATGTGTTGGAAAAGTTGGGTTTCCCTCTAGAACATTCTCATTTTCTATGAGGGGGATGTTGTTATTAATAGATGTTTATTTTTACTTTGTTACTAATCTGGATGAGCTGGAACCCACATGTCCAGTAAAATGGATGAATTCACATACAGATTGATAAACCACAATTGTGCAGATAGACATTACAAATGCTACATCACATTTTGCCATAAGCAGGCCCACTCATTCATTCATTTGAATTCCTTCACCCTCTCCCCCTCACGCTCAGTAATTAATTCACTCACTCAATCTTCATTCATTATTTCACTCACTCATTTCCTCATTACCTTTTTCACTCATTCATTCCCTCACTCTAACTTATGCACTCACTTGCTACCTCACTCATTCCCTCACTCACTTCCTCATTTCCTCACTGTTTCACTCATTCTTTCCCTGACAAACTCATGCATTCTCTTGCTCCCTCATTTATTCCCTCACTGTCTCACTCATTCATTCCCCCAATCAATTCCTCATTTCCTCACTGTCTCACTTATTCATTCCCCCAATCAATTCCTCATTTCCTCACTGTCTCACTCATTCATTTCCCCAATCAATTCCTCATTTCCTCACTGTCTCACTCATTCATTCCCTCACTCACTTCCTCATTTCCTCACTGTCTCACTCATTCATTCCCTCACTCACTTCCTCATTTCCTCACTGTCTCACTCATTCATTCCCTCACTCACTTCCTCATTTCCTCACTGTCTCACTCATTCATTCCCTCACTCACTTCCTCATTTCCTCACTGTCTCACTCATTCATTCCCTCACTCACTTCCTGATTTCCTCACTGTCTCACTCGTTCATTCCCTCACTCACTTCCTCATTTCCTCACTGTCTCACTCATTCATTCCCTCACTCACTTCCTCATTTCCTCACTGTTTCACTCATTCATTTCCTCGCCCACTTGCTCCCTCACTCACTCACTTAACCAGAATAACAGTGTCACTAATCCGGACCCAGCAAACACTCACACATCCACACAGTTTTTACCCCCCTTCTCAGAGAGGTGTGACACGATTAACAATTAAAACAGCCCCCATGTAATTAATGAGTTCTTATTTTTTATTGATGAACTCCTGATTTAATACCCATCCATCCATTCATCCATCCATCATCCCTCTGCTTGTCCTGGTCAGGGTCACGGGTCATGATTTAATAAATCAAATTAGCAAAAACCAATAATTTAAACATAAAAATTACAGATTAACTTTCACACTACAAATGAATGCAGTTGTGCCTTTAAAACATGATTTGCTCCAAATGCAAAAAAGCAGCTTTTTCAGGGAGGATGTTGTAAATGCTGTCTTACCAATATTTTATTTTATTGCATAAGTGGGTGATCAAATCAGTCTATTTTTAAAGACCAAAATAACTGTTAATCACACAGGAATATTAATTAGATCACAGTTAAATTTTCAAGACATCTCTCATTACTACCCATTACACATCATCATTGCCACTGTGCTATTTTTATCATCTGCAGACCTTTATTTCTACAAAACAGCTTATCTGTGGCGATATCACTACTGCCAGGCTGCAGCAGAAGGTGATACCGTGACCATAGTCACTCACGGGCGCGGAGCAGGAGCGAGGGACCATCCACAGCAAGACTCCCCCAAAACATCTGGCAAACAGCTGCACTTCAGCGAGAGAGCCACACCCAACTGTGCCGTTAATAAAAACCATCGCAGCGGGGGGTCAGAGATCGCACAAGCTGTTCACAAGAATGCGAACAAAGACGAGCATGACAAGTACAGAAAGCAATCATAAAAGGAATATCAGGAAACCTTAAAACGGCATGTTCTGAATGGTTTATTCATATCTCTGTTTACCCAGGTATGGAGCTTCCTGTGGTTATTTTTTTCTTAATTTTTGTATTTATATTCTTGATTGGCAGGTAACCTAATGAGGAATAATGATTTTTTTTAGTTCTTTTGTTATTCACCAACATATAAGAACTTAGTCAAAAAAATCTAATACAAGCTATGTTACTGTACAGTATGTGCTCTGTGCTTTACTTTTTTTTACAAACTCAAGGTGTGCAAAGCCCACACTGTCTCCCTATGGTAGACATCGAGCATTATAACATTAATGCATTGTCTTTTGACTCAATGACTAAAGCAAATGCAGACTCCTTTGCTCTTCCGGAGAACATATACAACACTCTGCAATTCAAATTAACATAAAAATATACAAAAGGAAGCACAATCTGTAATAAATATTTTTCAATTAGATTTTTTCAATTTTAGGCTGTAATCAATAGCAAAAATTAAGCATGAATTTAGAACCTGACTATCGGGCACCTGAATGCCACCTCCACTTTGCAGAACTCTTTAACCTTTCCTACATAAAAATTATATTAAAATAATATTTTAAATTTACTGTTGGGCCCACTTTTACTACCTTGATTTTGCAGACAAATGAAGCTGGTTTGTTTACTGCCTATTGGTTATAATATTTATTTCTGTGTAATGCTTTGAGTTCAGAATTACTAAAATTATTAAATTATTAAATGATAAAAGTCTGCCTTTGTGCTATATATAGTCTGTCTGAACTCCTTGATGTGTCCTTTTGATACTCATTACCAAATGGTACATAAGAGTGACTTGAGTGTGCAGCTTTGACAAAGTCCTCCTGTAACCATTGAAACAGACCAGCACCCTGGTAAAAGACCCTGTGGTAAAACATACTAGCCTTGGTTAGTTCCCTAATTCATACCTAAATAAGAGCTGTAATTTTCCACAAGCACAAAGGTCTGCGCTCAACCACAAGTAACTCTAGAGAGTATTTCTTTAAAGTGGACATTGGTGCTGACACGGGCCAGAGAACCCGACTGTAGTGATGCATTCATAGTTAATACCGATGCTTCAGCAGCTCGATGCAGAATGCAGCAGCTCAATGCTAAATAGCTAAACCTCTCATTCACCGCTGCCTGCCACCCAGGACCATCTGGTCCTGTGCTCACAGACCACTGACTGTACCCAAAAAATTGACCTTGCAGCATTATCCAGAAACAGGGTCCAGCACCTTAGCCACATCCAGTCCTCTGCATCCAATTCTCTTCCCACTGCCCTTCTTCCTGCAACCGGATCATCAGTTCATAGTTGCCAAACCACAGCCATTATCTCCTGTGAGAGACTTCCATAAAACTTACAAGCGTGGCCCGCAATTTATATACACATAGAAACAGTGTTATTATTTTCAAACGTTTCTTTATTGTCTTCCTCACAGCTGTCAGAGAATGCAATATAGTTTTTTATTTCATTTTTTTCCCTGCTAGCTTATGTGTTTTGTTATTTGATTCCCTGTGGGAAATCAGCTGTAGAGCACTCGTAACAACAGGCCCGAGAAGTCTTATTGATTGAGAAACGTTTGAGGGAGCGTGATATTTATGCTGCCCTTGCTCTGCCAACTGTGTCATCACCAAAGCCGGAGCTCCAGAAAGTCACTATATGTGGGACACAATAAGGTTACAGAACAATAACACGCTCGTAGCCCCATGAAGGGCATGTGACAATTAACTTGAGCCGACAGCACGCTCCACGGGCACAGACATGCCAGCGCTGACATCCTGCGTCTCTGCGATCTGGCCGGCCAGGTATAAGCAGCCGTAGGTAAGGCTCCGTTGGGACTGCAAAATGCAGCGTCAAGCAGGAGATCTCGGGGGGGAAAGAGCTGCGAAGCCCCTCATCCACAACAGACGGGGGCCGCTAAGAAATGGGAAACAAACGCGAGAGGCCAGGAGTTCTAATTTAGCCTTAGCGAGGAGCCGGAAACCTTCGGTATCTCTGCACCGAAAGGCGCGGCTGGATGCTAACGCAAAGGAAATGAGATCTCAGCGGAGCCAACATTTAAAAGTGATGGCGTAACCAAAAGAGAGCAGGACGTAAGCTCTCTAAACAGGGCTACTATAGAAATGTGATACAGATGTTCTAGGTGTGAGAGTTCTGAAGAACAATACGGGGAATTCCGGAGGGAGAAAGGCAGGATTATGCCACAGCATAACTCAGCACTACATAACTCACTCAGTGGGAATACAGAGGAAACCGTTGTACAGTTTGGGAAAGAAGCAAGAAAAAAAATCACTTGTATGGATAGACTCACTGCGTGATTCATCCATATTCCAAACGCTTACTCTGAACAGGGTTCCAGAGGCGCCTGGAGCCTTTCCCAGGCAGCAGAGGGCAGGGGTGTGGCTTGGATGGAAGGACTTCGGATTACCCAGAGGAAACTCTCAAAAAACATGAGAACATGCAAACTTCAGGCACACACAGAACAAGGGTGGAAACCAGTACTAGAATAGAGAAGCTACCCAGCTAACATTTTTACGTTCTAGGAACGTTTACTGAATGTTACAATAAAGGTATGGAAACATTCAAAGTATCCAGTTTTCTTGATGTTCCAAGAACATTGTCCTACTGCTACAACTACAACTAAGGCTAGTAACAGAAAGGCAAATGAAGGGTATGGTCAGGCAGTGGGTGACACTGTCGTCTTACACATCACTGGTCATGAGTTCAAGGCTGGATGGTATGTTCTCAATATACACATATAGCATTTTTGTAAAATAATGTTTTATTATAAAACAATATTTTTTCAATATTAATTGCATTAAGAGGGTGTTCAGGTAATAATGTCATTGCGTTAGCTAACATTCACATAACCTTTGTTAAAATGTAAAATGTGGAAAATAATGTTCCATTAATGTTACAGTAAGAACGTTCTCTGCCAACTTTGAGAGGACCATCACATAACTTTGGCTAAAATTTGGGGAACGTTCCCTGTTTAGCTGGGTACCCACTGAGTTAACATGCCACCCTCACTGCATGTCTGTTTCTCTATGTGGAGTTGGCATTTTCCCCTGTGCCCATGTGTGTTTCCTCGCAACGTCAGTTTAGGATGCGTCTGCACCCTGTGACGGACTGCCGTTCCCATCTAGGGTGTCCGCTGCCCTATAGTTCCTAGGGAATTCTTAGGAAAAGTAACTATTTTACTGTAAAAGGAGTTATTGAACATGGCTGGGTGAAGTTCTGTCTTGTTGTCATGTGCCGTCTTTTCTGAAATTCCCAGTCCCTATCCTGAAAGGAAAATCTGGACCTCACCGTTCAAAAGGTTCAACAGTAAGAACAGTAGAACAAGGTCTGTGCTAGACCAGAACAACACAACATTTATTTTTAGAGCAGACACTTTTGTCCAAAGCGACGTACAAGTGAAGCAAATAATATATCGTAAGCGTACAGCTGTCAAGGAGGTATACATGCTGTTAGGGTAACTTCCCAATGACTAACCAATAACAAGTGCAAGAAATTTGAACAGGAGCTATACGAAATTCAGCTAAAAGCTACGATCAGAAAAAGGTACCCAGATAACACCAAGAGAATCTATTAGGAACTAAGTCTAAGTGGAAGATACCGGAACAGGGCATCGAGCAGCACCAAGCGAAACCATTTCAGTGAAACAGCTGACAAAGATGGAGAGCCGGAGGGGTTAGTTGAGGTGTTCTGGGAAGAGATGGGTCTTACGACATTTCTTTACATAAGGATTGCTGTACAGTGTGAGCAAGGGTCAGCAGGTGCTGTAAAGCCAAAGCCACGGTTAACGATTATGAGACACTTTCTGGGCCTTTGGAGTCGTGGGCAGGTTGCCAGGGGAGAGAATGCAACCCCCCCCTCCCCCCCAGGTTATTTTCCCTTCCGTTAGAAGGTGCCCGTTGGCCTCTCGTGGGGGTTAAAAAAGGTACGGCTGAATATGTACATAGAACAGCTTGCATGGTAACATTACCTGAAGCATTGGCTTTGACTCTTAGGATTAGAGCTCCACTCAGACGCTCTGGCAGTTTGAGGAAGATGCATGAGCAAAATCCACCATGTGTAAATTTTTCATATTATATTATACCATTTATCTATGTTCTTTTTAACTAAAGCAATAAATTATGTTCTATCATAGTGCCTTTTCCTCTGGAAATGTATGTGATAAGGAACTTCATTATTTCTTTTTCACATCGAAATCCTGTACTTTTAATTCACATTTCTGGATGTTTCAGTGATAGTTACCCTAATAAGACATCTAATTAAAAATTAAAACTTAAATCATTCTGTGCCATCTTATTTGTGCCACAAAGAAACTTTATTGAAAAGCCAATTATTATAAGGAAGCAATAAAATACTATTTTAAGAAGAGTAAAACATTGTACAACTTAGGCAGAATCTGGGGTAGCATGTTCATATAATGGCTGGGGTAAAAAAAGTTGGTGCAAGATAAAATCCCTAACTATGCACCGAGTTTATTACCACAAGTCATGTTTCCAAAAATCTCATCCATACTTTCACACTTTTTAAAGGAATTTATACTTTTTTACTCAATAAAAAGTTTTATGTAGCTCAGATAGTTAAGGATCTAATCCCATGCCCAGAAGGTTGTGAGTTTAAACCCTTTGGCCATCAGAGTAATCGTATCACCACTGGGCCCTTGAGCAAGGCCCCAGAATGGTAGCTAACCCTGCTCCATGCTACTGCTGCATATAGCATTTTTTTTCATGAACTATATTAGCCAAGGTAGTACCTTAAATCAACAGCTCTGTATAATACAGTCTCTAAGTATTGTTCTGTATATAAAATTCTGAGCATTGCATGACCAAACTGGAATATAAATTAACTTAAACATTATGATAGGAACAATTTATCACTCCTGGCAGTAATTAGCAGAAATGGTGTAGATGGAAAAAAAAATCAGGCTGATAAGTTCAAGGCTGCTTTAAGTCAACCCAAAAAATAATAATAGTAAAAAAAGATCATTTAATAACCGCTTATCCAATTAGAGCCCCAGCTATTCAGAGCTGGTTCCAGGAACCGCTGAGCTCACAGCAGGCTACATCCCAGGGTGGACGGCAGTTCATTAAATGGTACTCAAACGTATGCATTGAGAACAATTCAGGATAACAAATTCGCACAATCGCCGCATCTTTGGCACAAGGGAGGAAAACCAGGGAGAACTTATAAGTGCAGAGAGATTTTTAGTCAGATTCCATTAGCAAGTGACAGTACAACTCAATCCAATTGGCCACATAATACTTAAAAAAATATGAAATAGTATGACAAATATAAACATTAACAGAGGAACATAAATTGCTCAACTAGAAATATATGCCAGACAATACTTTTGGTCGTTAACTACTTTTGACAGCAATAGGAAATAAATTAAAATTTCCGACAAAATATCTTGGAGCAAGCTCGACTTTATGGCAACCCAAAAAATTAAAATTAAATCGTATAAGTCAAAGAAGACTAGATGGTTAGGTGATGCAAATCACCCTCTCATTAAAACTCTGGATTCAATGCAGGAAATCGTATCTTTGGGAGGTTTTGCTCTGCCAACTTGCCACACATCCCTGTAAACAATTATCTGGCATTTCCAAGACACATTATTCGCTGAAGGTTAGCAATGGAGATAAGTTCCATTTTTAATGGCAGGGCAATGTTGCTCCATCAGGATGTGGTATTTAGAAAATAATGCTGAAGCAAAAACCAATTATCACTTCACGTCATACTTATTTGCGCTGTATGACTGTTTCAGATTCTTTTCGTCGATTAAATCATTTTATTCCTAAAGTGTTACTATACTATGCAGGGGTTCTAAAACTGCCTAAAATTGTAACTGAATATGTTGCCTGGATCTTGAGTGGGAATTCTGCCCACTGACGTCTCCAGGATGTCTTCTGTCTGGTTCCCTTTAGTTTAACTTCATTTGGATGCAAAAAAATCAATGTAAATCTAATAGTGTTTTAATATTATTAATTCTGAGAGTGAATTTCTGACACACCAAATGGAGATCTGTCCATATGACACATACATCCATCTGCTAATCACCCATACTGGCCAGCAACAAGGGAGAGCCTATCCCAGCAGCATGAGAGAGCCTATCCCAGCAGCATGAGAGAGCCTATTCCAGCACCATGAGAAAGCCTATTCCAGCACCATGAGAGAGCCTATCCCAGCAGCATGAGAGAGCCTATCCCAGCAGCATGAGAGAGCCTATTCCAGCACCATGAGAAAGCCTATTCCAGCACCATGAGAGAGCCTATCCCAGCAGCATGAGAGAGCCTATTCCAGCACCATGAGAGAGCCTATCCCAGCAGCATGAGAGAGCCTATCCCAGCACCATGAGAGAGCCTATCCCAGCAGCATGAGAGAGCCTATTCCAGCACCATGAGAAAGCCTATCCCAGCAGCATGAGAGAGCCTATTCCAGCACCATGAGAAAGCCTATTCCAGCAGCATAAGAGAGCCTATCCCAGCAGCATGTGCACAAGGATGGGGTACACCCTTGGTGGGGTGGTAGTCTATTACTGGGCACGCTCACACTGTATGGGAGATTCTAGAGAAGTCAATTAGCTTAACTGCAGTAGGAAACCAGAGGACCTTGATGAAACTCACACGGCACACAGAGAACATGCAAAGGTCTCACACACACAGAATTCAAACCCTTGACCCTGCAGGGCTGAGACAACAGCACTTCTCACCGTCCACCTGTAACATATGACAAAACATGAAGAATGAATCATCTTTTTAGTCCTTTTAAATTTCTTTTTTTTATTACACTTTTACTTTAAGAATATAAATGAATAGCTTTAATGTAAGAACAGTAACCTTGTCAAATCATTCCGCTGAAGCATACAGGATTAAGTTTTGTATTTGTATTTCTAATCATAAAAATGAAGACCAGCACTCGCTCTCTTCAATTTAAGCTACAGCCTTATGACTTAAACAGCGAAGGTAACTCGCAGAAACAATCATATCTTCCACAGTTACAGAACCTGCCTGTGAAGGCATCTGAAATTTCACCTTGTCAGAATTTTGTATTTCTTTTATTCCTTTACCAGACACTTTTATCCAAAGTGATGTACATTGCTGAAAGAATGCAATCCCTGGAGAGACTAGGGGTTAAGGGTCTTGCTCAAATGCCCAACAATGAAATAACTCAGCTGATTCTGGGATTTGAGCCAGCAACCTTCCGATTACAGTACAGCTTCCGAACTCACTGAGCCACATTCTGCACCCTAGACCTCCAACCCAACCTTCTCCCCTTACAAGGAATTGCCACCCCCCCCCCCCAACTCTAAAAATCTGTGTCCCTTTCATTCATGTTCTGATGGTAGGTATTTAACCTCAAACCTGGTAGTGGGATTGTTAGATCCGGTTTCCATTCCAACTCTCCATGTAACATAAGCCACAAATGCTATGTTCTGGACATCTTTTGCGGTGGAGTGAGGGTAATACCAGGTTCGCTGGTGCTTGGGCAAGCAATGGAGATGTGGTTCATCAAACACCTTATTTCAATGTCTCTTTTGCTACAGGTGTGTCACACACCTGACCATAGCACATTAACAGTTTAAATGTTGCCCTTGTTCCACGTTAAATTGATACCGCATTCTCTCCGCTAAAGGGAAGCTTGGCCATGATTAACAGCTGTTTTTGGACCTTTGTGTATGTGGAGGCTTGATAAGTAGACTCTTGGAGATAATGCTGATGTAGCTGCCCGTGTACGTGTCTTTCAGAGGTACCTTGCTACATTCCAGGCATGCGGTGTGCAGGAGGATCTCACAGAATTGGTGTAATGTGAGGGAAGCCAGAATGCTGAGCTTTCCAGAGGGTTATGTGGGAACAGAGATCTGCTTTCATGCTGGAAAAATGTGCATTGCCGGTCTATACCATCCTTAGCCTGTCGGATATTCGCCCCGTTCAGAAACTGAAAGAAAAGTGATGCGTAACGTATCGGATTATATATTGATTGTTACAGCTTAACAGTAGGTGAACTCCGCAGATCAAGGAGATGTGTATTTTTCACTGAAAAGTATTTGAAAAGATAAAACACATTATTAGTGATTACGCTACATCGTTGGCACTTTAGTGAAAATGGCCTGTTATGAAACATACAGGACACTATACCATGGAGCTTTTTGGTGTCATTCGTGCAAGAAAAGGAAAAAAAAGGCTGACACAACATAAGTAGAATCATTAATTATAAACATAAACTTAAAATCATAAACTTTTGAGGTATTAATATTATTTTTGTTTAAGGTGTTTGACCATGAAGAAGCATTTAGAAGCATTTAGCATTTAGTTCTCAAAACTACAGTTGAATGGTTTTGTTATTCTGTTATTACATTTACAGTTTTCATGTTTTACATAAGCACCCAAGTTAGTAATTACATGAATTCTATTATATAGCATGTATACTAGTATACATTCTGCAGTATACATTCTACAGTGTGCATACTACTGTACATACAAACAACATTACAGTAAGCTACAGTTTGTTTGGACCTCGTGTGGTACAGTAGGACATTGTGGTTTATGAGAATAGCGATAGGTATAGGTACATGGAAAGGTACTGTATGTGGCCTTATGGGTGTGCAGTATATTGAAAGGTTGCCTAACAAAAACATTTCCCAAACACAAATTTCACAGTACGCTGCAGAAAATCATCACTGCTGCATAATGTTTTCATACATCATGTCAGTGCATCATGCTATGACAGATGCCACAGCAGTACTGTAGCAACTGTTTTCATAAACTGTCATGAGTTGCCATAGTTTGCAACAATGCTATGAATACTATGAATGGTAACGGAATATGTGTTCATAGACTGAATATAATGCAGGTGTTTCTGCTATATTTTTCATGTTGAAATTAGCAGCTTACACCGATATATCCATATGGGGTAACAGAATATGTTTTATGCTGGATGGCTGTCTTGGGATCCTGCTTCTTCCTAAGGGAACAAATATGTGCTGATTGTCCTATGAATATTAAAAGATGAATGTGTTTTGTCTCATTAGGGAGTTCACAGATGTAGCTATCTTGTACTGGCAGGTTAAAAAGCCAACTTCTAAATTTAACTACAGTTCATATTAGTGAAGTACTTCATTCTTCATTCGAAATGGGGGAATTGATTTTAATTGTTAGCAATTTTAATGTTTTTGCAAACTCTGAATCAGATAAAAGATTAAAAATGCATAGAAGTCTATGAAGGGTGGACAGGGGTTTGCCAATATCTGGCGATTAGCAAATTAATTCCTGTAACTTGTGCTTTATTACCAGCCATATAATCTGAGATCTATTTTCCATTGAGCCCCCTTGAAGAAGAGAGAAGCAGATACTCAAACACACATATCTGTTTCTTTTTATCTCTGCATGTGCTGTCTATGATTTCCATATGTTTTTTTATTGTTTGTTTGTTTTTGTTTTTCTTTAATACAACCAGACATTGTCCAGAAAAACAGGAAAACCCTACTAAAGGATTAAGGATGCCAGTTTTTCAAGCACTCGTTAAAAAGTGAGCCTCATGAATAAAAATTATGCTTTTTACCTGGTCTTTTAAAACCCTTAAAAAGGAATGCTTTACCTCTTTACAGTAATGAACAATCAAACAGCAAAGCTGAGCGGTGAAAAAGCTGCTTAATGAGGCTTAATATTTTGAATATGTACATATTTATTGTTGTGCCTCATAGACCAATGTCTAGTCATCTATGGTACTAGAGCCACAAACTGTTCATTCCCCTTTCATCATATACTAATAAACATTCAATACTCCCACATTTCAATAGCTGCTAAAAATAAATCTTGAAGGACAAAGACAAAGCTTTGTAATTCCACATTTTTATTTATTTGTTTTTTTTTTTTAATACCATTTTGCAGGTGCCATTATGGTGCATCACCTGTTCCATTATAAACGTAAATATTTATCCGAGCACCAGTAATGACTTCAAAGCCTCTCAGTAAACCGTAACAGTTTTGCTGATTAGCTTTAGCTTTTCACACTAAATCTCCCTCTGTCTCGAATGGCCCTCAGGATCATTTAGTCACTTTTGACAAACGCCGTGACTTGGTCATGTGTCAGTAACCCCTTGGCGCTTGTGCTGATCATTTCTTGTCATTTGACACAAGCATTGTAAAGGTTCTTGGTACTGTGAGATCGTAATGTATTGTGCTTCGCCACAGTAACCTGCAATAAATTCTTTCAAGGATATTTATTCTAAAAGTGTGAATAACTGTAAAAACAATTGATCACATGCATTTAAGCACTTTAAATATGTAGCATTGAGATGGAGCGAGTGAGAGGTAAGATAACAGCTTTAGGAGCACTGTGTCTTAATATTTTCTTCTGCTTCTCCTTCACAAGACTGATCTTAGAGAAAATATTATCTTGAAATAGGTGTGTAGGTTGGGAAGACACAGCTCATGGCCCACACAATTATAGCGAGTCTTTATGGAGCTATAAGAGTTTGAAAACACTGAGCACTGATGACATCGGCCAGGGTGCTGGTGTTCGTGCCTCAAATGCGAGAAAAAAAGAATGATAGTAATCAGCTTGTTAAATTCCACCTTTGAGGCTTGTGTGAAGGAGATTGTATATGGATGTGATAACAAACAACGCGTGTGAGCTCCCTGCTGTGATGTGAGTCTGCTTTTTAAGAACGTCAGCGTTCTAAATCAGTCAATACTGCTGAGCATTAGTAATATTTGTACAACATGAAACAAAATGCAATACCCCTTTGAATAGCAAAAAAATATTTCTTCTGGTGGCAAAGAAGGATCGGGATACACCAATACCAGTATTGGTATTGGGTCCAATACCATGCTCATGTCCTCATTCTCGTCCTTGTGACAATGAGTGTTTCTCAATATGCAAATTCGACTGCACTTGTGTTCTCGCTTACTCATTTTATGTCATGTTCCACTGCTGAAGACCAGTTCCAGTACCATGAACAGAAGTACAGAGGACAGTAAAAACCCCTGGATGTTGTTCTTGCCCAGCTCCAAATGCCAAGGCTGCATGAAAGACATATTTTAACTAGACCTGCTAACCCATGACTGCAAGTACAGTGATTTGACTGCCATACTGGAGAAGTCAAAGCAATGTCTTCACAATTTGAAGCTTTTGGTAGGTGTGGATCCTGATCATTGTATATTTTTATACTGAAAGTCGTATGATATTCCCTTGCAAACATACATTTTGCAATCTTCGGAATAGCACTGAGTGGCATACCAGTTCATCTGGAATACCAGTCTTAATTTCCCATACAGTATGATTTTTGTATATACCGCCATTCTGTATCTTAGCGGAAACGACAGCTCTAAGGCTTCAGTTGGCAGTATGTTATGTAGTATTGTTATGCTGGAAGCACTATTTGCCGCTGTTGTAGAGTGTATTGAGAGGGGACCCCTGTCAGCTGCACATACTCTTCTTATTAACAAACTAACTGTATGACACAACAATTCATTACCCATAACTTACTTTCTTTAACAGAGCAATGATGAAACTTGAACATGTGACTCCTAAAACTAATTTGAACAGCTCAAAAAGAAAACTTATATGCATTTATATTGATGTGGAACCTTGTTCTGGTAATTTTTCAGACTCTATCGCAAGTGATCTACCAAACTAAAATGTTGTCTTCAAATGTGGTCTAATGTAACATTATAACTGTAGGTCGTCTCATTTGTATGATACTTGCAAGATGATTTCGTGTCACATTGTTTACATACTGTACATACAATGAATGAAGCAACTTCTTCAAAATGACATTGTGCTCTATGCCTACTGGTATATAGCTAGAAACTTGCCGATCATGTCTAGTAAATAGACATCTTTGGGTTGCATCTTTGCCAAACCAGAACAATCCCATGATTCATTGCGCCCAAAGTTCATTCATGGCAGGCAAGTTAGCAAGATGGGTCTTGTCAAGATCACAAATACAGTCTTGGTGTTCTTGGTGTTGAGAAACACCCAATGTGCCGCTGCCTATATCCAATACCACATAATAACATATCAGTGATACAAATAACGAGCAAAATAAATGGGACAAAATATCTGTGATGTGCAAATACTAAATTCATACTGGACTGCAAACTGTGCTGTACTAAACTATCAAGAGGAGGTATGAAATCAGGTTCATAGTGAAACGTCTAAAAACTAAACATAAGAAGGAGTATGACAAAACTGCCACCAGCAGCAACACTCTGCAACAACCAAATGTGCAGCAAACACTAACATAGAAAGAGGAAAATGTCAAGTGATAAACAATGGGAAAAAAAAAGTTGAAACTGTTACCCAGTATTGATCATGCACAATGCCGTATGTAATACTTTCTGAAGTCTTATTCCATATAAAAAGCTTGTGAACCACTGCTAGAGGTTTCAGAGTAACATGTTTTTAAATCATAATTAACCTGCTGATCCATCGTTTTCCACAGAGACTGAAAAATGATGATCAGCAGTGATTAGCCCCAATTCCCGATGGCAAGTCTTAATGCCGGCTGTTTAGTGGACTGTGTATATTGTTTTGTTCAGGCTTTCCCATTTTAAGTGCCCTGCTTGGTGCTGTGGGAGGGGTTCAATATGATGATTTATCTCAATATTTATAAGCCAAAATATTGCATATTATTATTTAGACATGGCGCAGTCCCAATTGTTATTGGTATCGGTGAGTACCAGAAAGCGAGAATTAGTACTTATACTTGGTCTGTAAAAAATGGTATTGTGCATGGTTAAAGAAGGATGCCACATCTGTATGCCACAAGGGGGAAGAGGACAGATGCCTTTTAAAGCAGCTCCTCGTCCTGCTTGAGAAAACTGTCCGATAAATACAATAGATGTCACATTCGCTTAGGCATTATAATACAGAGAGCCATGCCTGACGGGGGGGTGACAACCACCCAGGAGCTGAAAGCTACCACTCAGTTAATAGCAATAAGTGAAACATTTATCTGGATCAGCCAGTGAAAAGTGGAATCTGGCAAAACTGGGTGCTTCTTTTCTTAGAGCAAAATGTCCCTTAAAAATGTACAGCAAATGGATTCCAGAGAATAGAATTTTTTTTTCACTGCAAAGCAATTTACAGTTACTCTCATTTTTGACTCTCTATTTCAATTTAGGCTGAGAATAAGTACAAGAATTATGAAGTACAGCAATTAATCTATAGAGACGACCATAGAAATATAAATGAACCTGTAGTTATTGTTCAGGCCTGTGAAGTAGAGCCTTCCATGTAAAACTGCTATAGCACAGTTACATTTATGGACTTCTGTGGTATTCAGGCTGGGATTTGGACTTTGACTAGGCTGCTATAGGCTGTGACTGTTTTCCATTCTGACATGGACTTGCAGAGCTGGTGCAGCCGTTAGCACGGTTGCTTCACTCCTCTGGGACCATGGTTTGAGTATCTGATAGGGTTCCGTGTGTGGAGTCTGCATGTTCTCCCTGTGTAATCGTGGGGTTTCTTCTGGGTACTCCAGTTCCCCCACCCCATAGTCCAAACACATGCGGAGGCTAATTGGCCCATAGATGTGTTTGTGTGAGTGAATGGTGTGTGACTGTACCCTGCAATGGGTTGGCACCCCATCCTGGGTTGTTCCCTACCTCATGCCAATACGCTCTGGACCCTCCCATGACCCTGGAAAGAACAAGAGGTTATACAACATGGATGAATGCAGACTTGCTAGTTGTTTCAGATCACCAATGAAGGACAGACTACCTGACATTATTCTGTAGAATTTGCTAAGAAAAACAATATTTGTAACAGCACAAACAGCGCAGTGTGTTAGCTTACTGTGGAGAGTGGCTTACTAAGGCATAGATGTTGTTCCAAGGTGCATAGTAACTCTGTAGTTACATCTCTGGAAAAATATGACCACTGTATAATTTTTTTTTTAAATCTGCATCCGTAAGTCCTGGTTTAATCCTGGTTCTGCTGGCAGAAGGCTACACTGCAGGACAGGCTGCTTCCTGGCTCAAAGTTTGTAAGACAGCCGTACCCAAGAACAAGGTGAAGCAGGAGACACTGGGAATGACCAAAAACCAGACAGGAGGGCAGAAGTAAATTTCTAATGCCAGAGATGCCCGTTATCTTATCCGGCAGAAAATCACAAAATCATAAATAAGAGCATGACCTCAAGTGACCTTCAAAAGGAATGGGAAACATTAAGTAGTGTGAAGTGCACTGCTAGGATAATTCATAACAGGCTCCTAGAAGCAGGACTGAAGCAAGGAAGAAGTGCTTCATCAATGAGAAGCAGTGAAGAGCCAAGCTGTAGTTTGCAAAAAAAAATGTATACCCATAAACTGAGGAGTGAAAATGAAAAATTTTCTGTGGTCTCTCAATTTTTTCAAGAACTGTATTTGGCAAGATGGTAACTCTTAGGATAGTTGACCTAAACTGTTTTATATTCAGCCAGTATGATGCTGTGTGTTGAAAGGGGCCATTTCCAGGCTAATAGACATCAAGGATTCCTCCTCATGGGGTCCCAGAACATTCTTTTAAATGTGCGATGCTATAACACTAGGCACCTGTTTGCCTGTCACTCTGAAGATAAGAGTCAAATCTAGTGAGAGCGAAATTGATCCTTACTGGGCTGGACTACCCCGAATCAGTTTTCAAGTAACTGATGCAAATGATCTCATTATTTGGATTGATTTAATGCAAGAATTATTTACTGGCCATGTGTCAGTAACCCCTTGGCGCGTGTACTGATCATTTACCTTGCACACCAAACAAACGAAAGAGACAGGTAAATTTGGAGCCTTTTTTTTTTTTAACCGAAATTGGTGTAAGACATACACAAAAAGACAGACAGAGGCTTTAATGGTTCCATATGTTCATGACCCTCTAATCCCACCTATTTGTTTCCCATAAGCAGTCAAACAACACTGGGGTGTGTGTGGGCACCCTGGATGGGCTGCCATGTTTATCACATTGCCATAATACTAAAATAAGATAATCGTCTGATACATTTTTAAAAAACCTTGTGCGACTTGTTCTGTGTAACTCCTTAATCATGTTTAATGATGGCAATTGAAACAGGATTCGACAATGTGGCAATATCACTTCAAAAAGATAGGAAACATGCTAAAACGTTATTATTAAGAATTTATCAGTTAATTTAAGTATATTTATAGATGTTGTCTGTATTAACACCTCATCCTTGCCAGCTGTTGGTGTTTCATGCCAAAGTTGAAAAGTGGCAATTTTATTATGAAAGAAAAATAAATCTAATTAATTAAAGTGATTTAAATTTAACGTCCGGCATATGTTGCTGAGTGATATATGGTTAACATGTTTATCATAATAAATGTTCACATTTTACACTTTCTATATATCACAGAAGTAAGCCATGAAAAGAACACTGTTACACTGTAACAGTGGCTTACACTGTATTTCACTATTACTCTGGAGATTTCCCGTATTTCTGAATTCAAACTGCAGTAATCCATCTATAGTTCAAGCAGTATTTTTTACTCATTCATCTCTCCACCTTCTACCCATTTATCCATCACAGGTGCGGATCCTGGAGCTTCTCCCAAGCAGCACAAGGCAAAGGGCAGAGCGACAGCCCGACAGGATGCCAGTCGATCACTGGGCAAACACACAGTCACACACTATGGGAAATTTAGAGACACCAATTAACTTCAGCCTCAGGTTTTTGGACTGCAGGAGGAAACCACAGGGCCCAAGGGAAGCCCACACAACACTGGGAGAGCGAGCAAACTCCAAACACATACAGAGAGGGATCTGAAATCCTAACCCTGAATCTGTAAGGCCACACTGCTCCCCACTGAGTCAGCAGGCCAACCATAATTGTTTCATGAGTTTGATTAATTTTTAAATATATTTTCCTTTCGTCTTTGAACTTTAGAATGGGGGAAGTTCTGTTGTTTTTTTCTGTTAGTACTTGATTAGTACTTGCTAGTTATGAGTGACATGCATAATGTATAAGGCACAATATTAATGTAAATTTGAAAATTTGTGCCCAGTAATTTCATACCACTGTTTGTCCATCGTCAGTAGAGAAATAAATGAATGAGACTTTTTGGTCCAATAAACTTACATAATTATGTTTCTGTTTTTATTTATGTTTTTTGATTGAGACAAACTGTATTAATATTATACGGACACTGTTTTGAGTCTCCCAGTGGTGGCCCATTACCCTTGAAAATTAAAACACTGCTTTTATGTTTCATATTTCAATGTTTTATTATATTAAAAGTGATTGTTCAGTCAGTTTTCATGTATTATTATGGCTTTCCCTTTAATTTTTTATAATTATGTTTTAGCAAAGTATTGCATAATGTATGTTTGCCGTGGTAAGTGCAGTGTTGTGCATTCAGGTGTCAGGACAAGTATGGATAATTTGGTTTCCTTGTTTACAGAAGTGATTTCTGGAAAAAATGGCTGAATAAATCAAAAATAAAGTGCCAGAGAAAAATGGCTGTTTTTTCACCGCTTCGGTGAAATGCACAAGCTTATCATTTATTTTTACATGTTGGTGACAAGTTTTGCACTAGCAAAACAAAATGTTTTGGAGCATGCCACTCTCAATCAGTGTATAAATCCAATGCAATTATGTTCAGCTTGAATTCGTACCAAAACCCATTAGAACAACAACAGGTGTTATCTAAAATTCCCTTTTTCTATAATTAATGAGTGTGACGTGGTTTCATGCCTGATAGTTTGAAATCTCTATTGTCTAGCTGAGACAAATATCTCAAGCGAATGCTCTCTGGGACCCAAACACACTGCAAGCATCTCTTTCAATTTGATTTTCAATCCTTGTTGCTTCCTTGTTAACCCTTCTGCATTTTCAAGAAAATACCGCAAAGTAAATATATTTATGATGATGGATTGTCTTTGCTCCCCATTGTATAAATCCCATTTTCTCATGACTTCCTTTTATTAAAATATCTAAAAAATAGTAAAATATTTTACACAGATGCCATGCAATGATGTGTAAGGCCCTTTGACAAAAAGAAAATAAATAGGATTGCATGTTTTTCAGGAACAGTTTTCAAAAAATCTTATGTCCTTCAAAGGAAAAACTACATCATTTTGATCTAAAGTACATATCAGAAATGACTGATTTTTTGTTTTTACTGTTCATGAAATTAATATGCATCTTCATACCAACTGTTTGGAAGAACTGGAAGCAAATAAAATAAAATGATCAAATAAGCATAAGCAAAAGGACTCTTGCCACTGGACCTCAGCATCTATGCCGTGTCCGTTAGGAGAAGCATTTGCTCATACGGAGGCATGTAAGTGTGACTCCGGCACTAAACATGTGAATGCTTTATTCACCAACAACACTGAAATGAGACCATATTATTTCAGTAAAGATCCAACACCAAACTTGATGTTAAATTAAATCTACAGGATGTACTTTGGTGTAACACCTGGCTGCAGCAGATAGATGGCCATTTCCGGAGGGTGGGACCGCACCGTGTGTCTGCCTGGGGGGTCAGCAGCCGGGATTCTGAGGTGCTTCATCTTGTGGTGGGTGCGGCAATGCGTTGTGTCATTGTATGCTCCCCCACCCGACCTGACCTGACCTGATGTGCTCAGAGATATTGTAGTCCCTCAAAGTTCTTTGGAAATTTAGTAAGTATATATGGGTTGCTCTGAATGTGACACTATGAGGTACAAATAAACCATCAAACACAAAACATGTTTTGCCAGCTGCCTTCTGATGAGCTGAGTGATTGTTTTAACTGAAACAAATGTGAACTGAATCCAATGCATAGAAATATCATTTAATTTATATACTAGATGTAAATTAATGAAATGTTCAGAAGATGAAATTTAGTCAGGCTACTAGTCGCATTGCATAGTTTGCTTGTTTGTGCATTTTAATTGGCTGCTCTTACACCCTCTTGTAGACATTTCCCTGGTGAAAGTCCTTCAGAAAGTTATTACTGCATTAATAATATGTTAAACGATTTAAAAAAAAATTATATTTGACAAAAAAATTGCAAAATGTTTAGGATGATTTCTTCATGCCATTCAAAAAGTGTGTGTGTGTGTGTGCATGTGTGTGTGCGTGTGTGTGTGTGTGTGTGTGTGTATGTAAACACTAATAATCATCATTGGATGAAAATATGATTCTACATTTTATGTGTTCTTTTGTCTGTGGTTGAAATATGAACTGTCTTTTGTTTGATCATTTACATTTACAATTATGGGAGCCTTTATAATGATATATGCACCATCTGACATGTCAAGATAAACAAGGCCATATGCAATATTTCCAAGTTGCAGTCATTAATCTCATCACCATTGTACATGGCTTCTGAATATGCATGCCTTGTCTTCTGGCTCCTGGATACTGAAACTAAAAGTTAATCAAGGTAGCAGGCTGAAAATATGCAACATGCTAGACTGTGATTGTAATTCAGCAATGCACATCGCTTTGTTTACCAATCACTATCCTAGCAAGAGTCAGACAGCACTGATGATGCTGAAATCTTGTGACTTATTAAATAAGGTTTCTGGGGACCAAATCTGAAATTTTAATGTTAAAAATAAACCTTTGTCTCAGTGACAGTTCTGCCCCTTAAAACAAGAAGCAGGGTGTATTGAGGGAGTTTTACCATCTGGGCTGAACAAAACCACAGTTAGGGTGCAAATAAAAATTAGGAATTTATATCGTTGGGAATATAAATAAACAGAAACCAGCAGGAAGGTTAATTAAATTAAAGAAGCAAAGTGTGATTAAGAACTGAATCCAAGTTGTAGGATAAAGAAGCAGTAAATAAATAAAAAACACAAAAACAAGCAAAAAAAAGTACAAGGAAACACACCGTCAACCAATGAGCAAATGCTCTCGGCTCTTAAAGTCAAATTTTCCAGATTTGTGCTTGCCTCATTTTTCCCCAGTTCTACAGTCTCCCCTATCAGGGCCAACTGGCATTTGTTAAGTTTCACTTTGTTTTTTTAGCTTACAGTGTTTCCAAAACAATGAGAAGCAATGAGCCTTTCCAGGTGAAGAAGATGTTTGTGGTAGGAATTCGTAAACAATGAATTGAATGAGAAGCGAATGAGAATAATTTATGCATATTCCAGAATCTCACAAGTAACCTTCCTTCTACTATATCTAGGAAATCTGATTATTACGTGGTAACAATCTAAAAAAACGAGGTTCTACATTCTCAACTGTTTTTTATATTTTCCTTAAAGCTAGTCTATCTCTAGTTCGCATCTGTTCATTACAAATTCGACCAGGTTTTCATTTAAAAACAGAATTCAGGATCCCTGGACCAACATCAGACATCACCTGTCATGAAAAGACCCATCTGAAGCAGGGTGAAAAGCAGATAAAGACTGGTTTTTAGCGGCCTGCATTCTCCACTCAATCTTCTCACTTGATCTTTAATGTCCCTGAGAGTTTCCATTCAGGTTCTGTATCCCGAGACGGATAGCAGCAGGGTCAGACCAGAAGGATGAGAGCGGTGAAATTTTCATCTTTCAAGCTGTTTTCATCATAGAAGGTCTATGAATAAGTGAGTCGGTTGCAAAACATATAATTTAACAAATGGAAAATCAAGCTTAGGCCTGCTTTTTAAAGGCTAGAATTTAAATTTCGGAAATACAGAATATGTTGAAACAAAATCTGTAGATAAACAGAATCATGTAGTGCTTATTAAAGATTTAGAGATAATATACAAGCGCAAAGATTTACACAAGAAAATATTTAGAGGCAGAGCTCTGTGTGTTATTAAATTTTAAATGCTTGTAGCTGGTGCCAATAAGCATCTGAGAAACCCTGAATGACTTATTGTTGCTGCCTGTATACCTGACTTCTTGATCAGAACATTCCCTGAATCTTAGTAATTCTATGTCACATTGTATCTGGCTGACACAGTAGCCAATTCATTAAATGTCTGTCTAATGGATATATGTGGTTTCTTTTAATTCCCTATTTATTGCTGCTCATGTTCTTGTGAAGCATAAACGCGCAAAAATGTATTCTGCAAAACAACTGCAAAGCGAGGAAACAAATTTCAGAGACCATTTCGCAAGTTAGGAGAGATGTGTTGTACAGAGCTAATGAGCTTCGTGTGAAAATATCACTTAGTTTTAGCTTTTATATGTTGTTCCTTTTAAGAAAAACGCAGCTTTGCTTTTCTAAAATGACCGGCCATGATGTCTAAATGTATCTTACGTAAAGAGAAGAGCTTCAACTGTTTCGTTGTTAAAAGTGAGTTTCCACCAGTGATAAACTTCATTATACATTCATTGTCAACTAAAAAAGAAGCAGATTTTCAGTTTTCTTTTTGATTTACTTACAAAACACAACCTTGAATTATAAAGTCTTATTTTTTTATTTCCTGCAATCGAGATTTTAATAAAACCTCAAAACCATTTGCATGATTAAGCATTCAGATTTCCTTAATGATGGGGAAAAAATAATTTTACGTGCTTCTTACAATGTTTAATTACTTTGTGCTTTTAATCTAAATCAGTGTGCTTACTCCACATAAGAAATTATTTTGCAGTTAGTCATAAAAATAACTTTGGAGGATATGCAAATGTGTTTGTGAGGGCAAATGATAATTAGGATATATGGATGTTACTTTAGGCTTTCAGTAATAATGAATCACTGCAAAAAAGCAACTCTCACATGGTTACCAATGTAAGAAGCAAAAGTGTTGCAAAACAAATAATATCATCATCATTTTAGTGATAGAAGAAATTAAGATTTTATGGTCGTTTTGAGAAGCTTAAATTTTGTCAATTTTCCCCTGACTTGTAATGCTTGGCTGCAATATTTCTGTAGCTTAATTTCCGTTTCATAAACTGTTAAAACATTTTACAGACATGATGACCACAAACATCACAATACAAATGTACAAATATATCCTTATGAAATTGTAGCTTTAAAGGACATGGCCTTTTATGTGGGAAATTTGGGCTGCATCACATTCTGAAATGAAGTGCCGAAAAACAGCACCAGATCTTCCTGTTCGCAAAATCTATGGATTTGATACGGGTCTGAAAAATGTGGTTTATGTATTTGCACATGCCCATATTCCCCCATTTCCTTTACAGGCACTGTACTTGTATTCCAAAGATTCCCTTCCTCTATTTGTGGCACAAGCACCAGATGGGAGAGCGAGCCGTATGTCGTCAAAATTACTTTATATCATTTAATGATCATCGCTGTTTCGTGTTGAAAATGCATGAAAAGTGAATAATGCTGTATTATCCTCACTTCTAAGTGCTAAACTGTAGGGGAGGACACCAAAGATGCTTATTCATCTTTAATTATATTTCGGTTTCACTGTATACTTCAATTACCCTATCACATCCTGTCCCGAATTTCAAATGCAGTGCAAGCAGAACCTGATTAATACAGAAACTCACCTGAATGGGCTTTTATCACAAACTTTATTCTCTTTGCTTCAGCTTTGGAAAATTGACTTTCGGGCTGTGTTTTCTACCTACCTACTGCTTATTCAGCCCTATAGGAAAACTAGCATCTGTCTCAAGTCTCAACAAGAAAACAAATCTGCCGCAGGAAGAACAAATAAAGATGGCCCGAGAATTTCACACACAGATGGCTGCAATTATTGTAGAATCCCCATGTGGTTTGTTTGATGCTATAATAATGAAATAATTTTCATCATTGCTGTCCTCTGTCTTCACCGTTTACATGGTTTTATTTGGTGTAGTTTTAGATATTATCTGCCACTTATTAAATTATTCAGCTTTCAAATTTGCTGTCATTGGTCGATCCAAATGATGTGTAGAGAGCATCTTTCATAGTTCCTACTACACAGATACAGTAAATATATGCAGGACATTCTGTGCCCCATGCAAATAAATAGTAGTCAAAACGTGTATTTGCTTACATCTGTAGGACGTCACTAACATGGACATCTTTATTGCACATAAAAGCAATTGGAATGTCAAGCAGTCCAATTTACTCTGACAGAGCATCATTGCCGTCTGATTTTGACAACCCTCGACGGCTGTAGCACATTAAAGGGGCCCTTTCGTGCATTAAAGACTTACTATGACCCCCTTTCAGATGTTTTGAAGAATTTCCCAAGTGTTTTGTACACTGACTTAAAAGACCCGGTCTGAATTTCTGGGAAAAAAATAGGTTCAAATTGCAAAACACTTTTTTTCCCCCAGAGTTGCTCAAACTGGAATCAATCTGGATGAAACTCACAGTGTAATTGTGTAAAGATACCAGTAACCACACGAGGCTAGAAAGTGATGCTCGTGAAAATGGCACAAGTACAGTGAAAAGTATCTGCTCATTAAAATGGCATTAATAGAAACAAAAATACACATCGTCTTGGTAGATTGTCCAGCACTAACGTCCAAATACTGTATAAAACACCCCATGCCCCGTATAAAGTCACCACTTCCTCCTAGAGCTTTTTAAATGAAGGCTACAGACTGAAACAGCCATGGCTTCCTATGGGAGAGCAGGTGGCACATTTCGGAAGAGGCAGAGCGCCACCCTGTGGCCGCGAACGATTTTCAGGGCACGCCAGCCCTTCTGCTGCAGTGACAGCTGCATGCAAACGGAGCAGTGCATTTCTCACAGAATCACTGCAAAAAAAGGTGCAAAGACAGACCAGTTTTATTTCAAGATCTTACAAAGACTATATAGAAATGATCTTGTTAAAATGGAGGGGAGTGTGGATCTTCATAATGTGGCTTCAGAAGCCTGTTCATTAAGCAGCCTAATAATCATAACTATTGTATATAATTCAGTATTTTAATTGCATGAAGAATACTACTATGGTAACATTGAAATGTAGGCATTTAATGCATCGGCTCTTTGAATGACAATGGTATTTTAATCAGGCTGTGTAATTGTGAGAATGTAAATGAGATACCGGAATCCCAGTCTAATTATAGTAATAACAAAAGTTAATTAAGAGAATAATCTATACGACACTTTTTCTAAGCCTCTCTGATGTTTAACTTCTGTGAGGTGTATTCTAGGAAAGAAGCCAATTAACAGTGAAAACAGATGGGCCAGACCAAAGCAGTGGACAAAAGCAGCATTGCATCTAAAAGAGTTATTCAGCATGCATCCAACACAATTTTGTTAACTCATATAAAAGGGCCTGATAGGTAGTGTATCACTGAGGCACTTTAGAGAACTATGCTAATATTTGCCTGTTTATTGCAGATGGGGTATGTATAATAGTGTAATATATTATTTGTGCAGTGTTAAAATATCTTAGTGTTTGGGATTCAGAGTAGTTTAAAGCGGGTCTGAAACATTCTCCCCCTTATTTTTAGAGTAGTTGGTACATTCCGTCTTGTATATAGATAAACAGGTACTAGACAACCTACTGCTAAGCTAAAGGAGAAAATGGTGGATGTACATTCCACCCACTGCAAACGCAGCACTCTCCATTTCAGCACCTCAGACAGTGTTCTAGTAAGAACTACAAGAGCCAAACAAACACAGATTTTATAGCAGCACCCTGAAATTCTGTGGCATAGCAGGAGGCTGTCCCCCGCTGCAGGCCTTTACAAGTCCTTATTCCAGTGGGGAGACAGGAGACAGCTGTGCCTAATTGGGGAGACGCTGTCAGATAGGAGGCGTGGCAGCTTACACACCTTTCGCTCTCCAACACTGTATTGACAATAATATGATTTTTTTCATGTACAAGTTCAGTGGCTGGAAGGAATATGCAGCAGAACCAAATTCAGATGTTTGCCTGTTAGCAGATAAAAATCTGCAAACACTGCAAAAGCCAATGGCAACCTTTTTGCCTTAATTATATTATTTATTATGTGTTAGTCTTGTGTGCTCTGTTAATCTTGTCATCTTGTGCTAATCTGTAGTGTCTATACTTTTATGCAAATATGTCCTGTGAAGTGTTTCTCTGTATGCCTTGTCTTTCTTTGTCCTGTACAACATGTTTGGCACCAGACCACAAACAATTCTTGTATGTTCATACATATTGGCAATAAAATGAGTTCTGAGTTATGAAGAAGATCCATTTTTAATCCATTTAAATTACTGAACATGCTCATAATAGCTATCCAAAGTATGTGTTTTGTTTACCTACATTAATGCTGCACATCAAGCGATTTTTGGGATTATATGCAATCTTAATTTCAATTTCATACAGGCATGGTCCCTGAGGTAAACAGCTGACATCCCATTAGTCTGAGGGTCGTTTGTGAAATTTGCCAGAGAAGACCCTGCTGTCCATTATTATTATAAAGCCATAATTTATGTTCATTGGTTTGAGGTTCAAGGTGAAACGGCCAATCAATTTGGAGTCAGCTGATTAAGAGGGATCAGTTTCATCAGAAACAGTCTGTTGAGTATGTCACAGACAAGGATCTAGTCTGTCAAGTATTTCATAGTGAAGGATCCTGTGATCTGTTTACATTAAATAAACTTGAAAACGCATTTTCGTGAGTAGTACAAAGAACAGAGGCTGTGGTGTACAGAGAAAGGAGATAAAAGTCACGGTCGGATATGTTATCCTCCAACCTGTCCATGTGTAGCAGATATTAAAGTAAACCTATACAAGCTGGAGAACTTGATCCCTACAGCAAAGGGTGTGGGGGGCGGGGAGGGGGGGGGGGGGGAGTTGAGGTTCAGTCACTTGAAAAGAACAACAAATGGCAACAAATACAAAGATATTCTGAGTGATCACATCCAACCAAGTGGTTAAGCATCTCTATCCTGCTGGGACCAGAATCCTCCAGGGTGACATCAGCTCCATCCACAAGGCATGAGTGGTCACTGAATGGTTTAATGAACGCGGATTGAGTCTAAGCCATATGGCATAGCCGTCCCAGTCATAAGATCTCAAACCAATTGAACACTTGTGGGAGATTCTGGACGCACGCCTGAGACAGCTTTTCCAGCACCATCAGCATAACGCCACATGTTACACTTTCGCATGAAAGAATGATGTTGAAGTCCAGGTCCAGGCACTTGTGAAATCTACGCCAAGGTGGCTCCGGATCACCCAACCTCTTCATGCTGTGTTTTCCTTATTTTTGCAGTTATTGCTAGCTGAAGTAATCAATGCAGCGCTGGTACAAGTCAAAGAAAATGGGGGTCAGTTTCGCAATTTCATATGGTGATGGGCTGCATCAGAATTAAGAATAAATGACAAATTTCTTTTTAATTATATAATGCTGATCAATTTAGAAACTCCTTAGATATTGAGATTTTTAATCTTTAATCTAATTAAGGGGACGGGGTACCACTTTAAGGGGATGGGGTACCACTTTAAGGGGATGGGGTACCACTTTAAGGGGACGGGGTACCACTTTAAGGGGACGGGGTACCACTTTAGCCTGTGCTCCATCGGCACAGTTCCCATCTGAACAAGTTCTCCACCAGCTCAGGCAACATTATAACAACGTGATTTCAACCTCTCCTTTGGCTTTATTCTCAGTGTCTCCATTATTTATCACAAAGTTAAAGAAGAAAGTGATTGAAAATGTAATGCAAGAAAATGCATGTGTCATTAGAGTGTTTTTATCTATGTGGCACCTAGTGGCAAAAGCATAAAAGCCAATAGAGTACATGTTAAAGGAGACCTTGGGATAGATACAGTATACAATCTCTATACTAAATGCTGCTTCTTACTAAAATAAGTTGTGCGCTTTAATCACTTATCCATCCAGCTTCCAGCTGTGTATCACCTATAGTTACAGTAACATCACATACTATACTGTAGGTAATTTATTAATGCCACTTTCCCACACTGCGTGTCTCTGGACAGCAAGAGGAAACCAGAGTACCCAGAGTAAGACTGTAAATCCGTCAGGCTGGCAGCCGTCCCGTCTGGGTGGGCAGATGATCCATTGGGTTGGGCACCCGTAGTCACGCACCAATATACACAACGGAACCCCCAACATCAACCCCCCCAATAAAAATGAATTCATTTATAAAACAATTTCACTCTATTATCCATTTTTTCTTTTGTTAAACATTAGCATTTGTTTAATCTGCTATCATCAAGGAACCAAAATGCAGTGGAGCAGGAATCCTAGCAAGAGTAGCTTTATTATCCACTTAAAAAACGAGAAAAAGGGGGAAAAACTCCTTTGGGAAAAACATAATTTAAGGCCCACAAACAAAAACCCTCCTTTTCCACTCTCCTTTTGTTCTCTCACACCACAGAAGGACGTAAATGACTCTTGTTAATCGAGCACAACTGAGCATGATTGAGGCCTAATGAGTCCCCCCACAGGTGAGCCTGCTGGGCAGCGGCGGGGGGGGCGTGGCCCTGCCTGATGTGCGCCGTCAGGGTTCGTGCGTTTCACAAGAAATAAATAAATTAGTGCGCTGTCAGTGTGCAAAGCCCTTTCCATTAAAAATGCCATATACGCAATTTACTTTTCTCATTGACAGCAAGATATTAGTTGCATCCTGGAGGAAAAATGATGGACTCCCAGCTTGAGGTTTCAGAGGTGACCAAAATCATCATTTATTTGCAATGGTGTATTGTGGTAATAGCTACCAATGAATATGTGTTGTGTACGCCAACTTAGTTATCTTAATAGAGACTGTATTAAATGACCTGAGCCATATGGAGCACACACCATACGCCTTGCTGGGCAATGGAGAAATTAATCCAAACCATCCATCCATCCATGCATCCTCTAATCATATAATCAGTACAGTCATGGGAATGGCCTGGATCCGCCATGCAGCAGCACTGGACAAAATGTAGAGCTACATTGTAGACCTCAGTTTCTCAGACTGGTCCTTGGAGACGCCCAGCCAGTACATGATTTTGCTCCTACCAGGAGCTGGGAGGGAGCAAAAATGTGGACCATCTGGGAGTCTCCGAGGACTGGATTGAGAGACACCGCCCTAGATGGGATGCCAGTCCGCTGGAAAGCACAGGCGTGCACACACTCGCAGACTACTGGCAATTCAGAGTCACCGATTCATATAACTGCATGTTATTAACTGTGTGAGAAAATCCAAGCAGCATCCAAACGATGCAGACCTCCAAAGCATAAGGCTACAGTGCCACCTACCACCCCACCATGATGCTTATCCACCCCAATCCAGCAGAACACTCCTGTATTTTTACCGCTTTCATTAACTCTCTTTACATGTTTTTGTTCTAGCTCTTTTATTCCCCCTGAGCCTCATCCAAATAACCAAAAACTAGCCCATTAACTACCACAAGTACAACTGAAATATTTTACCTCGGCTAAAGGACGGTCAGGCATGAGTGACAGCTGCTTCACGCAGCTCAAAATGGCATTTATTTTAAATATCACTTCTGATTGGCAATTAGCCCCCTCCTGCTCCGCCGAAAACCGCCATGACCTAATTCAAAAAAGAGGAACAGCGCGGAATATATCTTAAAGGAACGGCGAGACGTTGACATGACTTACTGCTACTTTTGCGGTATGGAGGACCTATGGAAATTAACAAAGTAGACAGTGAGCAGGAAGGCACAGAGGCCCCGAAGAGGACTTCTGCACCAATTATGTTCTTATAGATTAATGTGAGCTCATGCTCACATCCTTGCCGCATTGGTCATTACAGATGCAAATCCCTGTCGCTCTGGTGTTTAGCTGCACCTGTTCTCATTTTCATTCCTGGCTGCACACAGGCAATAGAGAAGGCACAAATCAAGTCCGATGTGAAAGGGCCAGACAGGGCACGCTGCTCTCCTTGTATACAACGAAGAGGGTTGTTCAGTCATAAGTCAACTCCCGGATTTTGTCCTCTAACAAATTTTGAGGGGGTCTTCCCTTCTGGGATGCCTACCTCACAGGGGACTGAGTGAATGTTTGCAACCAAAAGGGTATATTATATATTTTATACCCTGTGTGTGTGTGTGTGTGTGTGTGTATTTTATATATATATATATATAAAAACACACAATTTGGGTTATGCAACTCTTTTTCTTTGAATATGGTATCACAATAAAATGCCTTATCTCTTCTGCCCAAAGCCAGGACAAATACTTTACTGCATTACAGTACATACAGGACGTGCACATTTTCTTAGGGAGAAGTTAAAGAGGGAGGTGTTAAATACATATTAAGAATTATACCCACGTTAATCTCTGGAGCAGAAGTCTTTTATGTCCACAGTAAGAGGGAATTTAACCCTGTCTCATAACTATGTGTGTATAAGTCGATGTGGCAGTTTTATTACACGGGAAAATCCAAACTATATATCACTTCTAACCTTCACATATCCCTATCATGCAAATGTGTTTGCATAAGTTTGGAATTAGTATATACAGAAATAATACCCGAAAATAAAATATTGATCATATAAGTGAATGTATAAATGAACTAAGAACCTTAATTAGTATATCCATGACATTTTAATTTGACAAGCGTAAAAGGCATTACACTTGGTTTGATTATCAAATATTTATACAGCTTTGGCTTTACCTCTCATAAGTAATGGAACAGAAATGCTTGTATTAAAGGCGGATTATGCAATGGGGATGCGGGAGATTTATGCTCATTAGCAAAAAATGCAAAAGTGTCAAATGCAGTGGATGATTTGAAAATGCAAGGGCTTGCATGACATAAATATGTGGTTCGTAAGAGATCTTATGTGCAGTTGTGGATAACTGGGATCCATGAAAAGGATTCAGAATCAATTTCTTCTTATAATAGGTCACCTTTATTTATGAGTGTTATCTAACAGCATGTGTCATTTTGTGTTCTGGAATCTCGAATGGAATCAGTGCTGCATGCCGCATTGTCTTCTCTCAGCAGCTTTCTGTGATGTGCACAAATGTCATTGGCAGAGAGATGTGTATCTATTGTTCAGAGATAAAATATTTTATCATGTATTAAATCCCACTAGAGCTTAAAAAAGAAAAAAAACAAGTTGAACAATTGGAACAGGATTCAATTGTTTTATGTTACACTGAATGACATGTAAAACTTAAAAAAAAAAAAAACAATTCCCCTGAAGTTCTCATGCCTTGTCATCTTTGCGGCTTAGGTTGGGCTCCTTGGGAAGTTTTCATGGGAAAAGGGAGACTTTCACTGATCAGCTATAACCAGAACAGCTTCTGTCCCATGGAGACATGGACTCACGTGACCTCTGAAGGTGTCCTGTGGTATCCGGCACCAAGGCCTTAGCAGAAGATCCTTTAAATCCTGCAAGTTGTGAGATGGGGCCTCCATGGATCGGACTTGTTTGTCCAGCACATCCCACAGCTCAGTTGGATTGAGATCTGGGGGATTTGAAGTCAAGACCTTGACCTCTTTTCATGTTCCTCAGATAATTCCTGAACAATTTTTGCAGTCAGGGTGCATTACCCTGCTGAAAGAGGCAACTGCCTTGGGGAATATCGTTGCCAAGATGGGAAGGACTTGGTCTGCAGCAATGTTTAGGTAGGTGGTATGTGTCAAAGTAACATCCACATGAATGTCAGAACGCAAGGTTCCCCAGCAGAACGTCGCCGAGGGCATCACACTGCCTCCGCCACCTTACCTTCTTTCCCCATTGCATCCTGGTGCTATTTCTTCCTCAGGAAAACAATGCACTGTCCACATGATATAATATGAAATGTGGCTCATCAGACCCGGCCACCTTCTTCCATTCCATGGTCCAGTTCTGACGTTCACGTGCCATCATAGGTACTTCTGGGCGTGAACAGGGGTCAGCATGGGCACTCTGACTGGTCTACAGCTACATAGCCCATATACCTAGAAAACTGCAACTCACTGTGTGTTCTGACCCCTTTCTGTCATAGCCAGCATTAACCTTTTCAGCAATTTGTGCTACAGTAGCCCTCCTGTGGGATCGGACCAGACAGGCCAGCCTTCACTCCCTATGTGCATCAATGAGTCTTGGGTACCAATGACCCCATTGCCAGTTCAGCGGTGTGGCCTTCCTTGGACCACGTTTGGTAGGTACTGACCAGTGCATAACAGGAACATCCCACATGACCAGCCGTTTTGGAAATGCTCTGATTAATTATCCATCCATCATGTTTTGGCTCTTGTCAAAGTCGCACATATCCTTACATCTGCCCATTTTTTCTGCTTCCAACACATCAAAAACCAACTGCTCCCCTGCCTAATATATAACGACACCCTTGACAGGTGCCATTGTAATGAGATAATCGATGATACTTACTTCACCTGTCAGTGGTTTTATTGTTATGGCTGATTGGTGTCTTTGTTTTAAAAACAATTTACTTAGTCAACCCACTTTGTTTATGTCAATGCTCCCATGACTTCTGACAATATATGCAGGCAGTACACATCCATCACAATCCAACACAATAACTGAGTAGGAATAAAGCAGAAATAAAAACAATAAATAAGCACTAGAGAGTTCCGTAAAGATGCTTTTCTTTCTGACATAACATATTTTTAACATAGCTTATTTGTAATCAACAATGTAAAATTAACTTATTAGTAAGCAGTGCATACTAAGGCCCCGTTTACACTGCAGGTCTTGATGCCTAATTCCGATTTGTTGCCTATATCCGATTTTTTGGACCGTCTGTTTACACGGTCTTTTTAATTGTGACCCATATCCGATTCGTGTGTTTACACTTGCTATAATTTCACGCATGCTGAACGGGGGTTTTTGCACGACACCGTAGCCAAGACGGACGAACGCGAAATTTGTTTTATGATAGCTTTGCGATGTATGCGAAGTTCGCCGAACAACATCACGATTTTGAGGCGAAGGAGGAGGAAAAGGGCCATCATTGCAGCCGAAACAGAAACAGATTTGTTTCTGTAGGAACCTTTAATTTTATCCTGAACGGATTCTTCTCCCCACAGGGTGAGAAGGTAGGCTATTTCAGGCGCCGACCACTGCCCTACACTTTCCTCCTCCATGTTTCGTGTGTTTCTTGAATGTTACGCTTCCACACGTACTTCCCACGTACTTTTCACGTACGCTTCACGTACGCAGTTTAATGACGTACAGAACGCAATGCCTCAGAAAATCCGATCTGCCTGTTTACATTACAGTCGCATTGGCCCATATCTGATTTATATCTGATTTATTTCCACATACTGTATGAATGAGGCCTGAAACCGATCTAGAAATATCCGAATGCATGCGTTTTTTTCCCGTTTACACTGTCACAGAACAGATCCGATCTGTGTCACATATGAGCAAAAAATCGGAATTAGGTCGCATTTAACAGACAGTGTAAACGGGGCCTAAGAGTCAAAGCTGGAAAGTATCTGACTTGAGACTTGCTCTAAATTAAGCATTTTTAGGGAGTTGCCCCTTCTTCTAAACATAATATTTAAATATCCCTTTAACTGTCAGTTACATTGATTTAAAATGAAATGTTTGAGAGCTTGTACATTCCAGAATTTAAGGAGTGCATAAAATTGAATGCAGGGATCAGAGGTTGTGGCCCTGTGGTATTACTGGCCTGTTTAATTAGCATCGACGGCTCATGTGAAACGCTGTTCTTCCGAGATCAAGCGGCAATTTCAACGCAGCATAGGTGTAAGCCCCTGCTCTACCTATGACCTGGTCTTAAGGTTAAAGGTGTCAGGGTAGGGTCAACCAGTTCTGCCACACTAAACACCTAATAGGACAATGACACTAATATGATTTTTTTTTTTTGTGTGTGTGTCAAGAATATTTTAGGCTGCTGTGAAGAATTACACTTGGACATGGAAGGGCTATGAATTACTTCTAATTTAAGAGGTTCTGTCACTTACTCTTTGCATTGTGGGTCTCTTTACTCTTTTTCAGGGAAACGAGTACCTCAGATGGCCTAACCCAGAATTCTGCGATCGGATGTGTGCAGAAAGAGCATAGTATTGTTAATGACTTGTGCAGAGTTCTTCTCCAGGGACAGAAAGAAGAAGAAACCAGGAAGGTAAGAGTATTAATGCTACATCACCCTGACACATCCCTGATGATAGCAAAGCTAGTAAAGTGGTCCCCAAGTGGCTTTCATTTACAGCCGTGGGTTTCCTAAGCAACGCTAAGAGTAAAGTAGTCAGTTAGGTTGACCTTGTCATTTCCTATGAGGATTTCATGCAGTTAAATATTATTCTCCCATCAAATCTCAGGCTAAATATGGTTAGCATCTCATAGTCACCTTTAAAATCTGGAATTACTGATTTTGCTTTTGACTAAACTGTAATGCATTAGTACCCAGTAAGGATGTTCTCCTTGGTCTTCTACAGACACATTTTCTTGTAGCCATACCACAAGCATTTAGGCTTTTCCTGACGATATATTCATAATGGAAGCAGAATGACCCATGTAAACACCAAAGCCCTTAAAACACCATTGTGATACTGTGTCTAACATGTGACATATTCTCTTCTTTCTGAATGAATTACTTTGAATTTATCTGCTATGTGTCTGCTTACTCCAAAAGTTTGACTGGGCCTGTTTGTCGTTGTGTCTGCACATGTCAGATTCCTTACCCTCCCCAGGAATAACTAATCTGAACATTCCAGAATAATTTATTTTCACAGATGAAAGTAAGCAAAGAGTTATGGTGTCAACGTGGAATTATCTGGTTTTCTGCCAGGCCAAATGTAGAAGCTTATAGTGTGTTTCATGTTTGTTTGACATCAAGTTGTGTACCCATGAGATTCCTCACTTTCATGTGGAACTTTTAGAAGAGTCTTTCACAGGGTGTGTGGATGGGGGGGGGGGGGGGGTTCCAGAATGGTAAAGTGATGAGGTCATTCAATGACTTCACCTGTGTCTTATTACCAATAATATTACATAACACCTGTCTACACCCTGATGCCCAAGGTCACTATAGGTTAATGGCCTTTCTTCTTGCTACCCAACCCACATTTAGTTTCCTTTGTGTTGAAGCTGAAACTGCTGTATTTCATTTCCATTCATTCCCTCTATTTCAGTAAACCCACCTTCTCTCGTGTCCCCAAACAAATCCTACTTCTTTCTCATATTTCCACGTTTCATGGCCGCTTTTGCCTTCTTACCTGTAGCAAGTCTTACAATGAGATTTGGAAGTTTAAATCAGTATTAAGCTTTCGTGCTGTTTGGCTTTAAATGCATACTCAAAGAAATTCAATATACTGCTCGAGTATCATCTGACCATTCGAAAGTTTTACAAGGAATCCAATAAATTGTTATTAAAGAAGCAGTCTGTTTTCTTGGACAAAATAATCATCTCCACAACTTTTCTTTGCTATAGAATTGCAGCTATATCTAGAAGGATTGGAGTTGCACCTTTTCAATGATATTGATTTCAAATACACTACCTGTGTATCTATGGGTGCTTTTGCCAGAACTGAAAGTTAGTAAAATCATATAGTAGCTCAGAATAACTCACTTTATGTAAAATTGTGAGGGGAAAAACAGATTCCTGACATTTATTTTCTTTGGAGATTAAAAATTAGATAGTGAACTGTATATTCTCTTCATTAAACTCCTGGTTTTACCAATTCAATATTTGCTTGTCATATGCCAGTATCAAATCTGCTTGTCTTCAGTGTATGTTGTTATAATGTATAAAATATTCTTTAAATATTGTTTTGAGTATATAGCATATACTGTATTTGTACTGTATTTTAGAAAAGTGCAGTCTTATTGATGCATCCTTCTACGGAGTTTCCATCAATCGATTTTCTTCAGTTTAACTTTTAACAGTATACATAACTTATACATAAAATATAGTGTTCTGTATACATTTATATCGTATACTATGTATACCTTTGCCCCACTTTCTTATAGTTTACCTTCATTCCTTTCTTCCTTCATTCCATCCTTCCATTCTTCCTTCCATCCTGCACTCTGTCTGCAATGTTCTGGAAAACAGTTACAAGGCCCAGTTTAGATCCTACCTGACAACGACTAGCAAATGGCACAAAAAAACAGATACTTTTCAGTCATAGAAATTGCAGCAAACCAACAATGTTATTAAAAACAGTTTAATAAAGTTCATCCTGCATTTACAAGCATGGGAGATTTAGTCAGGGCTGTTGGATTGCAGTGAGCAGTAAACCAAAGTGACCATTTTTGATGATTTTCCCTATAGTGCTGAAATTAAGCTGTGCCAGAAGAATATTCCTCCCACGGCCACATAAGATAATAATCTAACCACGATCCTTGGTCCAGTGATTATCATTCCTGATTAGATGACTGTGCGATGTGGGGGCATGGAGGTTTTGGGGGGGGGGGGGCATGGACGTTTTGGGGGAAGCAGGACAGTCAAGGGGCAAGTCCTTCCACTTACCTGCAATCAGTTGCTAATTATTAATTAGACACTGCAGGTCTTCTATACACAGCAGGATTGTGATTATACTTCTTTATCTTTCCTCTCTCTGTTTGTCCAGGCCTGTTAATCATTTGTTAGAGCCAAAATGGCAATTTTAGGTGTCAATGTATGTTACTTCCTGTGACCCTGAGATGGATGGATGGATGGATGGATGGATGGATGGAAGCAGGTTGATTTTGAGGAGTGGTAATGAGTTATAAATCCCCCAAGCCAGTCCAGAAGAAGCAATTTGTTTACAGTAACATTTCTCTTATTTGTCTCGTATATTTATTTCTGGGATTTTTTGAGGAACCATATTCCTAGATTATAACTTGGGCACTTCCTTTAGAGAAACCAAGAAACTGTTCTCAGTTTCCCCGCTATTGGGAAATGCAGTGAATGCCTGAGGTTTAATTAACATAAAAAAAATATATATAATCAATGCCTAAGCATATAGCTCAGTCCCTAGCTGCTTAAGGACATGTTGGTGCAATATAGCTATAAATTAAAGAACATGGAAAATAGTTCTCCAGTACTAACTTATGTATCTTCCTCTTAGGGATATTGGATTTTACCACATTTTAAACTAAAAAGACAACAAAGGCTATTTAATGTTGCTCGAGTATTTCTCTGTTTATTTTGGTTTTGTTATTTTAATTGCGATTTATTAGCTTTTTTGTTTAACAAAATGATGTACAGATATTTTTTTAGCCAATCAAAATATTCAACATTTTATCCTTATAGTTGGGTCGAGTGAGCTTTCCAGCGAGGAGTTTTAGCTCCTCAAATGTGTGTTTGTCAATAACCCAGAAGGCTGTCAGAACTCAGAAGATGAAGTACAGACCCAACAAATTTTGGCTGTCCTCTGCAGCAATATTGTCACATTAAGTTCTGACAGCTCCTGCTTCTTGGTGTCCCTGGACTTCAGAGAGAGTCTCAGTGCACAACAGATAAGCCCCTTAGTTCCTAATCAGATTGCACTTCATCAATGACTGTGGAACAAGGAACCCGAGAGAAAATATTTTAAGCTAATCTTCATTAGCAAGGTTGATAAGATCATTTGACCAAAGTGTCACTTTTTCTGTTCCCTACTGTAGGTGCAAATTATTATGATTTTTTTTCAGGGACAAGCTTGGATTTCATTCAAAATAGCAAAAGGACTTTTTCACTCTCTATCTGTTATCATGAATGGTAATTGTCAGGGTTGCACACTTGAAAACTGAATTTGTAAATTACATGGATTTTCCCTCACAAATTGATGCTTTTTATTCTTCATGAGTACTTATTGGTAATCTGTATACTGTTTCTTGTGTATTGTGAAATTGCCACTTTAGATTTTTGTGCTAGTACCTGGCAGAAAATTCCTGCTTCTGTTAGACTGATCATATCATCTTCATAGCACCAGTGACTCATGGGAAAGTGAGGATTATATTTAAAATAAAATGAAGAAAAACATAAAGCATAAATGTCTTTATTACAGTGTGATTTTCATTCTGTTTGTACTCGGATGATGTGATATAACTCCGTTTTCATTTGTGAAATCATTTGCCAGTTTTTTTATGAGTTTCTGTGTTTTTTAAATAAACATGCGATGAGGAGAAGCTTTATTGAAAGGGAAATCTGGCAGTTTTGGCAGCGTTTGGTCTGTAAAGTGATCCTGCTGCTCCCAAATGCAGCCACGTCAATGACAAGCCAGTTCCAGTGACAGGCACACGGGCCCAAGCACGTTTCACAGAAGATGGTGTTTCATCCACAGAAGATGGTGTTTCATCCCTCTCATAAACCACTTTTTTTTCTTTTCTTTTTTTTAAGCAAAACTGCAACCTGTAACCTTCTGTCCCTGAGACTTGCCGGTGGCTTGCATCTTGAGATTCCTCATGTATACCATTTTATATTGATACACCAATAAGTACAATTATTATATGTATCTTCCTTATTTCATATAACCATCTATATGTAATCATCTTTCATCTGTGCTTATCTGCAGAACTGCATTCTTGGTCTTCTATCGAGTTGTGTGTGTGTGTGTGTGTGTGTGTGTGTGAGCGGGTTTACCTATCCTTATGGGGACATAATTTCCCCATTACGTGATAAATATCCGTTTTTTTTTTCCCTTATGGGGACCGGTTTCTTGGTCCCCATAAGGGAAAACTCTATTTTATAAAAATCGGTGACTGCTATGAAAAAACTAAAAATGCAAAAACTCTTGTTTTTTGTTAGGTTACTTATGGTTATGGTTAGGGCAGGATAGGGGTTAAGGTTGTCATAGTTAGCGTTAGCATTTTTCCCATTGAAATGAATGAGCGGTCCCCATAAGGATATGTTTACCCTACATGTGCGTGTGTGTGTGTGTGTGTGTGTGTGTTTACATGTCATTCTTTGTACATGTCTGCCTGCCAGTCATTAGCTGTACCAGAACTGTTCTTTTTCTTTCAGCATTTTCATAGCTCCCTTGCATAAACTAACAATGGAAACACCGCTGTGATGCTGGTTGTCTGACTACGTTAAATCGCTTAGAAATATACAAAAAGCATGATGTAATTATGCAATTACCAAAAATGCTGGAGAAATACATGCAAAACATCCTATACTTTAAGAAGAGTTTCATTTGGGTGATTTTAAAGCCGGTATTCTGCATTTTAACCTCATTCCATATCTAAATTACTGCATTTTCAGAAACGACACAAAAGCTATGTCACTATCTATGTTTTTAGTTTCACCGTAATTGTGGGTATATATATTTTTACTTCTGTCACACAACAAAGATAGTGGGAAGGGAGAAGGCTCAAAATATTATAATCACAAGTTGTTTGAAAAGTAACTGTAATGCTTTTTAAAGTTTTTAACGTACAGGGACTGCTAAGAAAAAAGACTCCGCACCTTGGCAACAGTAAAAATAATGTAAAGCCTCCTGAAAGAATAGAAGGAACTACTGAAGTTATTTTTTTCCATAACCAGAACAGATGAAGAGCATCGGGTGGGAATACAGAGCTTGAGACAACTTCATGAGGTGAATTTGATCAATGTGAAGGGTTGAGTATGAATTCACCACTACCACAAGAACAAAAGAACTTCTGGAATGAAGAAAGTAGAGATCTGCCCTTGAGTGGACCGAGTCATCAAAGCAAGAGAAGATAAAACCAGAAATCAGATACGATCAGTCCTGGCTCTTGATCATTCTTACAAAAACATAAATTTGTCAGATAACCCAATTGGATGGCCTGCCAAATGTGAACAGCATATGAAAGTCTCACCATTGCTCTATCCCTGTGCTACGTTGGATTTAATCAAATTGGATTGAGTCAAAAATGGAAGTTTAGACTGGAAAGTGTCCAGTGCTTGATTTAAGCCAGAGGTTTTTGCATAATATGAGATGCTCAGCAACTGAGAAAGCATTTCCACTAATTGAATCTGCACTATAAAGATTAACTGTTTAAATCCTATTCTGCAGATATTATAATCCAGTAAATATACCCAGACAAATATTTGTTGTTGTCCCATAAACTAATGGTAAGGGTATTTTATTGTATAATTGAGCAACTTGTCACTTTCTGATTTAGCTCAATGTGTGATTGATCTGTATTCATTAAAAATTAACGTAAATTAATATATTGAGTCATTTATACTTTAGCTTTTAACTCCTCCTGTTTCCAGAACTGCGTTTCCGTTTCTGCTGCTTTTAAAGACTAGCTGGCACCTTTCAGGTGTTTTTGAAATATCTTTATCCTCTTTAAAAAGTTTCCATGTTCCATTAAAAAGTTTTCCACAATTATGCATAACTAGTTAAATTAAATCAGTTCCAATTTAGATTTCAAGGCCTAAAAATACGAAGACATTCGAAATATTTTTGGTCTACGAAATTTTAAGAATTTGACGTGAACTTCATCGGTCTCTCACCTGATGTCAGGATCTGTCCCTACCATCCCATCATGTTCCCGTTTGGCCAGCAGGTGTCACTGGCCATCCCGTCTTTTGCTAATGTTTCCTAGTCTTTTGTCTCGATCTCTCACACCTGTTTCCTCTTTGTGGCTCATTACATGCGATCGCCGTTTAGCTTGTTGACAACGGTTGAATAAACAAGAATAGATAAACAGTTGATTTTTTAGCTACTGGAGAATACACACAAAAACTTTAAGAGTTTGTAACTATACCTGCCCCTCTCCCAAAATGTTAACAGGACCTAATCCAGGCATAGGCAAAGATGGCAGCTGTCTAGGATCCATTCAGCACACGGGGGCTCAGACAAAGTCATAAAATATATACATTATATACATGGTCAACTCTAGCTATAGGCAAAACCCTCGAATTACCTCAGCAGTGGAGGAAGTAAAATTATCTTAGATTTTTTTGGTTGGGGGCTCCCAAGTAAAGCTTTGCCTAAGGCCATTGAAAAGGTAGATCCAGCCCTGTCTGTTTGTGCCCAAACTAATCTCTCCTGGTTTGTTTTTCTCCCACCCCCTACAGGAGTTTTGGGAGCGAAACAGTCCAGCTACTCTAATCCTCATCCTCATAGGATCATGTTTGCTCAGCATATTTTACTCGGAATCATAACAACAGCCCTGATTAACTGCTTCCTTACTACCTCCATAAAACATTTATGAATTACCTTAAGCCCTTACATTCAGGGGTTTTGGCCCAAGGAGTGAGATTTTGCATTTATATAACAAAATTTTGCTGTGCTTCCTTTCTGATAAAAAAAGTACACAGAACAGGTCCATTTTTCAGGCAGAAACAGCCTGCTCCTCTAACCACGGAGTGCTTGGTTTTCGTTCAGCAATTGATCTGACATGATTCTGTTGAGCAGTGGTGATAATGATGTCATTAACCAGTGGGTGGGTGCATCTTCCAGCTCTCGCTGAGGGAGAGTCATGTGACCAGGGCTTGGCATGTCATTTAGACTCACATGTTGCACGTTCTGCCCCTGATAGATGTGTGTTTTGTATGTGTGGAGGTTGCATGTTTTCTTCTGAGTTCTCCAGTTTCCTCCCACAGCTCTAAGACCTGCAGCCAGACTAATAGGTGTCCCTAAATAGTCCATAGTGGTTTTAGGCATGTACCAATGGACTGGCATCCCATCCAGGGTGTACCCCTGCCCTGTACCCTGCAATAGTCCATTGCAGGGTACAGGACAGGGGTACACCTGCCATCCCATCCAGGGTGTACCCCAGCCTTGCATCCTGTGCTGCCCAAGATCAATTCCTGTAACCCTGACCAAATGTTTGGAAAATGGACATATTTTGTCCCTTTTGGTATCTTGGATAGCAATTAATGTCAGTCCCAAGACCCATAAATGGCTCCTTTCACATCCGCCCTGCGTATTTTTTTTTGCCTGTCCCTGCCACTTGGAAAGGCAGATTTGTAAATAAGTGTTTCCTTGCCAGATTCCTGTGTCATGTGTTTTCCTCCCATTTTAATGTGCTGACAGTGACGTTCTCGCAAAGGCGCCTTTAGGTTCTTCCCCCCTTCATGTCTGCCTGAGGTGATGTTGTTGGGAGTGTTAAGCAAAATGTTGCTTCCCATGTAGTGCTGTCAAAGGGTTATGCTCATCATCAAAAAGTCTAACTGTGAAGGGGGGGCAGGGGAGGGGTCGCTATGTTCATTTAACAGCTACAGCACCAGCCCTGTAAAGCTTGTGAATATATTCCAGGGAAGCCGGAGTCTGTATGTTTGTCCTTATAACGTCTGACAAACGGACAGCTCATACTTACTAGAGGACTGTCAATAAAGCCTGTTGCATTAAAAATCTGGATTAAATGCCATCATTCATAGTAACACATGCACGCAGTACTTTGTGACGCTCATGAAAACATTGCATGACACTGGCAGGTCACAGGCTCAAGGTGCAATATAGCGCCATATGAAAGTACTTTTACTATTACTGCATAATTATCGTCATTATTACGTATTGTATTAATATTTTTCCGACTTACCTACAAATTCGAATTAAAGACAGATTTAGTGAATGGATTTCATTCATAACCTGGGAATTGCCTGTACTGTAAGTCGTGGCTTTAACTTGTTCATTAGCTGTATGCATGTTCCAAGATCCAGAATTCCAAGATCCAAATAGCAAAGGTTGAAGCTGTTGACATAAAGGAAATGAACCTAAATCGAGCTTATAGGAGTGGGTGTCACGGTAGATCACACCTCCATGGTTGGGGGTTTGAGTTCCACCTCGTCTATGTATGTGGAGTTTGCGTGCTCTCCCCATGTCACTATGTCCAAAAACGTGCATTTATACTGTCGTCTCCTGTCACCTGTAGTATGTGCCCTATGATGAACTGACATCCATTCCTGGGGCTAGAAGATGGATGAATCTACAAGTGATAGGTTCCATATATAGGAGATTTGTGTTATTATTTCAAATTTTTTTCTATTAGAATTAGCATTTAAAGGGATGACTTCTTGTATAAGGATTTTGTTGGAAACAGTCTGTGGTTGGAGAGCTTATGTCAACTAAGCTAGTTCCCTAGTGTGGTTCTGATTAACCCATGTGGTCAGGGATGCTGATGAGGGACGGCTCCGCATTGGAACTGAGTGTGCCCTGCAGGTATGCTTGACAGAGATAATTCCCGGGGACTCTGGCTTGGAGAAGCCGTCGCAGACGAACTCGAGCAGATAAGATGTCTGTGTCTCAGCTGAGTGCCGTAAATTGTTTCCCAGCGCAGCTGTTGATGTCTGGACTTTCTTCAGAGATTAACAGTCCTCCAACAGGCAGTTACTGTTCTAATACCATCCTCACACCTTCAGAAATACCAGAGATTTATCATCTGAGAAAAGCAAGTATGGAGAGTTTGTGTGGTGCAGAGAGATTTAAGTGTAGCAAATTGAGTACAGCAATTATGCAGTAATAATTGTATATAATTAAATAACTTAATTTTTTTTCAAGAATATGAAGTTCTAGAGTATAATCACACACAATCACACATTCTCACAGTACAGAAAGTGACCTAATTCAGCCATTTGACTTCACTTAGTCTTTTAGTTATTGATTGAACAGGAAGATGAAAGAGCTGGTGTTCATTATATTTAACTGATGAATGTATTTCTGTAACTGGGATTAAAGTGGCCCTCACACATTAACCAAAATACCGAAATATGCCTTTACATTCATTATCCTAAAAGCTAAAAGCATTAGTGTTCAAAATGCATTATGTCTTGATGTATCTAAGGATATGTTCTTTATATATAATGAAGATCTGATGATAGCATTTGTCATATTTTGCACATCGGAAAAGTGCACTACTACTTAATTTGTATTCTTTTTAAGAATTGATGAGTACTTTTAGCGTACTAGGGGGTGGCATGGTGGCATGGTGATTAGCACTATTGCTTCACACCGCTGGGACCTTGGTTCGAGTCTCTGCCATGGCTCCGTGTGTGTGGAGTTGGCATGTTCTCCCCATGTTGTCCTGGGGGGTTCCTGCAGGTGCTCCAGATTCCCCCCACAGTCCAAAAACATGATGATGTTAATTGCAGTTACCTAATTGCCTGTATGTGTGTGTGTGTGTGTGTGTGTGTGTGTGTGTGTGTCCTGCGATGGTCAGTGCCCCATCCTGGGTTGTTCACTGCCTTGCACCCATAGGCTCTGGACCACCCACAACCTTCAATAGGATAAGCAGTTACAGGAAATGGATGGATGTTAGCATGCTACCAAATCATGGACATATGGCATTTTAGTAGATGTTATTCACAAAGGCCATTGTATTATGCAAGCAAAATCATGAGTTTATTGAATAACTGTAATGTTAATCAGGGACTCACGGTTTAAAAGGCACATATGCTTCATGAATAACATGGTTTCCTCATACCTTCTACGGTCGAGGCTTTAGAAAGTTCCCTCAGCCCTGTGAGCACGGCTCTCCCTGTGCTGTGTGAGTTTCCTGCAGGTACTCGGTAAGCTGTGGTCTCTGTTTGGCCCATACAGCCCTCAGCATGTGACAGTATGTGGATACCCTATGATGAACCAGAATCCAGTCCCGGGGGCTGTCTTACCTTCCACCCTATGCTGCTTAGAATAGACACCAGCATCTGTATTCCTGTACTACAAAAGCATTTGGAAGGTAGATGGGTGATGAAAAATGTAAAAAACAAGAAAGAATACTGTAAAAACCACCAAACGTGATACAAAATCCTTGATGAAGAAGTTTCTTCCTGCTCATGCGCAGTTCACCATTATACCACAGTCAGTAACAGCGAGCGAGCCCCTTTGCAAACCTTCCGGCCGTGAGCTTTGTGCCTGATTATCTGTACTGATAACTTTTATTTTATTTTATTTGTCTTTTATTTCATTCACACTATCTAATTTTATAAAATATTTTTTGCACCATTGTAAATGCCTTGCATCATTACAATTGGTGTGCAGATCATTTATCATTATCCATTTTACTTAGTCCTTGCAAATTACAGTAGTTAAAGTTTCAGTATTTTGTGTAACAATGCTTTGTATAGTCTTTGCGTAATTAAAGCATAAATACAACAGCATAACAGGCATGCTGTAATTCTACTGAGAAAGTGCTGTGAGAGGCTGTGATTAAATTTAGACCCATGTGACTTGAACAAGGGATTTCAGCCATCATTAGAATTAAACTGCACAGATTTTTATTCTCTCTCTCTCGCTCTGCAATCCAATGTGCTGATTATTCCATTTCCAGTTCCGTTGTGTAGACATCACCCCAGATTTGCTTCTGCAAAGGGCATTTGAAATTAATATCGGTGAAACTGAATAGATTGAAGTCAGTTCCTATTATCGCTCTCTGAATTCATTACTGAAATCCAGATTACTGTTATCTACTGAAAGTATACTCCAATGAAAAGTATAACAAAACAGCTTTTGTTCATGAAGATGATAATCCCAGCTATGAAATATGAATATGCAAATCATTAGGGTGGGATTAAATTGCTCATAATCTAAGGTAAACAATAATATTTTAACTCATTAATGGTACTAAAAAGGCAGACGTGTGTCAATTTATTTACAAGGCCGTGTTTACAGTGTTTGTTTTTTACATATGCTAATTATTCTACCAATCTCTTGTAAGCAAATTTTATAAGCAATTTTAACAATATCTTACTTAGTAATTGACAATATATGCATTGATACCTCAAACATATTCCAATTTCAGAACAGTGTTGACATTAATGTCTACAGTGTGGTTCAATAGGATCAACGCAATCAGCACTGAGGACCATGTAACAAAAAAAAATGACCTCTATTAGGAATGAAACGTGCAAGAAAGCCAGCATTCATTTCAACACTTTAGCTCATTTACATTTTAAACTGTCTACGGTTATAAATCTCAAACACATTTGTGCTGTTAATATATACAGTACAGTGCAAATTTTGCAGCGTATTGGGTTCTGCACGCTGCCATTAATAAAATAGTTTGAGTAAGATAGCGTTAATATTGTCAGATGCTGAATCCCTAAACACTGGATTGTATCAAAGCTCTCTGCCAAAATTAGGGAAACTGCTGTATGTCCATTTAGCAGATTGCCGGAGGCCCCTGCTATTGATTACTGAGGTGGCTGCTAGCTCATTTATGTAATTATCTTGTAACGCACTCCGGTTTTGTACAGGATTAAGGGAGTAAGATAGTGTTGATATGACAGAGCATTTGTAAACTTCTAATAAAGCTGGGAATTTCCTCCTGTGGATTACTAGTTATCAGGTGGAGATGCTATACATTCGTTGGCCATTTTATTAGGTACACCAAGCTAATAGTCGGTAGGAACTTTTGCCTCCAAAACCACTTCAAAGATAGAGAAGTTGTGTGTTCAGAGAAGCCTTTCTGCACAGAACTGTTGTACTGAGCTATTATTTTGCACTTGTACTCTTTCTGTTAGCTTTAACAAGTCTGACCACTCTCCTCTGTCCTCTCTCAGTAACAAGGTGTTCTCATCCACAGAAAAGACTTGATATTTGTTCATCACACCATTCTCTGTAAAATCTAGAGAGTGTAATGTACAAAAATCTCCAGGAATTGGTTGTTTCTGAGATACTTGAACCACCATGTCTGGCACCTATTCTAATGCTAAGCCAAAGAGTAACTGAAGCCCTTGACCCTCTCTGTGTGCTGTTTGTATTCAGCTGCAGCCATACATTTCACTGTTTGGAAGAGCAGGCTGTTTGCTTTACGAAGTTGTACCTAATAAACTGGCCACAGAGCGACCGATCACACAATGTCATGTCAAAAGTGTCGATGGAAGTATGAATGAATTCTGTAGATGTAATATCTCCACGGAAACAGTTCACTAAGCATGAACCAATAATGTCTCATTCAACAACAACAAAATGCTGCATTTGTAAAGCCATCAAGCTCCACGCCTCTTAAATAAATCACTTACCCCAAAAGATATCATCAGCAACATGAAATGTATCAACTCTATGGACAGAAGTGACAAACGCATAGACAAAAATCTGCAAAAAGGATGTCATGGTTGGAATGTTTCATATAAGTCACTGTTACATTTATTTTTGTTGTATTATAAAATAAACTAGGCATATAATGAATTATTGCTACTAGTTCCAGCTACCATCACATAATAGCCAGTGGGCAAGAAACTATAAATGTAAAATATCTGGGCCAGCCCAGATTCCCGTTATTAATATCAACTATAGCATCTGCTCACTGGTTTGAAGTAAAGGCTAAACATTCAAGCCATTTTAAATCAGCTGAGGTATCCAAGTACTTTAAAGAGGCAGTGCTACTACTGTAGATAAACCCCTTATTAAGCATAAAAATACACTTCTGCAGTAGAGGGGTGGAAAGAATCCAGGAACTGGCGTGCTGAGAAGCGTAAAGATGTGATGGTGAGACTCATCATCACCCTTTTCTCAGCAAGCAGGCTAATGCATGTGTGCTGCACACCAGAGGACACCTATAGTCTAGGATTCTTGATTCCCAGAACAAATGGCTTGGTGAAGGCTGCTATGCTGTCAGTATACTGGCATGGATTAAGCCCATTTACCTTTATAAGAGGTACAGTAAGTGCCAATATGTGCGGAGGCATGTCTGGGATAGATTTCCTATCACCATCAGCACTCAGCACATATTACAGTTTCATTTGGAAGAAAGATGTCAGGTACCATGGAGTTCTGTAGGATCTGTTCTAAGGTGCACTCAGATCTTTTCTGGCAAGTTATAGTGACCCAGAACATCTAATGTCAGGTCTCAAGCAAAAAAAAAAAAAAAAGTAATGATCCTCAATACTCGTTGGACAGACGGACAGCATTGCATCATAGGCAATCTAGGGACTAGAAAAAAACTCAAAAACACTGGAATTTTTACCTGGATTATCCAGCCCATTATTGCTACCTGGCTGCCTATTATTTTACAAAGTCAACACGTGCAAATTAAAGCTTCTCTGTTCTTCTCTGTCCTACCACTACAATTCAGGGAACGTGTTCTCAAGTTTCCCATCCAAAGTGGAATTTCACAGTGCAGCATCTGTTCCTGTCAAGGTTTCTGTGCTACCCACAATGCCTCAGTAATTGCTCAGTCACTATAACCTCAAAGTCTGCAGTCTGCTTTTTTAACTCCGCAGCTCAGCTCGACCTTTGGATGGCTCTTAATTAGGTGACAGGTGGATCCAGGGGAATTTCTTCCAATCCATAATGCCGTTCCCTAGCTCATCCCATGGTGACACTGCAAACTATATGAAATAAAGATAAATTGGATGCAATGCTAAAGTTTTTGGCCAAAAATTTTCAGTGTAGTAGCTTTGCAGACAGTTTAGCTCTAGATATGGCTATCTTTTAAGTTTTTTTTTTCCAGTCGACCTGCATTCAGTTCATAGGCGTCGCTAGAGCCCTTTTGCTGGGCCACGTGCCCCAGCATTTACGTGCTTCCCAGTAAAATCTCACGTTCTGCTTTCAAGAATCATATGGATATGGGTAATGGGTGGTAAGTGCACAGTAGAGCTTTATAGTACTGAATTAAAGATCAAACTGCCAGGTTTATTATGATGCTTTAGTTCATTGTTTGTATGGAAGATCCTTTTGACAGAACCTCTATGCACGTTGTGGAGACAAGAAGGTGTTTTAGCAAAATGTTTTTGCACTTGCGAGACAAGGGCATCCTGTTTTTCTGATGTCAACAACAACAAAGATCCACTGCTGTATTTTATCACCGGGATGATTTTATTTTATCGTAGGATTTTATGTATTACAAGGTGTTCAGTTATATGAAAATAATTTATGAAAACTTGGTGTAATGCAGCTCAACGTGAAGCGGAGGGCCGCTAACCAATTTGGAGTTATTTTCATTTAACCACACACCCGGTTTATCCCGCTTATGCCATGGCAAACAAACAAAAAATAATATTAGAATAAACTAGCTACAGTTGATTTTTCAGAAGAAAATTAGCAGTCAATAATATTCCAATGTGCGGTCAGATCATCTGGTCAGGCTACTCACTGGAAGCGGAAAGTTCATTAAGTTACCATAGAAACCGTCAACAGACAGGCACTTGCATTTTAAAAACCAATGAAAATTATGCTGTGAAGAATGACTGCTTATTTATGAGTAAAATGTCACAAATTTTTGAATTAACATATTTAATAAAACAAATTTTGTACCACTAATGAAATTAGTGTGCATTAATATATAGAACTGTTATTAGGCTGTCAGAACTACCTGTGTGGTTGCACAAAAATAATCAACACCCATGTGACATGTCTGGACCAATAAGAACACATTATTTACTAAAGCCGTTGTGTAAAGTGTACGAAAGTGCACTATACTGTAGTTACCGCAATTCAAGAAAATATTATCTTTGTCATGGCTTACTAATGGTGATGCAGATCAAGATGCAAAAAAAAATTAAAGATAGAAAAGATATGTTACTATAATTTAATTATTTGCAGGAATCATTGAATTTATAAGGCTATTTGTAAGTTTTGGTGGTCAATGACATAAACATAAAACTTGGTATGCAATTTTTACAGTTTATTTCCATGCCCTAGTGAGCTGGCCTACCCCAGGCAGGTCGCTGTAATCACTGTAATCGAGTGCTTATTGAAAATGAAAAATCATGCTGGTTTTATGGCCTATTGAATGATATTCATGTATGTAACATTATTAGTACCATTATTAAAATGGGAGAACGGTGGTTTTATTCAGTCTGAAAGTTGTTCACTGGGGAAATAACTTGGCACATACATACATCTGATTTTACATCAAAAAACTAATCATTCAAGCAATGATAGAAATGCACACATTAGAGTCTAGAATATCCGCCTTTAACAAGCTAATATTACAGTAGGGAATTGTTATGTTAGTTTATTAAATAATAATAATAAAATGTGGGAACAATTTGTGAAAAGATGCAAACTTATTTTAAAGTAATCATCTGTTACATCAAAACAATGCCACCATTCATGGACAAGGGAAAATGTACAAAATGTAATCTTTTTTGAAGACACAAGATGCTCAAGGGAATATTTATTAAAAGTTAATGATAGAAATTTCTAGCATGCAGAATGTTAGCTTTTGGTTAAAACATGACGTAAAGTTGAAAAACAAAAGAGTCCTAGGTTTTTATTATTATTATTAGATATCCCTTGTGTTCATAATGTATCAGTGTTTTGACTGCTTGAGAATGTCAAGAATAATATAACTATATGAAGTAAATTTAAATTAATTTAGTTGTATTTGTTTTCTAGAAAAATGTAACAATATTGATTTCTTCCATTTGTAATATCACACAGTTTCAACCTGAAATGTATTTTCTGCAGAAACTCCTGAGCCGATAACTTAGACCAAAATGACTTTCACATATGAATTTTACATCATATCTATTTTTATGACCATATACTCAACCGAGCAAATCAAGTAAAGTACTTTGCTGAAAAGTATTGCTACAGGGGCGTAACTGGTACCTGAGCTAGCAGGTCTTTTGTTATAAGTCCGTGCAATTATCCATCACAGTAATTAATTACCAGTCCTATTGCATTCATTAATTTCATTGCTGTTCTTTAATTAGTCCCCAGCAGCTTCATTCTTAGCTATATATTGACATCGGTGCTAGTATATGTGTAAAAATATATTTGAATAAACATTTTTAAAATGTTGCATAGCTTCAAAGATGATTTTAAAGAATGCAGCACTCACTGTAATGGAATTTACCTCTTACTACTTGCTGTTATAAGTCAGAAAAAGTGCCTTTTTTTTTTAAGCCAGAACTTCTGCAGTAATTTAAAAAAAAAAAAAAAAAAGGCTAATAAGCCATTACTTTGAGGAATGAGCTTTGCATAAATTACAGGCTGTTAAATAAAAAATAAATTAGATATATTTATGCTGCTGCATACTGTATAAGTAATGTTCTATCATGAAAAATAAATACGAGTGGAGGATTTAAAAATGATAAATAAAGTGTTATGCTTTGGAATATATATATATTGTGAACAACCAACAAGACAATGAATAATAGTACAGATATGAATGTCGGATTTTTATATTGTAGCCTTAGCATAAAATTACATCTACGATTACATTCAGTGGACAGACTAGCCTGTCACTACAGCAGCTGGGGATTAAGGGCGTTCCCCAAGAGCCCAACGGTGAATGAATATCCACAGTGAACCTCTAAACACCCATCCTTTTCCCATAAGTGCTTAGTGAGTACAGTTTAAAAGTGAGCTTAGGGACTATCCCACGAACCAAAGGAAAAAAGACAAGGGACACCCTGGATGAGACACCTGTACTCATCATTAAACTGTATTCCTCAAAGATGAAGTTTCTCCTTAAATGCCATAGAAAGTACATTTCGGCAAAGATCTTGGGAACACAGAGACTGGGGGTGGTACGTGTCTTACATAGCTTTCAAAGGTGTATATTGTCAATTGGTTCCTGTTTTTTTGTTGACATCTGAGAGAAAACAAACAGAGTAAGCTACCTATAAATCAGCTTTGCTACACGTCATTCTCTATGTTGGAGAGACTGATGAGAAAATGGTTTAGAACACAGTGTATCACATAATAATAATTTTACTATATTATTATTATACTTATTATTATACTTATTATTATTATTATCATCAAGATAGCAGTATGACCATCCGATCCTCAGTCAGTTCGGATCGAATCATGTTTCCTGTTGTCCGCATGGCCGCCATTGCGGCCCGCTAAGTTTCTCCCGCAGAGTTGGGGGGTTGAATGCCGCCAGCATTCTGCATGTGCAGTTGGCATCCGTTTCCTGTCTTGTGTGGGTTGTCTCCTGCAGCCCGAAGGCATGTAGTTAGGTTAACTGGCGTATCTAAAGTACGATTGTGCATGTGTGCCCTGTCATGAGCTGGCATCCCGTTCAGGGTCTTACCCCAGCCTTGTGCCCTATGCTTCTTGGAATGGGTACCAGGCTCCCCCATGACCCCGACTATGATAAGCAGTTAGAAGATGGATGGGTGCAAGTTTGCTCTTTTTTTCCTTCAAAATTCCAGATTCCATCTTTAAAAGATGAACACTGCCATCTAGTGGTGCTATAGCCATAGCCATATTTCAGATTACTTCCATTAGTGTGTGTTTGCCCAGTCTCAACGATCCTGACAGGCATAAGCAGTTAGAAGATGGATGGATGCATGGATGGATGTTATTACTGTTTTATTACTATTATCTCAAAATAAAATAGTAAGGCCCTCATTAGTTAATGCAGTGTTGTATCTGAAGTACTTCCATGGAAAAGGGTAGGTAGTTGTGTTTTTCTAATAATTTTAACACAGGTCACATGAACATGGGATGAACATGGGAAGAACATGGGAAGACCTGAGCCTACAGGGCTACCAACAGAACCATGGCACCTTCTTCAGTGTTTTTTATATTTATTAGTAAAAATGTGCAATTGGATGTACTGTTTAAAATTCTGGAGGCATCAAAGATTAGAAGGCTTTTCAAATAAAAGCTACTTTGTATTTTTTCCACATTATCATATGAAGTATCTCTTGACCAATTAGCACTCAGTGGGGTTTATATTGTTATGTGAGTAGATTGCCCTGGTCCATCTAAGCAAAACAATTTAATACCTTTGCTTGAGTACTTTCCATTAAATGAGCTTGCTGCAAATTTATGCACAAAGTCTATGCGCATAAATCAGTTTTATATCCAAAAGAACTTTTTAAGCCAGACTTCACTTGTATCTGATTTTGAAAATTACCAATCTTATTTTTAATATTCCATTTAATTAAATGCCTTACCTGCATGAAATTTAAAATTAAGTTTCAATCACAATATCCATCCATCTTGCGACTGCTTATCCTAATCAAAGTTATGGGGGAGGGGTGGAGATTATCCCAAGTACACACAATGGACAATTAAGCCAAACAGTCTAACAGCACGTTTCTGGAGTCCTTGTGGTTGGTGACGATGCAGGGAGAAGATGAACGCTGCACATGCACACCAAGCAGAGGTGATATCCAGAGCCACCCAGAGCCCAGCCCAGCCCAGTACCGGTGCTACCCAAGCAGCTATCCTGCTGTCCTTCAATCCTAACTTATCCTTTTGGAAAAAAAAAAACTTCATAATATTCAAGAATTCCTTTGTGTTTGATTGTTTATAAGAATGTAATTGCATATAGTACCAAGCTAGGGAGTGATGGAACTCACACTTTTGGCGACAAAACTCCAGGGCTGTGGGTTCGATTCCTGTAGGGTGGGTGGGGGAAATATTCCCTCAATGTTCGTCTCAATTTCCCCTTCATTCCAAATACTTTGTCTTGCGTCTAAATCATTTGTGCTTCCTATGTTTAGGCTCCTGCCAATCCTTAATCACATCATTTTAACAGAAAAAATATGGTATATACATTATCAACAACAAAAAATACAGTGTATACATTATCAACAGTTTTTTTCTACCCTGACTGAATATATATTCAATGCAGTAAAAATGTAACGACAGAGTTATAATTTATCCTATTGTATTACATTTATTTTTAAAAATCAATATTAAATGCATACAGAAAAAGATTACAATTTACTCTGTGGTCAGTTATTTTTTGATTGAGACTATTCTGCTTATTTGTTTTATTTAAACCAATTTGGGCTATATAATTTAGAATCTATTATTACTTTTGACAAGGCAGGACTTTCATTTAGGTTTTATAAAAAAAATTATATCCTTAATTTTTAAATCCTTAATTAATTGGAGTCATTTTCAGATTGACGTACAGTGGTAACTACTTAGTTGTGTTCATTTTTGATGGTTTTGGGTTTTGCCTTTTGCAAGTAGTACTGGTACAATTTTAAAGCGACGCAAAAATAAACACCAACATTTCAAAACAGCAAGTACTCTCTCTAGTTGCTTGTATGCAAGATTAACAACACAACTTTAGTTTCTAACTTCGACTATGTATGGACGTTCATGAGACATTCGGATAGACATCCCAGATGCATAGAATGTATACATCAGAATTTCATTTACATTGCACAGTATCTAAGTAGCTAGCTATTGACCACACATTTTTGACCATGCATTATTGACAGCATTGATGAATAAAAAGAGGAAAATATTTATCTTTAGGTCCCTGAAAGATTAAAACCTTGTCTACAGTCAGATTTAACCCCATCTGGAGTCAAATCTAACTAGAAGTTTCACAAAGCACAGTGAACCAGCCACCTTGCCCACTGCATGCCAAGCACAAACTCCTGGCCTTCACAGTGGTGTGGACATCAAATGCATGACAGCCAATGGTCAGCCAGACACTGATGAGCTTCTTTCCCAAAATGCCAGATATGGGTTATCCAGCCATCCACCTTCAGACTGCTTATCCTGGACAGGGTTGTTCTGGACCCTATCCCAGGCAGCACAGGACACAAGGCTCATGCCTACCCTGGCCAGGATGCCAGTCCATTATAGGAATTAGGGTTACGTACCTCCTAATTTTGGCATGACTTATGTTTGTCTCGAATCTGAAAGGAAACACTGAGCCCCCCCCTGCATCCTAGGCTGTATTTACCCATGCTGTGGTCTCTATATGGACCATGTGTAATATTTACTCACAAGAAGTCCTCGAGTAACCTCTTTTTACTTTAATTAAACTATTTGGATACAAATTAGCTCCAACACATTAGTGTTGCATTCTTTGACAAAAATGTCAGTTTTCCATCTGACCATTTAATCATAGTCTTAATCTCAAACAACATACACATCATCTGGTCTTACAATTCAATATATTTACACCATTAGACGAACAACTGACTGCTGTTCTCCATAAAAGTCAAAACTAAACCCATTTTAACTGCCTTTGCATACCACCCTGTCATAGATTTCAGCTCATGGGAGTTTTACTTACACAAAAATGTTCAGATGGCAGAACGAAAAATGATTGGTTCAGAGAGATAACCAGATTGTAGACAAGGTGGGACCAACCAATTAGATGCCTTGGTCCCACCACTTCTACTTGCTTAGACTCACCTCCTCTACAATCCGATTGGTTCTCTGTAAACCAGTCATTTTTCATTCTGCCCTTAGAACATTCTTGTGCAAGTAAAACACAAGCTCAAAAGCAGCAACTGATTGACTGTTTTACCTGTTCACAGTTGAAGTGACGAATAACATGGCCTGAAGTGTGTATCATCAATTATTGTATTATGTTCTTGCCAATTGTTTTAGTATACTGTATGTTAATTTTTCTCTGTTCTTTGCATAGTTGCATATTTTAAGTTGTGTACAGTATATATTAAGCGTGTTGTTTTCTTCTTGACTTTTGAGGCAGATACTTTAACCCAATGGTGATGCTACACAATGCCATTTCCATTGTGATACATACTCTGATTTAGGAGCATCGCTACGACTACAGTGATGCCAAGTTCCAGAATCTTCTACGGTTAAATAATGAGTGTGTTTACTTTGCGGGCAGCACTTGCACTCAGGTTAATTAACGACACATACCTCAACGCAGACTCCCAAGGGCTAGATTTTACCCTGAGGGCCTTTACTTCAGAGCTCATTATCCGGTCAGCTTTGATACACTGTGGAGCATTTTAGATCGTTTGGTGAACAGCACATGCTACCTTTCATTTGTCTGCTTGTCTATATGCAGTAAGGTGCTTTATCATGTACTATTAACCTTGGCTGAACAGTTTTCTCTCCTACTGAAACAGAGGCATACAAAGAAGCTTTGCTTTGGAGTCAAGAGTAAAGACTGTATGTGTTATGTGTGCTAAGTTAGAAGCAGTATCATTACCATGGACAAAATGTTTTCGAGCAATCAAACAGCTTTCACCTGTAGTACCTGGAAATTTCCACCTAGTTGAAATTCTAGTGTCCTTTAATTATAACAATGCATCAGACTTACTTTAGAGGACCTTTTGTGTGGTCAAAACTATTTATGTTTTATTCATCTATCTCCTTTAATTGCTTATCCAGTATTCAGTATATTTTTAAAGCAACTGCTTTGATATTTAGCCAGTCAAACGGTTTTATGTTGCATGCATTTTTTATTAGCGCATTTTAGAAATGTGTGCCCTAGTTCCCTACAGCAAGATCACATCATATTTGGAATAACATACCTTCAGCACATCACACTGTGCTCAGAGATCCAACGCTGGTGGCTGGAGCCAGGAACACGGGACGCAGTGTAATCACACCACGCTCAGACTTCAGCTGGGCCAGAACCATGGGCAGGCCCAATTATTTCCACCTGTATCAAGTCTCCCTTTGCTCAGCCGGTACAGACAGGGTCAGCTCCCCAGCCACAGCTGGCGTGTGAATCCAGAACTCAAGAGCATGACAATTAGAAGCTACTCAACCCTCTGGTATGTCCAAATGCCAGCAAGCATACAGCATGGATTTTCTGGCGTCACTGCAGAGTAAGAATAAGGAACCTTGTAGTTATGTTAAGTTTTTTTGTTGATAAAATGATGCTTTGTATACATAATTATCCTGTTGTGCTCTCCTTTTAGACATTAGGGTTGGTCATTTATACAGCACACTTGGGGTTTTTTGAAGAGGATAAGTGTCACGTCCAGCTCCGTCCGATCCTTGTGTGTGCCACGCCCCCCTCATTACCCCGTGTTTCCACCTGATTGCTCTCACCTGTCTTCCCCAGACTTGTCATTGATTCTACCCCGTGTTGTGGACTCTACCCCGAATAAACCCCCTTTACCCGACTTCCTGGCTCCTTTTCCCTGCTTGCCTGTTCGCCCACCAACGATCGTGACAATAAGGGCTTTACTCAAGGGCCCGGAAGCAACGTGACTATTCTACCAAGGTCAGGAAGTGAACCAGCGTTCTTCCGATCGCAGGGACAGAGGGAAACCCCATGGATTCACACCCCACCCCCGAATCCAGGCTCCTTCAAGCCAGAATTACAGTATGACAGCAGCCTACTAGCTAGCAAGCAATCACTGATTCGCAACCCCTCATTTAATGCACTGTGGTGGAGGGGGTGGGGGTCAAATGTCATCTTCTATCTCTAGGCAGGATTGAGGGAGTCATTCAGTCACCGAAGGTTTGAGAAAGGGTCTGAAGCCATTTTAAAAAGAGTCAGAGGGCATAGGTCCAATTTACCCCTCTCCAGGGCAAGCCTAGTATAAGATCAAAGGTCACCATATTCATATTCATTTATGCACATGGGAGATCAGGCCTCCGCATATTAAGTCATACAGGATTTTATAGTGACACAGCTAGTGATCAGCATCTGCAATAAATATGCTGCTAGTCCTGCTTACATGTCTAAGTACATTTGGTGACAAAGCTGCTTACGTTGAAGTACATCGGATTTCAGGCTAATTCCCACACTTCAATAACATCCTAACAGCAAGCATGGTGACTCATTGTACAGATTTATTTGCTTTCTACAGTATAGCTGAGAACCATCCTGCACACATATAACTGGAAAATTCCTTTTTCTATTGATATTCACATTTATTCAGCAGACAGTTGTACCGATAGTGACGTGCAGTTGAGACAGCAGGTCAGCCAGTACCTGGTGAAACTCTGGTTAAGGTTCCTGCTCAAGGGCCCAATACAGAAACCATCCTGCCACCCACAGAATGTGAACCAGCAGCTTTATAATCATGAAAGAAGTGTCTTAACCCGCTGAGACACACACATACATGGACACACACAGACACAGAGACACACAGACACATGGACACACACAGACACAGAGACACACACATACATGGACACACACAGACACAGAGACACACACATACATGGACACACACAGACACAGAGACACACACATACATGGAGACACACAGACACAGAGACACACACATACATGGACACAGACACAGAGACACACACATACATGGACACAGACACAGAGACACACACACACATGGACACACACAGACACAGAGACACACACACACGGACACACACAGAGACACACACATACTGTACATGGACACACACGAGATATTAGTGTATTGGTTTAACTGGGCACATAAGAGGTGTACTATGAAGCAGGTTTACTGGCTTAGCAAGGTTTCTAGAGGATTACTTCTGAGTTTTGCATATCACAGCTCATTTTTAAACAGATTATATTGCAACACTAATTTATGCTGCGTGCCTAACCTACTCTGAGCAGATTTAAGTGCAGGCTATCTACTTAAAATAGACATAAGCCAGCCCTTTCACCTAAAAACTTAAGAGTCCCCCTTTGACCAATTAGTTAAGATGGACGATACCACTTATTTTCATTCCAATACAATGTTTTTATCTCAATACCAATATTTGGAACTGGTCCCTTTATGGCCCCTTGCTGGGGCGGGGGGGGGGGGGGGGGGGCAAAGGTCTCACGCTGAAGCTTGCCTAGTGAGACAGGTATTACCTGCCTCCTATCTATCAAAGAGTAGCCCTTAGTGTCAGAATTAGCATACTTTTAATTTTCTGTATGTTGTCACATATAAAAAGACACAAAATGAACTATATGTGGACTGCTTGATTACTATAAGCAAATTATTTGAACAGTATAGGAATGATTCTGTCCCAAGCTTTTTGATCCACATAAGTGCTTGATCACTATAACCGGGTTCCACTGTATGCCTACCTGTGAAATTATTCCTCTTCACTAATAATTACACATAACAAATTGTGTAACAAGGCACATTTGCACAAAAAATTGTGGTTTTACAGATTCAAATCTCCAGGGTCATAGGTTTGACTGCCAGCCAAGCCCTATCTGCTCGTTTGTGTTTAAATTCTCAATTTTCCTCCCACAGTGCAATAAGGTGTCTAAATCATTTGTAGTACTCATGGTAAAATCCCACCCTGTGTTAACCATGCTCTGTTTATCTAGGATCAGTTTCATGCCCAGTCACCATACACTGCAGAAACAGTTCCGGGAAAAAATGTACAATATTTAAGTGCATGAATTTTAATTGATAGCTATTAACCATAGCACCTTGGGAAACACTTGGGAGAGACAAGTCCACCTTCCTTTTTCCTTATACAAAGATATAACTGTGTGAACAAGCCAAACACTTACATCACTCTCACAAGTGAATTTTAACTGTTTGTTAAATTCATGCTTTTTTCCATTTGTGGAACAAGAACTGGATACAAAAAAAAATATGGAAAACACACTAAATCTAAATAGTCAGACCTTAACAAATGTGCTATTCCCTGTACCCAGTAATGATCCAGAAGTTCCAGGTATGCATAAAAATGTAAATATACTGACAAACCAAACTAAAATGGAATAAATTAATAATTCAAACAATAAAAATAAAACATTGTATAAGTTGCCAAAGAAACTACAAGAGCTTTATGGACCATGGCCACTGCCTGAACCTTCACTGTTTGCACAGCAGGGGGCGCACTGTTCAACTAGGGAGGCCAGTTTCCCTTGTTCGTGGAGTGTCTTTGTATCAGAGCCGCCGCCGATACATTTCCCATTGACAAACACTCTTGGCACCTGAAGGGGAAGACATATCACTTTTACCTCTGCATAATAATAATAATAATAATAACGATAGTGAACATTCTCAAGTTTACATCTTACATGTACAAATTTGTCAAAATGTTTCCCCTGAAATCAATGAAGTTTTAACTTATTTACAATATGTCCTATAATGTGACAGTTGCCTTCCTGGAAAACCTCACAATAAGCAAATTGCCGCCATGGATATAAAAGGAAAGGGGGTCAAGGCTAATTTACGCAAAAAAATCTGGTATAAATCAGAAATAGCTAGCGAATATATAAATCCTACAATGAATATGTGCAAAGTCGATTCCTTTCTGTCTGCTGCGCTCATGATATCAGTTCAAGCTTCCACAAAATCGAAAATTTTCCTTTTGCACTCACTACTTGGCTTTTTTGAACCTTAGACATATTTTGGGGCATTAAATGAGAATTTCTCTAAATTATAAAAGTAAAAATGCAGAAGAATACAAAATAAACACCGGAAGGATAATACGCGTGGATAAGTGAGGCAGTAGCTGGGTGTTTCAGGTAGGTGGTGTTTTCTGTGTCGGCCTGGTATTTCTTGCAGACAGAATCCCACACAAAGGCGAAAATCTCACTATCCTATCCTGCAATCGATGCTCAATACATCGCATGTTTCAAAACACTTACAATATGAGAACATACAGTATTGTGTTCTTCACAACACCTTAAAATTGCACCATTCGCTTACCGTCCTTGCACCTGTGATATGTGTCAGGGCCTCCTGAAGCAGTTTACCATCACGGTGCTCGTCCAGCTCAATCACCTTGTACGCTGCCCCTATTTCGCTGAATACATTCTTGGCCATTTTACAGTATGGACAAGTGGTCTTCGAGAAGATCACCACACAGTTATGAGACACCACATCCTGCAGATGGTTTAAAAAAGAGGAGCCAAAACATTTGGCTAAATTAAAAGGGAAAGAGCGATATAATGCATTATACAGGAAAAACTGACTAGATAAAAACGCGGCTTCATTGTAACATTCTTACCTCGATTAACTGGGTGCACTGTGCGCTAGACAGGCTTCCCGGTGAAGACGAAAAGTTCCCCATCCTGCTAAGATTAAAGATCACTTTAGCCACCTAATATTCAAAGACGAGAGTCAAATCCATTTGCAGACGTACAGTATAAGAAATACAATCATAGTTCATGCAGTGTCACTACCTTAAAATAATTACGGCTGGAGGAAAGACGGCAATCCCTGGTTCAATAAAACACACACACATAAATAAGAGAGACGTCACGCTATATCTGAGTTTTGCCATATTCTCCGAACAACCTTAGCTGGACACATACAGGGTATGTATGGCTACTTCACCATGCTGACAGCCGAGGTCAGCTAATCTCTGGATGACTAGTCTTCAGGGCTTCTGAGAAAAGTAGCTAAACGACTTAACGGCCCGGGCTAAAATTATCACAATGGTTTAATATTAATTAAGCATTAAGTATGTTTCTTTCGAAGGTGACCACTTCATGGTTTTCCCAGAAATACCTCCTAAATTCCCACTATTTCCCCAGAAATACCAATGCCTTATGTCTCAGCTGGTAGAATAGCCAAAGTAGAAGCAGTAAAGTTGCAAGGTTGCCAACTCTGGCATGACACGCTCATGTTAGAAATCTCATGGCAGATCTATATTATTCCATTAAAAAACCTAAAGTTAGTTACATCGAAAGCATTGGGGTAGTTCGCAAAACCTACAGACTATTTACAGGATAATAAAACTGTTACATACGTGGATAAGTGGGCATGTGTGTGCAGACTTGTCTCGAAATTAAAAATCTCACTACAGTCAGCTGACCAAAGTTGGCAATCACGAAGCTGCAAGCTTAATGACCTTAGAAAAAGCCGATTTAAATTGAAAATAGTAGGTCTTGTCGCGAACATTTCAGGAAGCTCAAGAAAGCAGCGACGCGCAGTCCACCTCCATAACGTAAAATGTTTCTCGTGGGTATGCGGGATTTTTGAAATACAATACAAAAAAAGAAGTTTACTATGCCGGTCACCCAAGGTGCTGCTAAGCAATCTTTCTGTCACGCTGTAAACCAGAAGAGTGGGTTTTACTTAGATTCAAAATGTACATATCAGATACGCGACCGCGGATGCCGCCATCTAGCGGCGTGGAGGATACAAGTGCCGCTAGCGTCTGTCAAACTGGCTCGGAAGTAGATCAGCGGCGAACGGTTGTGATTTAATGGCTATTGTGAGTGCAGTTTACCATCTATGAAGTGAACGACATCCAAGCGTTACCTAAGGTGCAATGACATATTTAAACCCCTGAACCGTACACCACAACTAAAGAGTTAATGTGTGAAGACAGTGCTTGCATTTCTTCCCATACTCATGATACTGCTTGATACTTGTTGAAAATTTGTACCTGAAACTTGTTCGTTAATTAATACAGAAAGATATCGTGTCTGCTTTTATGTCGAAAACTACTTCGCAGATACAAGTCATTTCACCTGTCAATGCTCTATTGACCGTTACCCCCTATCTCTTTAAACACACACAGCACACAAGCCAATGCAACACGTACAGCAAGGGCATTCAAAATAAAAATAAATCATTGTGTTAACACCAATTTCCACAATCAAACGCGAGTCATGTCAAGTACAATTTCATTCATTTTGGGGGCAAACATGCAATGAGTTTGGTCTTTGTTCAAGAACAAGATGAATGTGCAGTTTAAATCAAAATTTATCAAATGCACAACAGTACAGCAAATAGCAGTAAATGCAGGCAATGAAATGAGCTTCCCTCAGAGCCCCCTATAGTGAGTAAAATAAATATGTAAAGAAAATAAATTAGTAAATTTGTAATAGTTAAAAACAATAGTTATAAAATAGAAATATGCAAATTGACCGTAGGCATCCCAGGAGCGTAAACCGTTAGCCCCAAGGGGACCCAATTTGATTACAACTACTGAAAGAATTATTTCATGCATTGGAAATCTTTAATTTCTATCACAATTCGATTCAACTAATTGATTACTTTGAAAGCCTAAATTAAAACCTTTTTCAACTTAATGGAAAAAAAATACCTGTCAGGCCGTGCCGGTCAGCCTGGCCCCCCAGGTCTCCTCCTGGGTGTTGCCCTAATGAGCCACACTTGGGGTTTATTAGCCTCATCACATGTCCCTGCCCCCTAGCTAATTACTCCCAGCTGTTGAGTGTTAGGTCCAGTGTTCCCCATGTATATAAGTGCTCCCTAGTCCTGCACTTGCTAGTCTGGTCATTGTTTATCATCTTGAATAAAGTCCCCTATGTTGGGTTTCACCTCTTATAGGCTGTGTTGTGGGTCGTCCCTTCCCAGTATGTGTGACAATATCACAAATGGTACCATGGTAATGTAATTATACATACTGTCAGTGGAATACAAAGAAAGCAGAATCTCAGAATATAATTTTTTTATTGTGATTATTAAACAGGTCAAACATGCTAGTGCAAAATTGTCAAAAGGTCAGATACAGCACAGATTAGAGGAGTAACATGGCAGCTTTCTTTATTCTGTGCAAAATGACAGATTGGTCCATGGGACAGATTAAATAATGAATTATAAACTTGCGGCGGGCTGGTTTTTAGAGACCTCTTCTAAGTGGTGATTGAGTCCATGAAATCCCTCGTCCTCCACCATGGAAAATGGCTGATTGTCCAATGCAATCGTCTCCATTAGTTTAGAACATGTGTTTTTAGCTCAGGTGCTGCTAACTTTGAATGTCGATAAAGTTTAAACATCGTCCAGCAATATCAGCCACCATGATTGATACATTGGACTGATACCAATGGCTTCATTTTTAACAAATATTGGCCGATACTTATACACTCACCTAAAGGATTATTAGGAACACCTGTTCAATGGCAGTTGCTTCAATGCATTTAGGGGTGTGGTCCTGGTCAAGACAATCTCCTGAACTCCAAACTGAATGTCAGAATGGGAAAGAAAGGTGATTTAAGCAATTTTGAGCGTGGCATGGTTGTTGGTGCCAGACGGGCCGGTCAGAGTATTTCACAATCTGCTCAGTTACTGGGATTTTCACGCATAACCATTTCTAGGGTTTACAAAGAATGGTGTGCAAAGGGAAAAACATCCAGTATGCGGCAGTCCTGTGGGCGAAAATGCCTTGTTGATGCTAGAGGTCAGAGGAGAATGGGCCGACTGAGACAAGCTGATAGAAGAGCAACTTTGACTGAAATAACCACTTGTTACAACCGAGGTATGAAGCAAAGCATTTGTGAAGCCACAACACGCACAACCTTGAGGCGGATGGGCTACAACAGCAGAAGACCCCACCGGTACCCCTCATCTCCACTACAAATGGGGAAAAGAGGCTACAATTTGCACGAGCTCACCAAAATTGGACATTTGTAAGACTGGAAAAATGTTGCCTGGTCTGATGAGTCTCTGTTGAGACATTCAAATGGTAGAGTCAGAATTTGGCGTAAACAGAATGAGAACATGGATCCATCATGCCTTGTTACCACTGTGCAGGCTGGTGGTGGTGGTGGTGTAATGGTGTGGGGGATGTTTTCTTGGCACACTTTAGGCCCCTTAGTGCCAATTGGGCATCATTTAAATGCCACGGCCTACCTGAGCATTGTTTCTGACCATGTCCATCCCTTTATGACCACCATGTACCCATCCTCTGATGGCTACTTCCAGCAGGACAATGCACCATGTCACAAAGCTCGAATCATTTCAAATTGGTTTCTTGAACATGACAATGAGTTCACTGTACTAAAATGGCCCCCACAGTCACCAGATCTCAACCCAATAGAGCATCTTTGGGATGTGGTGGAACGGGAGCTTCGTGCCCTGGATGTGCATCCCACAAATCTGCATCAACTGCAAGATGCTATCCTATCAATATGGGCCAACATTTCTAAAGAATGCTTTCAGCACCTTGTTGAATCAATGCCACGTAGAATTAAGGCAGTTCTGAAGGCAAAAGGGGGTCAAACACCGTATTAGTATGGTGTTCCTAATAATCCTTTAGGTGAGTGTATGTTAAACAATATATCTCTAACTAAGACTTTTTACTTGGCTAGCTAATTAGCTACCCCATAATCTTGGCCACTGCCGTAGCTTGCAAAAAAGGGCTTTTTGTGCTACAGAACAGAGACATTTCTCAAAAACATTGTAGTACAAAGATTAACTTAACAATTAGAGAGAGGATATGAATGAGCCATGCCCTGCCGTCCTACATTTTGGAAATTTGCGAGCTGCCACAGCTACCGTGAATCTGCTTGCAGCACGTCAATGCAAAACTGCACAACTCGGAAATAGGACTATCTTTATTTTACCCCAAAATCAATTCTGACGTTACAGACGGATAAATTAAATCACCATCTTAATAATCGATTCTTCACCATGCCTCGAAGCAGCTTTAAACCCCTAGTCCATACTAATGCCCTGCTTAGCTATTGATTGGCCTTTTTGCCAGAGGGTAGAAGTTGTTTTTTTATATAATAGCTGTTTTCACCACTTTTACGTTATTTTCCTTTTGGAGGAAGTGAGGTTTCAGTGGTGGTTAAGAACCACTCCCATAATCTCCACAGCAGTGTAGTGTAACCAAGGAATGTGGCATTGTCTTTAAATGGGATAACTCAGCATGTTAAGCTTCTGTACCTGTGATCAGAAGGTCAGCAGTTCAAGCCCTGGTCTTTGGCAGAGTAGTCGCATGTCTTTGGGCCCTTGAGCAGGGCCCTTAACCCCCAGCTTCAGGACTGCTGCATGCTGGCTGACCCAGTGCTATGATTCCCCAAGCTTATTCTCACCTGTCCGTGTGTCATCATGGAGAGCAAGATGGGGTGGGTGAAAGGAGGACTTCCCCACAGGGATTAATAAACTCACTGGCCCACCTGCTCACTGGAACTTACTCTCTCTCTCTCCATTTTCTCAACGCAGCCTTCATACTGAAAAGCGCAGTACTACTCAGGAACAGAGTTGCCCCTGTCACCCTGCATTAGGAGCCGGTCAGAAAGGAGGCCGTATCTCCCAGAGGGTGTGACGTGGTGGGGTGACAATCACCCCTTCTGAAAGCCCCCTCCACTCCCGACAACTTTCCTAAAAGGTTCTTGTGGAAATTGTGCTGCTCCATCCCTTTACGAGAACAGTTTTAAGTCTGAGGCTGGAGCTTGCTTGCCCATTTTCCTTTTCTCTTTAATAAAGTATCACTATTCTACATGGCGTACAGTGTAGTCTCGCACATTCTTCAGAAAGGTTAAGTACTGGTAATGTCTACCCGTCATTGAAATATATTATTTCATCGTTTGTGCATTTTTTGCATCTGTTCTGTAGCTCTGGTGTTTCAGTGGGTAGTACTGTCTGAATCCCATCTCTGCTCTATGCGGAGTTTCCAAGCTCTCCCCACACTGTGAGATTTTCTTGTATTCAGATTTCCTCCTGTAGTCCAGTAGTGTGTGTACGTCTTATTGTATGCACCCTGCGATGGACTGGCATCCCATCTATGAGGTTCACCTAACATAGCGTGAACATGAAAATTCCACACACCGAACTGATTCAACCCCCCAAAGCTGTATACTCACTGAGCCAGCATGGCACTGCCTTTAGATGGTGAATATTTGAAAACAGTTTCACAGCTCCAAATTTAAACTAATCCATTATAATTGAATGGATTGTTAGCCAGGTGTATAAGGGTGCGATCGGGGCTTCATTGCTCCACCACCAGTGAAGGGCACAGGGGCTTCAAAAAGAAGCAATAGGCAGTTAGGACCAAAGACGGACATTAGATCCTACGTATGTCAAACTCAAATGCAACTGTCCTGAAAGCAAATAACTCCTTGGATGATTGACCATGGTTTTTTAATATTTACCTGAAACAACCTGGCAAGATATCCCCCACTTTCAGGCAAACAGAGCACTTTACCAGAATATGCTGTTTGTTTAGTTGAAAAGAGGCACTATATAAACTGTAAGAATACACTTGAACTGGGTAGGTTTTTATTTCAAAATGCTGTAACAGAAAACTCACTCACGCAAATTAGCAAGAAATTGCAACCAGGCATCATGGTCACTGTATGTCATTTTGAGATACGTACAGCAGTATCTGGAACTGAGTCTTAGAACTTTTTTATTTAAGCAATTATTTTAAAGTATTTTTCAATTTGAAAATTGTAATTATGAATATATATTTTTGGTGGGTGTTGTGAGTTTTGTGCGTGAAGAGTAATAAGAAAATTAATGGAAAATAGGTAAAAAGGTAAAGGATTTAACTAGAAAACTAAAACTTTTTGATGAGCATTTCAGTCTTCTGTGCATGTGGAAGTAATTCCCAGCCTGATTCTGTTAGGACAATCTTGTTGGATGCCAAGCAGAACACAGCAATCAAACCCCCCCCCCCCCCCCATTCCATGAATTCATTAAATATCACCACCAGCACACTGTATATGATGTTTAGACACATACAGTAGTTTTTGAACTGATTCACATACGGTTCTGGGACCAGTCATCTGCCACTACCACGGACGCAGGTGTTTTGCTTATTAAGACAATAACTCAAAAACAGTTTTCTGGATCTTTCCCAAACTTTGCAGAACCATTGTATGGGTGACAAACTAGTACTGATTCACTGAATCACCCCAAAACTGAAGCAGTGTCACATAGTGATAGCAAAAAGGGCATTTTTGACACTGAGTCTGTTAAGACAATAATTCAAATAGTTTTGGACAGATCTTTTTCAAACTTTGTAGAGGACTTTTATTGAATTAGATGACATAATGCTTAATTGCTGTCATATAAATAAAATGAAGCTTTGTTTGGACAAGTGCCAGATCTAGCAGAATAAAACAAAAATTGAACTGAGGGCTATATTATTCATTATGAAACCGTATTTGCACACTTCACTCCAGCTTCTGGATTTTTAGCCATGTTTTCTTTAAGCAAGAACACAAATAACTAAAACATTAAATTTATTTAAATTTAAAAATAACTTGAGGGCTCAAAATATCAAACTGAGGACACAAAAAAAATTAATTCATGTGCACATTTTAAGGATTTTGTGATGTAGTATTTTGTGAGAACATTAAACACATTTGTGCGTACGATTTAATGGATCATGGCCATGTACATACCAATAGTGTATCTATTATAATTCTACAACTGTTTATAACTTGTATTATACTTATAGTTATAGCATATTCATAACATACCTTTATACCAAACTTTGGTATAAAGTGGGCCGAATGGGCCGAATGGCCTCCTCTCGTTTGTATAGTTCTTATACCGTGTACATTGTAATATACCCGTAATAGACTCATATTTTTGTACCCTAATATCTATAATAGACCCATTTTTGAAATATATCTATATATCTATATTATTGCTAATATATATTTTGTAAATATTATGGCTAAAGCACTTCTGGATGGATGCAAACTGCATTTCGTTGCCAGGTACTTGTGACATGTGCAATGACAATAAAGTTGAATTCTATTCTATTCTATTCTATAGTCCTTACTGTTATGTCACAGAAAATGTTGGTCAAAGTGCAAATGAGGAATGCATAGACAGATAGACATATAAAAATAAGAAAAATATAAATGACATTTTAAGACATTGACATTAAGACATATGCAGTAAATGAATAGGTATAGTTTCACACCAGCATGTTACATGAAGAACTTGGAGCCTTAAGTTAACAACATATTTATTGGCTTTCACATTTTCAGTTGATCTGCCCAGTACTTCTAGAAATTGTAGAGGTTGGTGAGTATGTGGGGCACATAGATCAGATGGACGGAGCAGGTGACTGCTGTCCGGGGAATACAGTGCTGTCACTCCATCATCCCCCCGTTCGAGTAGAATACCAGACGTGCTGCTGCATTGTGAATCATATGGAGCGGTTTGACAGCACAAGCTGATAAACTGCAAAGAGAGATGCGGTAGTCTAGTCACAAGATGAACAAGTGCCTGAGAACTGGATACTCAAATAGAAAATAACTATTTGACAAAAAATATAAAAATGGTTATATTCAGCTGTGGCTGAGGGTTAAATACACTATATGGACAAAAGCATTAATCAATGAATCCACAGGTGTATAAAGTCAAGCATCTATCCATGCAGGTTACAAACATTTATGAAAGAATGGATCATTCTGAAGAGCTCAGTGAAGATATTCCACGGTCAACTGTACATTGTATTATTGCAAATTGGAATCGTTTAGGAACAACAGAAGCAGCCATGAAGTAGCAGACCGTGTAGAGTAGCAGAGCAGGCTTGCCGAGTGATGAGGCGCATGTAGCATAAAAATCACCAACGCTCTGTTTACTAAATAACTGCAGAGTTAAGCTTCCTCTGGCATTAACCCTGGCAAGGCAGGAGCTCCGTGGAATCAGCTTCCCTGGCCGAGCAGCTGCATGCAAACCTCACATAACCAAGCTCCACACCAAGTGTCAGATGGAGCGCTGGACTCTGGAGCAGTGGAAACGTGTTCTGTGGAGTGACAAATCACACTTTTCTGTCTACAGAACTAAGGGGCCCAGCCCCTGAAAAACAACCCCCCTAACCCAGACTTGTACATCAGTTTGCTGGACAGAAAGAGGTGGAGATACCCAACCAGTTGAGTACTCCATAACTGAGACTCTTTATACTCAACTGGTTGGTTGAAACAAAATCTTGGTCTGGATTTGTACTCTCTGATCCTGAAATCTCCACCTCTCTCTGTCCAGCAAACTGATGTACAAGTCTGGGTTGGTGGGGTTGTTTTTCAGGGGCTGGGCCCCTTAGTTCTAGTGAAGGGATGCTCCAGCATACCAAGACATTTTGGACAACTCTATGCCTGCAACTTTGTGGGAACAGTTTGGAGAATGACCTTTTCTGTTCCATTGTGACTATGCCCCAGTGCACAAAGCAAGGTCCATAAAGACATGGTTTGGTGTGGAAGAACTTGATTGACCCACACAGAGTCATGACCTCAACCCCATCGAACACCTTCGGGGGTTTGATGTTAAGGAATATTAATCATGTACCCCCAGGGATGTGGGCTCAGTTTCCACCCACCATCACCAGCATGGAACTGGGGTGTTCTTCCACTGTCTGTGTGGGATTCCTCCTACAGTCCAAATATGAGTGGTTTTGGTGGACATATGTCTTCTAGTGTGTGGCCTCTTACTGACCAGGGTATCCCTACCACACCCCATGTACTTCCTGGGATAAGATTCAGGCTCAGTACTGACCCTGCCTTAGGTGAGTGTTTACTCTGCATCTACGTATTAGATACGTATCATTGCATTTTCACAGTTAGTAAGGTTAACTTCAGCACATATTACAGATGCAATTCAATGTTCAGAAACATTGTTTAAGATGGAATAATTATGAGCATTGAAAAAGAGATGATATAAAATGACCCACATGACTGCTGCTAATTAAAAGAGAGTCTACAATATTTAATTCTGCTAAAAAGCATAAGTGATTACACTACTGCATGGTGATTCACCATTCAGCTAGATTCCTTACAGCGGTATTGTACGTATTATTGCTTGTCATTTTGTTTTTAATTTATTTATAGTTTATTTTACTTATCTTTTATAACTTGTAGCATTGGTGGGAAAGCAAACAAAATTATATTGTATATGTAAATTAACAGTAAAGATATTCTATTCTATTCTATGAAGAAAAACAGTGCTTATTTATCCCTCTTCACTGGCTGAAATGTTTACTCTTTGGCAGGGCAATGTCCTCTCTGACGTAACTTTAGATCTACACTTGTGACTCCAAAACCAAACATTTTATGCTATTTCAGTTTTTACTTTTAAAAACAAAAAAAGTACATATGTCTAAGATACAGTGAAATTTTAAAAGTTTGCATACTAACTGATGTTCATAAACCAATGGCGACCATAAGGAAAAGCAGTGTTACCATCAAGAAAGAAGAACTAAACATCAGTAAATCCATTCTGGAAATAATTAACTTCCAAAAGTCTATTTAAGCTCAGCACTTGCCAAATAAAATCAGGCATTTTGCTCTACTCCATTACATTTTTAGGTTCCTAACATGCCATTTTTCATTTCTTTTTCAGCTTTTCATTTATTCTTCATTGTTTCATTATGTATATACTTCACTGGAGTTGCAGCACAGAAAGGTAAGGGATCTAACTACTTTCTTTTTATTGTCTTACACTGGATCTCATTAGATCCTTTTGTCAGTAGTACTGTATATCAAGGAAGCTTGAGACAGCCATGTGAATGTTTTTCTAAACAATGAGGATTGAGAATGAGGCTGTTAAAAACGTTGCGAAAACGTCTAATCAAAGTCTGAAACCTAAACCTCACTGAGACCGCAGCGGTGCCTGAAAATATCTGTTTTTGAAAACCCACTAATGCTTCTGAGCCAAAGCAGTTGTGCGTGGAGGTTTGAACTGAAATCTCTCCAAATTAATGTACGTAAGACCCTGGCTAACAGCTACGGGAAACATTCAGCTCCAGCCATTGATGGCTCAATCACATTTGACTATGAGGGTGCAATAATTATTTTGATATTAAGTACAGTATCCACTGTAACTCTGACCAGGAAAAGCAGTTATAAGATGACTGAAAGGACAAATAAATGAAGTACACCTTCTTCAACTTTATTTACGTGGGCTTTTTTATCGACAGAATTTGGTTAAAGAGTTTTTTGCATTCACTGGAAAATGTGCAAAAGGAGCTAAGGAAATAGCAAATGTGTTTCGCAGCACGATTCTCACCTCTGCAGAAATGTGTGCATATTGTATTTCGATTAAATATTTTCCAATTAAATATTTATTTAATGACGCACACATTCATGTTGCATTCGCTGTATCATATGCTTGTCTTCCCCTCCCCAATATTCAACTCATCATTTTCATATCAGCATCTTCATTGATTCTGTCATTGTTGATCTCCATCTTTTTCGTTGACAGGTTGCCCTGCTAGAAAGATTCCTGAACTTCAAAATGCTGAAAACCGTTCAGATTTGAAGGACCAGTACATTCACGCAGAATCTGTGCGATTCGCTTGTAACACTGGCTTTGTGGGTTTTTTTCGAGTAACATGCAGAGATGGCGTTTGGTCAAAAAGCGGACGGTGCCAAGGTAAGAGGAAGCGTTTTGATGATGATGTGTTTTGTAAATATTTTGCTGCCTCAACTGCCATATTTATGATCCGTTTCCCCGTTTTTTTTTGTTTATTTTTTAGCAAAGCAGTGTGGCCACCCTGGGGATACATTAAATGGGGACTTCACGCTTATAGTTGGAGACGACTTTGTATTTGGATCATCGGTTCAATACACTTGCAGAAAAGGGTATTAGGGCGTAGAAGAATCCAAAATTATTCTTTTAAACTTCAACTGCATAAATTACATATTAAATAATACACATTCATCAAACCTTTATTTTTTGAATGTCTGAATTTTCATGAAAACGGAGGTTAAACGCAGATGTCCATTAATATCTGAATTTGTAACTCATGCAGTTGTTTTGCTGTTTTGTTATATAACATCCATTCAGAAAGAAATTATTTATGTGACTTGTGATGATACTTTAAACAGTGTAAGTGTGAGGTAACAAAAATGACATACCGTTATATTTTATTACTCGGGTTTTTAGGTACACGATGGCGAGCAGGATAAGTCATCGCACGTGCCTCCTCAGTGGATGGGATAATATTGTGCCTTTTTGTGAAGGTAATAAATGTATTGTTAATTTTTTTTTAAAGTAGTTCAACAAGCAGTAACAGTAAATAATTTGATAAGCTTCTCAGGGGGTGGAAAAATAGATAAGTTGACTATACCAAAGTTTTTGGTTATTATATGTATCTTACACATGTATGTTTTTATTTCTTAATTGTTTTACTCCAACTTCTTCATTTTAGTGGTGAAATGTGAGCCACTGAATCCATCTGAGCAACTGGATGTATCGGGAAATTTTGAAGCTCCCCAGTATAGTGATGTGGTAGAATTTGAATGCAACTCTCCTGCAGAGAAACTCAATGGACCAAGACAGATATATTGCACTGACACTGGTGATTGGAGCGGACAAATCCCAACATGCCAAGGTAAAAAAATTGTAAATAATGAAAACAGACAGACAGACAGATAGTTGTCGGGGGCCCCAGTGTTGTCGGGGCCTTAGGCAACTGCCTACCCTTGCTTTCTGGTACCATCGCCCTTGAGCATCATGCAGGTCCTGCAGATTTGTCGGCGAATCTCCTGCTCCACCACATCCCATAGGAGCTCTTTTCGATTGAGATCTGGTGACTGTGGGGGCCATTTGAGTGCAGTGAACTCATTGTCATGTTCAAGAAACCAGTGTGAGATAATAGGAGTTTTGTGACGTGGTACGTTATCCTGGAAGTGGCCATTAGAAGCTGGGCGCACTGTGGTTATAAAGGGAGGGACATGGTCAGCAACAATACTCAGGCAAGCTGTGGCATTTAAATGATGCTCAATTGGTACCAAGGGGCCCAAAGTTGCCAAGAAAATATCCCCCACACCATTACACCACCAGCAGCTGCAACCTGAATTGTTGATATAAAGCAGGATGAATCAATGCTTTCATATTGTTTTCACCAAATTCTGAATCTATCATCAGAAATTGAGATGTATCTAACCAGGCAACGTTTTTCCATTGTCCATTTTTGCTGAGCCTGTGCCCACTGTAGCCTCAGTTGCCTGTTCTTAGCTGACAGGAGAGGCACCTGGTGTGGTCTGCTGCTGCTGTAGCCTGTCTGCTTCAATGTTCAATGTGTTGTGTTTTCAGAGATGCTCTCCTGCATACCTGGGCTGTAATGAGTGGTTTTTTGAGTTAGTGTTGCCTTTCTATCAACTTCCCGTTCTCGGACCTAAGTTCCCCCCTTGCACAGTCACCGCCTCACACTTAGCACATTTCTTTTGTAGCATATTCTAGTGTATGTAAGCACTAGAGATGGTTGTGTGTGCAAATCCCAGTAGATCAGCAGTTTCTCGAACACTCATATCAGCCTGTCAGGCATCGACAACCATGCCACGTTAACTTAAATCACCGTTGTTCCCCTTCTGGTGTTTTATGTGAGCATTATCTAAAGTTCTTGACCTGTATCTGCATGATTTGATCTATTTATCAGCCTAAACTCTTCAAGGACAAGGTGCTGGAAACCTTCCCTTTAAAGTCTGGGCCATGATTTGTTATATGTAGGTTTTACTGGTAGCCTTCCTGTTGGCATTAATGAGTTTAGTCATTTCCCTCCAACCATCCTCGTCTTCGGGATCTTTGGTTTGTCGCACCAGTTTTACACACAGTGAATGAAACCCTGTCTTGGTGTGTTGGGTGTGTTGAGTCACAGACATATGATTCCGTTTGTGGGAGGAGGCTGTTACCTTCAATTAGCAAGTGTAGATAAGGAAGTCGCCAGTGATATGATGATGTCATTTTAACAGTTGGCTTTTTTCCCTAAGAAATAACATGCACACGCCCGGAAATACCAAACAGTATACCCGACGGTAAGAACAACGTATATAAGAAAGACGACATTATAAGATTTCAATGTGTGGAAAACTACAATGCTGTTGGAAGTGGGATTGCCAGGTGCAGCAGAGACGGTTGGACCATGTCAGTCCGTTGTGAAGGTAACCCCAGTCCATGCAACCACACTGGTTTAGTGCCTCAGGGTTGAGTCAAGGGTCCCCTGGGAAAACATTATTATTTCTTTGTAATTCATTATTTTATTTATTACTATTCATTATTAAACCTCCTCTTAACAAGATTAGTCCCATTGGGATTTAAGACCTCTTTTATGAGAAACACCTGGCCGCAGTAGCAACAATAAAAATAGTTTTCTTATAAAGAAATATCACATTTAATATTAACATGAATGTTATAAAGAGAACAACTTCACATTCAGGACAACCAAGCTAAAAAACACAATAGCAATTTCTAAGTATTATTCACTCAGTAGTAACAAATACACTCACAATCCCACAGGTATTACAGCTTACAATTCATTTAAAGTAACCAGTTTAAGGTCATTCATTAAGCTATTTTGCCCAAATCCATCTAAATTTTATGACTTTATTTATTTCTATGCAATACACCAGAGCCAGTGATGTTATGAAAACAATGTATCATTTATTTCTTTAAAAAGGTGGTATAGAATATAAAGGTATATAACTGGTGCCATGCATTTTAATGAATTAATTGTATTTAATTTATTCTGAAAGACCTTTGGACTTTTTCAGTTGTTTTAATGCTATTTTACTTTGTTCATGGCATAAACCTGTGTATAGATTCATTTCAGTGATTTCCTTTGCAGAATTCACATGTAAAGTACCCGATGGACAGTTTTTGAACTTTACCTCATTCCATGCCACTGAATATAAAGTTGGTGAAAAGGTTAATTATGTCTGTTTGGAAAAATATAAAAAACGAGAACCATTTGCCACATGCACACTGAACAACTGGAGACCACAAACAATGTGTGAAGGTAGGAGTTTTACTAGCTACTGTACTATTGATACTGCATGTCAGTCAGTCAAGTAAAGCTTCCATGCAGTTACCAGAACTGCCATCTGAATGTCACTGAAGGTGTGATTGTGCATGTGAGTGTGACATATGACTGTCCTGTGATGGACCAGCATCTCTGCCAGGATGTTCTCTATGCTGTCTGGGATAGTATCCAACTTCTCCACAACCCAGTACAGGATAAGCCAGTGAATGAATGGATGGATATTCTACCTTGACATATCAAATTTTATTTGCTTTGCAGAAATCATTTGCAAGAGGATTCCAAATAGTTACTATGCTAGGCATATACATGCTGGGTGGTCCCCCTATAATTGGCCACACCGCATTACGTATGGACAATATAACTATTACTGTAATAAAGGATTTAAAGAAACACAACCTACAGCAACTTGTACAGCACATGGGTGGGCTCCAGAAAATCCCTGTGAAGGTAATAAATATATTTATGTGAAATTATTCCCCTTCTCTTAATATTGTGCCTAACAAATTGTGTAACAAGGCGTAATGGCACAGAAAATTGTTTTGCTTAATCTTTGTCAAACCTAAAAGTCTTCTGCCTCATATAAAATTTTAAATCACTGTCAATATATGATAATCTAATATAAAGTGATTACATTTTTGCCAAATATAATCATAGCAATGTCGATTCTTGGTTTTAAAATGACTGTAGCTTGTTTTTAAAATATATCACACATGTATAAATGTCAACCTACAACCCTGATCGGGTTGAGTGGTTAGAAGATTATTGTAGACTGATATGCTGACACATTGTCTTTGCAGAAATCCCATGCATTAAGCCTCCTAATGTTATAATGCCTGATGGTGGGAATGTTGTCCGTCGCGGAAAACATCGTTATAGCTGTGTGGTTGGATACAGAGAAACTTCCACAGAGGTCGAATGTACAGAGAATGGATTAGTGCGAGCAGATCTATGTGAACGTAAGGATATGTTTCGTTTAATATTAGCTACCCTGCAATTAATTGTCAAATTGGTAATTTGATTAATAAATGAATCAAAACTGAAACAAACTAAAGAAGCCATTATAGGTAGAATGTGGAGCCAGAGAGATGTCACTTAACCCACTAGTATTCAAACCCTATCCTCTCCTTTCTATAGCAGCCAGTATAGACCTGTGTGTTCAGCCACTTCATTGGTTACATTCTGAACACGAACACAAACTTGGTGTTTAGACATATTTGTAATGCTTGTTTACAAGTCTGCGTTTTACAGACGATTTTCCGGTGCAAAACTGCAGCATATTAGGAGAACACAAACCAACAAGAAAATGCAACAACACCAATATAACAAAACAATTTTTTAAACAATCTTATGTGTTTCCTTAATGTTTTTTTGTCTTAATTAGCATTTATTTATCAGATGCTTTTGTCCAAAGTGACACACAGCAGAGGGTCAGAGAGCAGGGTCCACCAGTCCTGGATCATTTGGGGGTCACGGCCTTCCTCACGCCCAATGATGAAATCACTCTGCCAGGGTTTTCAAACTGGCCACTTTTTAGTCACAATCTTAACAAGCAGAACCACACACTACCCCATAGTATGTTGTGTTTTGCACCTCAGCGCCACTGTACAATCTTATCAGAATTCCAATATTTACCATTGATTGAAGTAACAGTAATTCTGAAGCAATCAAATGATTATCAAAGTATCAAAGTAACAGACTTTTGAAAACTGGTTCTGTTTTTCGTCAAAATTGTTTTATATAGCCTAACAAAGAAACTTTCAGCTCTGAATAACAGTAAAAAACCCTGTATGTGATAAGCCAGTGGATGGATGGATGGATATTCTACCTTGACATATTAAATGTCAAGTAATAATAGTTTTGTAACTAAAATCCTGTGATAATTTAATCTGGTGCCAAATTTTACTGTCTCATTAAAAACCTGAATCACACAGACTAAAGATATATACTTATGAACCAATTATTGTGTTATTTTTTTAGAAACTGGTAGGTAATTTAACTTTAAATGTACTAAAATGAATAAATACAATAAAATATGTGCAAAATAAATACACCATTTTATTGTCAATTGATAGATTTACTGTAATGTTTATAAAGTCGTTCATTCCCAATGCCTCTGCTGCATTACAAAACTGGTAAAATAATACTGATGAGATGTTAGTGATTTTTTTCCAAATAAATCAGATATTAAAAGGGAAAATAACAAAAAAAAAAAAAAAAAAGTTTAGACGAGAACATTTGATTGCGTAGTCTGATTAAACTGATTGTGTAATATTTATATGCTAAGAGGACATCGTTAGCTACGTTCCCAGCCAGAAAAACTTGGCCCCATCTAATAATCAGTTGATCTAATGAAAAAATAAAGTAAACCATGAAGAATGCAAATTTTAACGTTATTCTTTCACCATTTCTAGTGATTGAATTAACAAAGTAGGAATACCTGTTTAAGCAATGGATATAATGCTGCAGCAGTCACAGCACTGAAATATAATCTTGCATTAAGAAGATGTTTTCATTACACCATTTTTTCATCATTTCTAGCGAAATGTGTTATACCTAATTTAAGCAATGGATACGTGATCCTTACAAAAGATGAATCTGCCATTTCATATGCATGTGACGAGGATTATAAGCCCAAAACAGAAGGATGGTGGGACTACATAACATGTGAAAATGGAAAATGGTCTGATACTCCACAATGTATTGGTAAGAAAGCATTAGGGTGTGTTCATGCATGCTGGTCCAAATGGTTATGCATTTTCTTTGGTTACTTATGGTTAAGGTTAGGGCTGGGTAGGGGTTAGAGTTCATCTTACACCATACAGTATGCCAAACTTCGGATGGAGTGCTATAAAGCACACCACCACTGGACTCTGGAGAAGTGGAAACATGTTCTGTGGAGTGACGAATCACCCTTCTCTGTCTGGCAGTCTGCTGGATGAGTCTGGGTTTGGCGGATGTCAGGAGAACGTTACCTGCCTGACTGCACTATGCCAACTGTAAAGTTTGATGGCGATGGGGCGATGGTGGTGCAGGAGGTAGTGCTACCGTTCGGCAGCCGGAGGGTTGCAGGTTTGAGCCCTGGGTCCTCCTGACCCCATCGAAGTGTCCTTGAGCAAGACACTGAACCCCCAATTGCTCCCAGTGAACTGGTTGGCACCTTGCATGGCAGCTTCCGCCACCAGTGTGTGAATGTGAGGCGTACATTGTAAAGTGCTTTGGTAAAAAGCGCTATATAAATGCAGTCCATTTACCATTTAGATGGGATGATGGTATGGGGGTGTTTTTCTGGGAGTGGGTAAGGCCCCTTAGTTTCGGTGAACTCTTAATGCTTTAGGGTTAGAACCGGATGTCATAAAAGTTCCTGTAGGTGTAATGCCAAGTGTCCCCATATAGTATACTGTATGTGCCACCCCAAAATGTCAATTTGGCTATTTTCACTGGGATGCAATGTTAAAATATTCAACTTGTATCATTAATTTCAACAGAAATTAATCCAGATCTGAAATTACAAGTTACCCTCCTAACTCATGCCATCTGACCTTTGGATTGTGTTGCCATTTTCACTACGTGATTGTTTTGAGCTTCTTAATGGCTGTTTGATTTTTTTTCATTTGTAGATAAAAATCGCTGCAGGGATCTGCCAGCAATCGCAAATGGAAGAGCCGAAAAAAACAATAAAGAGTATAGTCATGGAGATTATGTTGAAGTTGAATGTGATGTAGGTTATTCTACAAAATGCATCAGCGGAAGTCTGAAAGTACCAGCATGCACCGGTGAGTAATGTGTTAGTGATATATAGTGTACAAGCTACAAAGACCCAGAAGCAAAGAAGAGAACATGTCTATATAATCTGTAGCCCAGAGGGTTAAGAACAGCCGACACTATGACTGTACACCATCAAACTCCAATCGGCACATGGTAGCAGTCGTCCGTGTGACAGAGACCTCATATACCGTGTCTGAAGTGCTAAACTGGGTCCATCTCAGTCAGCAACATGCGGTCATAACACAATTACTCTGTTCTGCTGTAGTCTATCCACGGTACCACACACCTCTGTGCATGCTCTCAGGTAGATTTCCTCCCACATTTCAATGTGCTCAAGATACCAAAATTTCAAACTTCGATACGATACTGAGAAAAGTACTGAAATTTGATACCATTTTCAATTCTAATTTTCTTTGCAGTAAAAACTTTTTGTAAACTTATGTCACATTACATTGTCAGTCAAAGAATATTTTCAGGTGCAGTAGTAGCCAATGTAATTGCACTGTAGTCACATTCAGGGACATTCACGAGCAGTAAAAACTATTAAAATTTGGATGTTACTTTATATTATTATTACAATGCATAATAGATGTAATTCTATGCAACTCTATGCTTAGGGCAGGTCATTAAGCACACACTACCTCAACTGACATATTGTACACAAGGTACTCAGACACTCACACTGTAATAGGATGACTGTCTCTTTTTGTATGTTGTTCTTATCTCTCTTATTTATTACTTTAACTTATGCTGCTAAACTGTTTTTCACTGTTTCTGTAATAGTGACAATAAAGATCTATCTAATCTTATCTATCTTAGAACAGGTATTCATTAGTTTTACATGCCTTCTTTATCTTGTGTCTCAAAGCACAAACACTTGTTCCAATTGTATCTGAATGATCAATACTTATCAACACTTCCTCATGAGACCAAAAACCAGGTGCATGTTGTAGTGCTACTGTAGACACACAGGACACAGTTGTAACCCATTATGTATTTTGTATGAAGTTTTACTGAGGAAAAAAGTACTTAGGTAGTACTTCTACGATACTGGTGTTGGTTTACTGGATCCCAGAGCCTAGAAGCTATTGAAAAGAACAGAAAAAATTCCCTGGGTGACTGGATCCCACGGCCTAGAAGCTATTGCAAGAAATTATAATTTTGTTATTCGGGCAGTAATTTGTGAGACTGCACTGAGGTTGAGGGGCATTGGTAGCCTATGAGCCTCAGTGGTTAGAACGAACCAGTTGCCCAGCTTGTAGAATCAATACCATAATAAATCAGTACTGAAACTGTTTAATTATTGACATAACTGATATTTACAGATCTTTAGATACTTTTCACATTGCGAACGTAAACGGGCTTGTTAAAAAATTGTTTTGTGATCACAGCACAATTTGTGAAAATTTTTCAATGCTGTGCAGCCCTAAAGGGTGTATATATCGTTTGGTTTTCGGTAATTCATAATGCAATATAACGTGTTTCAGTAATTTAAGTCGAACAGATCAATAGCCTTCTGATCCTTCCCCCATGCTTCCTGGGAATTCCAGGTTGATTGTGAACCTATAATGTATAAAGTGGTATGGAAAATGGATGGTTGAAATTTCTGTGTCCCACACTCCCAAATATGGGTGTGACAAGGAGTGTGACATATGGCACAGACTGTTCAGCAGAGGTGGAGATTTCAGGTCCACAAAGTACAGATCCAGACCAAGATTTAGTTTCAACCAACCAGTAGAGTTGTCTCTGACTGTGACTCTTTATACTCAACTGGTTGGTTGAAACAAAATCTTGGTCTGGATTTGAATGCTCTGGACCCGAAATCTCCACCTCTGCTGTTTAGGGCCCAGCAGTCACCAGGGGGGCCCTGTCTGATCAATCCTCTTATTGGACACCTCTTTTCCTTTTGGGACTGTTGTATTTTGTTGTTCTGACATTTAGCATCTGATATGTGTCACTGCTCTGTCGTTCTAGCTCAAGAGGGCTGTGATAATACAACGGCAACTGGTAAATCAAATAAAGATGCTGGTTCTGATGACTGTGGCGTGGCAAAATGTGTCAATGGAGAATGGCAGTTACCTCAATGCATTCGTGAGTATTAAATATACCTAAAACATACTTAGTGGGCACCTGCACACCAGGTAGGATCCCTTTATGACTGCAGAGCAGCCTGTATTCTTTATGGAATGAATTTTAAAAATCTGCATGTGAGTGTGACATATGACTGTCCTGTGATGGACCAGCATCTCTGCCAGGATGTTCTCTATGCTGTCTGGGATAGTATCCAACCTCTCCACAACCCAGTACAGGATAAGCCAGTGAATGAATGGATGGATATTCTACCTTGACATATCAAATTTTATTTGCTTTGCAGAAATCATTTGCAAGAGGATTCCAAATGGTTACTCTGCTAGGCATATACATGCTGGGTGGTCCCCCTATAATTGGCCACACCACATTACGTATGGACAATATAACTATGACTGCAATCAAGGATTTAAAAAAACACAACCTACAGCAACTTGTACAGCACATGGTTGGGCTCCAGAAAATCCCTGTGAAGGTAATAAATATATTTATGTGAAATTATTCCCCTTCTCTTAATATTGTGCCTAACAAATTGTGTAACAAGGCGTAATGGCACAGAAAATTGTTTTGCTTAATCTTTGTCAAACCTAAAAATCTTCTGCCTAATATTAGCTACCCTGCAATTAATTGTCAAATTGGTAATTTGATTAATAAATGAATCAAAACTGAAACAAACTAAAGAAGCCATTATAGGTAGAATGTGGAGCCAGAGAGATGTCACTTAACCCACTAGTATTCAAACACTATCCTCTCCTTTCTATAGCAGCCTGTATAGACCTGTGTGTTCAGCCACTTCATTGGTTACCTTATGGACCTCGGCTAACATTCTGAACATGAACACAAACTTGGTGTTTAGACATATTTGTAATGCTTGTTTACAAGTCTGCGTTTTACAGACGATTTTCCGGTGCAAAACTGCAGCATATTAGGAGAACACAAACCAACAAGAAAATGCAACAACACCAATATAACAAAACAATTTTTTAAACAATCTTATGTGTTTCCTTAATGTTTTTTGTCTTAATTAGCATTTATTTATCAGATGCTTTTGTCCAAAGTGACACACAGCAGAGGGTCAGAGAGCAGGGTCCACCAGTCTTGGATCATTTGGGGGTCACGGCCTTCCTCACGCCCAATGATGAAATCACTCTGCCAGGGTTTTCAAACTTTTTAGTCACAATCTTAACAAGCAGAACCACACACTACCCCATAGTATGTTGTGTTTTGCACCTCAGTGCCACTGTACAATCTTATCAGAATTCCAATATATACCACTGATTGAAGTAACAGTAATTCTGAAGCAATCAAATGATTATCAAAGTATCAAAGCAACAGACTTTTGAAAACTGGTTCTATTTTTCATCAAAATGATTTATATGGCCTAACAAAGAAACTTTCAGCTCTGAATAACTGAGTAAAAAACCCTGTATGTGATAAGCCAGTGGATGGATGGATGGATATTCTACCTTGACATATTAAATGTCAAGTAATAATAGTTTTGCAACTAAAATCCAGTAATAATTTAACCTGGTGCTAAATTTTACTGTCTCATTAAACATCTGAATCACACAGACTAAAGATAAATACTTATGAACCAATTATTGTGTTATTCTTTTAGAAACTGGTAGGTAATTTAACTTTAAATGTACTAAAATGAATAAATACAATAAAATATGTGCAAAATAAGTACACCATTTTATTGTCAATTGATAGATTTACTCTAATGTTTATAAAGTCGTTCATTCCCAATGCCTCTGCTGCATTACAAAACTGTTAAAATAATACTGATGAGATGTTAGTGATTTTTTTCCAAATAAATCGGATATTAAGAGGGAAAATAACAAAAATTAATTTTGAAGCTATATACAATCCTTAGCCTGGGTATAAAAGTTTAGACGAGAACATTTGATTGCGTAGTCTGATTAAACTGGTTGTGTAATATTTATATGCTAAGAGGACATCGTTAGCTACGTTCCCAGCCAGAAAAACTTGGCCCCATCTAATAATCAGTTGATCTAATGAACTAAAGTAAACCATGAAGAATGCAAATTTTAACGTTATTCTTTCATAATTTCTAATGACTAAACTTACAAAGTAGAAATACCTGTTTAAGCAATGGATATAATGCTGCAGCAGTCACAGCACTGAAATATAATCTTGCATTAAGAAGATGTTTTCATTACACCATTTTTTCATCATTTCTAGCGAAATGTGATATACCTAATTTAAGCAATGGATACATGGTCCTTACAAAAGATGAATCTGCCATTTCATATACATGTGTGGAGCGTTATAAGCCCAAAACAGAAGGATGGTGGGACTACATAACATGTACAAATGGAAAATGGTCTGATACTCCACAATGTATTGGTAAGAAAGCATTAGGATGTGTTTTTGTTGAATGTCATCAAATCATTTATTTATTTTAATGCTGAAATTCAGATTGATGTGCACTAGACAGGTGGATTATCATGGGAAATTTACACCCACAGTAGTGTAGCTATGGCCACTCTGTTCGGGGTATTCCAATATGACGGAAGCTGGACAAACACCAGCTGTCTCCACAATAGGCCTGGACGATATGGCAAAAATTTATATCACGATATATTTTTAAATTTTGGTCGATACGATATAATTCCGATATCGATATGGACAATATTAAAAAGCCTCAGGAAAAAACTGCCGAGGACACGCACAATGGTTGTCTGCAAACTGAATTTGCAAAGTCTATAATACCTCCAGGCTCCTCCTATTAAAATTATATAATTTTTTTTTTAAATAAAAACAGTACAAAAAAAAAAAGGTTCACTTTTTATTTGTATTTAGCCTTTACAAACAAGAAATGTGAAATAAACTATCAAATAAATAAAACTCTCAGACTCAGCTTATTAACAATAATATATTTCCATTTAAACTAGAACAGGCTGATTATTCATATACAGTCGAACCCGGTTATGTCGCCGGCCTAGGGGGTTGCCAAAAAGCGTCGAGATAACCGATGATCGAGATAACCGAAAACCAATATGGCAGCAATATACAGTATTAGCATGTGCTTGAAATGTATTTATGTGCGTTAATAACTGAGAATGTACATGCACGGGTTTTTGGCATTGCCGCGATTTGTTTGACGCGATCGGCATGCTATAAATATGTACATACATCGGGGCCGGTTCTAGACATGCATATATGAGGGGGCAGACAGAAATGTGAAGGGGGCACATGGTGGCGACAAAGGCGGGAAAGGGGTGGGGTGGTGCTCTGGATAACTGTTTTTGTCATGTAATTGGATTGCACTTTGTCAGGCCTCTGCCCTAAGACCTGTCCAACTTGGGTGTCCCACCTGAAGGCTAAGCTTCTGCTGGTGTAGCTCTTAGGGTCACTGAGGCACGCAAAGCCCCTGACTACAGTAAGGTGGCAATCCCTCAGGGGGAAAACTGAAAAGTAAAACAACAAAAAATAAAATAAAATATTCCTCATCAGATTAAAACAAGTAAAAACATGACGTTTACCTTAATTGGATGGCCTATATCAAACATATTTGAACCCAACAAAACACTTTTCACTATTGCCAATATTACCAAAACTAAAAAGGGTAGGCTAAGTTATGAAAAAGAAAAAATCAATTCACCGAGTCTTGAAATATAAAACTGAAAAATAGGATCGGTCAGGGTTCATTTCACTACATGTTGTACTTGTAATAACTATGTATGTGACGAATAAAGAATCTTGAAATCACAACGAACAAGTCGCTCAATGAGAATGAATGACGTAACCGACTGGCTAAGCTGCTTCTAGCGCCAAGGTGGTTCAAATGGTACGATCCACACTAGGGGTGTCTAAAATCGTTTTACATAAAATTTTCCTACAAGGTGAGGTTCTTTCTTAAAAAAAAAAAAAACAACAAGAAAAATGTTAATACCCCCCCCCCCAAACTGCTATTTTTGTCTATTTGGGGGGGGTCTTGATCGGGGGGTACTGGGGGGTACAGTACCCCCCGATCAAGACCCCCCCAAATAGACAAAAATAATTCGAACCATGATCTCACTAGTCACTATGATTTTGACGAGAGAGATTGCTGTTTCCTCCAAACCTTCCGCAATCACGCAGCTCATTTCGCTTTGCCCTGCCTACTGAGAAACTGGCTCATTTGCATACTAACAGTGATTGGATGTTTAGCTGGGGGGAGGGTGAGTGGGGGATCTGCCGAGTGCTGCGTGAGCCCGTGCACAAACAGAAGGCGGAGGGAAAGAGCGAACAAGAAGTGAAACTTATCATCTCGTTTGTGCCTTTTTCAGTGGATTTTTCAGCTACTGTAGTAAATCTTGTCCATATTCAGTTTGTGGGTAATTATTATTTTCTTCCTCAACTTCTAAAAGTTTGATTTAAGGGGGCAGGACGTTTGCTTAAGGGGGCGTTGCCCCAGCGTAGAGCCGGCCCCGACATACATGTTGGCTAACAAAAGGCATACCACCAACTGACAGCAGAGATTTACCAGTATACAATAAAAACCACCGTCGTTTCTTGATACAAACCTTTAATTATATTCTCCAACATTGAAAACACAAAGATCGCTCACAAAATCACAAAAAACCTGCGGGGTGTACTGTAGTTCGTTTTCACAAAAAGCTAACCAGTGTCAAAATTAAATTCACAAGTCATTTCCCTCTGACGCAGCTCTGAAAAGTATCATACACGTGGTTACTATGGTTTCTTTACAAAGTCTAAAATGCTTTGTTGCTTTTGCTTTTACCAGTCTGCTTGAAAACAAATGCTTCAATATTATTTATGCTGTCTAAAAAAGTTTTACCTGGATCACATTTCACAGCTGCGTTGTTCAGCAAATTACCATGCGAATGCGATTTGAATACGCGCTGTTTAGCACTTGTGATACATTTTTAAAAGCCGGTGAATATATATAATATTCAAATGTATATCGAAATATCGGAAATGTGTTTAAAAATCGTATCACCGTTATCGAAAAAAATTATATCGCGATATATATTGATATCGAATTATTGTCCAGCCCTACTCCACAATCATATTTTTACTTACATTGTGATAAATGTACCCATCCTGACAAATGGGGAAAATCATTTGACTAATGAGTTATATATTCTTACTTTTGTCTGGACAATAAAATTATACTAATTTTATTTTATACATGTCGAAAGCCATTTAAAAGTAGATTGATAATGCACAAAGCTAACAGTAATCCCACCTAAAACTACAGAATGAGTCCAGTTCTGGAAGTAATTCACCAGATGTGGCTCTTATGATTGTTGAGACATTGATTGTGTTTTTATTAATACTGTTATTATGTTATTTCATTTTAGCTAATAACAGCTGCAGGGCTCTGCCTGTGGTTTATAATACAACGACACACAAGAATGAGTATTCAGTTGGGGCAAAGGTTGAAATTCAATGTTATTTGGGGAAAATCTCTAAATGCATCGATGTAAAATTGGAATGCACCGGTGAGTAGCAGTTTGCAATGCATCTTAGCAGCTAGAAGAATTAAAATATGTTAGGAATATCAGATATGTACAAAAGATTGTTTTTGGGACAAGACACAAAAACAAAAATATTAGATATACAGTACAGAAGGAGGTAGTTCTAATTGGATAAGCAACTTAAAGATGGTTGGACGGATGATGTGATAATCGTACAATAACTATTGAATTGTGCTTCTGGATGAAGCATACGATGTTTTAAAATGTAATTTTACCTAAAGAGAACTGCACAAGATCCAATGATGAAAGAAAAGGCAGCATGGATGAGGATGGAGGCACTTGTGAAGCTGAATGCCAGACTGATTACTCAGCAACATGCAGAGATGGAGAGTGGACCTTTCCGCCGTGTTCTGGTGAGTGATAACTCTCACACACACAGTGCACTCATTTTACAAACATGACACATATATTAAAAAGAAATAAAGGGGTTGCGTGGATATTATTTCATCAAAACGTGTATGATCTCTTGGTAAGATAAAAGATATTGCATGGTGCCCTGTATGCGGATTCGGTATAGTTACAGATGAGCCTTTAAGGCTATACTGAAGTTTAGCTGCTTTTTGTTGATGACCCGTTGACTAACATGATTCAGACCGTGCAGTTTTTAATTGTCCAACAGGGTACACTCTCATTAAGAATATCCAAAATTGCCCACTTGTTAAAGGTACCAAAGAATGCATGAAATCTTAGCTATATGTTTAAGATAAGTATTGTTTGAATATTAATTATTTTAATTATATTAATTACAATTATTTTAATTAGTAAGGTATGAGGTCACATTTGTGGGGAAATGGGGAAAATCATTTGACTAATGAGTTATATATTCTTACTTTTGTCTGGACAATAAAATTATACTAATTTTATTTTATACAGTACATGTCGAAAGCCATTTAAAAGTCGATTGATAATGCACAAAGCTAACAGTAATCCCACCTAAAACTACAGAATGAGTCCAGTTCTGGAAGAAATTCACCAGATGTGGCTCTTATGATTGTTGAGACATTGATTGTGTTTTAAAGGTGCCAAAGAATGCATTTTCTCAGTATTTTAAAGTGTTTTCTAACGTCTACATGGAAGGTATGTGAACTTGAGTTGGTCAAAAAATGCCCAGAAGCAGTTTTACAGGCCCATGGACCATCCTTTTATTTGGCCCTAGAATGAAACAGGCCATGTTCCCTATTATGGTGGGCTTAGACTGTTATGTAATTTAGATTTACATAACAGTTTAGGATTTTTAAATCAATCCATTTACCACGTTATTTTACATATGTAGGAATTATATTTGAAAGAGGGAACAACAGTATATGAGATTCATAGTATGTCATTTCCATGTACTGAACTATCCTTATTCAACTATGCCGAAGTAAAGTCAGATTTTTATTCTATGGCACCTTTAAATTGTGTAAATAACCATTAAATAACCATATATGTTACAGATAAAGTGAAAGATTCACCCTGTGACATGGTCCAGGATGGGCAGTTGGAAAATGAAGAACTGAAGAAAAGCATCGCAAAACAAATAAAATAAAGTTTCCATAACTGTGTAATGATATCCTTGTTTTATTTTTTTGTGATCTACAGTACAATTGCCATTTCTAATAATCTCAGAATCATGTTTTACTGATTAAAGGAAATGTGTTTATAAAGAGTGGTCTTTTAATAGGCCAATTTGCAATGTGACTAATTCCAATAACAAAAAAGTACCTTATATGTAATGATCAGACAGAGAAGATCCAAGTGCAGGAGGTGTGGATCTTTAATTCGGAAGTTCAAATCGAAATCAGAGAGAGGCGGGGCCAGAACCAGGGCAGAGACCCAAGACGATACGAACACATAATCCAAAGGGGAGAATGCAGGTATGTATAGCCAATGGGTCAGTAATAAGGCAATCAATGATGCAGCCAAAACCAGGAAAACACACGGGCAAGAATCTTAAGTCCAGAGACCTGTATCACAGAGTTGGCACATAAAAGCACGACATATGCGACAATCAGCCAATCACTTAAGCAAGGATTGCAGCACGGTTATGTATTTCAATGCAGTGGAACAGAGTTATGGTAAAGAACAAAGTATTCTGAAGTATAATAATGGTGAAGACCAACACCGTACCTGCCACCAGAGATAGAAAGGCATGATGCAACAGATTGCTGACAGTGGAAATGTACAGTTTGACTGTCATTAAGATAATTATCTTTATTTCCAAACATGTTCTTTGTGGTTTTTGTAATTATTCTTGTTTTTTGAATGCAAGTTTGTTATTCATTAATAAACGGTCACCTAATCAGCATTCCTTCATTCCTGACACACATACATTGTGGGTATGTGTCCGTGGAAGACGTCAAGTGTTACCATATCTTAGGAGAGCATCATCCATGTTCATTTATATAATTACACCATTCATAGTGGAAAGGGTAGAATAAATGCACTAATGACCATAAAACTAAATGAGATGGGAATACTGAGTATGTTTTTATGAATGGATTATGGGGGACAATGCACACCACTTGATTTTCAGATTATGTATCTCTATACATCTTGATTAATAATCACACCAAGTCCATTCACCACCAGTGACTGTAAGAGCGACAGCTAATGAACATGAAGTGCACGTGCGAACATTGAAATGTCAATTACAATTTCCCCGCAAAGAGGAAAACCATCAAAAATCTAATACGTTTACCACATAAAAATCAACCATATCCGAAGTGTGCTAGGAATCCAACTTTGTGAAACAGGCACCAGGTCAGAAACAGACCACACATGGAAAGGCTCTAATAGGCATAAGAAACAGTAAACTGCAGGCACACAATACTCCAAGAATTCTTAAAGTGCTGGGCTTATACCCTGAGTACAATTAGAATTAAGTGATCAGTGTTGGCACAACCATGAAATGTGTCCTCTGCATTTATCCCATATGTGATGTCATGACATAGCAGGGGGCAGCTAATTCAGCACCTGGGGAGCAGTGCTTGGGGGCGGTACCTTGCTCAGGGTACCTCAGTGGTGTTTTACAGGTCGGGGATTTGAACCAGCAATCTTTCAACTACAAGTGTCCTTCCCTAACCATTAAGCCACCACAATTACTGGTGATGCCTGGCAGCAGTTAGTAGCCCAGGGGAGGCGATTGTTGGAGGCATGGTGGTTTAGGTGAAGGTCGAGTTGGGTTCGAGGCAACCCCAGATGTCCAAGGCTGAAAGCACCCCACAGCCCCGACCTGAATCAGTAGATAGCTGAACTAGAACTCTTTCTGTGTTTAGACCATTCTTGAAATCACTGGGGCATTCTCAGAATAAGCTTTGCTCTGTGGTGTAATAAACCAAACTGAATTTAAAGTAAATTCTTTTAATGGTAATTAAAGGAATAACTGTTTATGCCATAAAATGGAAGTAACCCAATAATTAAAAGGAGCAGGGAGATGTAAAAGGCTGATCACAAATAACTTTTTCCTGTGATCAGTAATGCAGAAAAAAAAATGTATAACCAAAATTCAAAGGTCATTTATTATATACAGGAGGCCACATATAAAATGAGTTAGCGACATTTTTTAAAAAGCAACATCTTAATTTTCTGGATTGGCATTTTTGAATCATGTTGAATATTTTAAAAAAATACATTAAAAAAACAGAACCATTTAAAAATTTCCTGTTTAAAACCTCAAGGTATAATGCCAAAAGCATCCGCGACCATTTGGATCGCACGGAGAGGATCCATTATCTCTCTCAGGTTCCCTTTTCCCAAGACCCAATCAGGAGCAAATCTAAAAAAAAAAAGAATGAAAAATCAGCATATGAAGTTAATGTGGGACACTCAGTTTTTTTGTTGTTTTTTTTCAAAATACTGCCACCTTGTGGGAGGGCAGTAATACTTCACAGTGAAAAATAATCCCGAAAACAAAATGTCATCAATTTACTACATCTGACATCTAATTAGTTTACCACATAAACTGGACTATATCTAAAGCAGTGGTTCCCAAACTGGGGGGCGCATAGGTATTGCGGAGGGGCGCACCAATGGGATCGCCTCAGGGGCATGTGCCACCCTAAAAAAAATCTCTTCACAGACTGGACAATTAAACAAATAAAGCAGCGCAACATTACAGTAACTAACAATAAACAAACCACTAACTTACGTGTACTATTAGAGCATTTATGTAATTTATTTAAAATTTATTTTACCAGGTAAATTAACTGAAAACCAGTTCTCACTGCTTTACGTGATATTTGGGAGAAATACATAACGCATCGGAACTTCCTGGGATACAAACGTCATACAAACGACACGTTCTTCAGCCAATAAGAGCAGTTCTGTCGTCACGGAGGCTGTTCCAGTTTGTTCAGCCGCCTGAGAGGTGCTGTACAATCCGTCTTAAGTCATCTTGCTTGTGCAAGGTTTTTGTACCATGTGATATGGTGACGCGTGAGGACGTTTTGCAGCGCCAGACAAAAAAAAATCTAACCATATCATGAAAAACTAGGTTTAAAATTTTCTACATGAAGTTCAGGGAGACTATCAATTAATGGGTATGATTTAGTGTTGTTTTGTGCTATAGTATAGGTTAAAACCTGCGGTTATCATTAAAAACAAAATGCGGTAAACGTAAGAAACTTTACGCCAATGAATATTAACAGGAATGTTAAATCTGCATTAACATAATTTCAAAGTTATACTGGACTTTTATTTTTAATTGATTGCTCTTTTTTCTCCCACAGTGGTGAAATTGCACCATTTGTATTTTGTAATTGCATTTTGTAATAATGTTCCTATCTAGAAAAGGGGGGCCCTGCAGAGAAAGTTTGGGAACCACTGATCTAAAGTGTGCCATTTATATCAAAATAGATTTAATAGTGATGATGGGTCAAAGAATTCTAATTTTGTTTACATGAATTTGTTACATTGACAATGATTCTGTGAATTGACAAACTAAGATTGGAACAGTATGAGATTTTCACGGTATGATAACAGTCTCAAGACTGATCATAGTTTCACAGTATGCAATATTTCACAATTATTATTAACTACAATGACCCTGAAAGTAATGAAAACCAAAGGATTTTTTGGTTGAAAGGAGATATGCACACATGCAGGAGATTCAGATGCAGGTGAGATTCTCCATTCGGTTGCATTTTTTCAATACCACTAATCAGCAAATGTACATGGTATGATGACCAGTTCTGATATCATCATATACTGCTGCAACCCTATGGCAGACATAAGTCCTTTAAAAGACTGAAGAACAGAAATGTGAATGATTACAGAATCATCACAACCATGCAAATGAAACACGAAAATCATGACAGCATTACCCCTGGAGTGATTAAGAGCAAAAAAATAAAATGGAAGGGAAAATGTAATCATCTAAATGGGGAGGGGCTCCAATATCTGTTACTTGAATGCTGCCTTTTCACATTAGATTTAAGAGTTCAGACTGAATTTTGTTAAACAAATGGGGGGGGATTAAATCAGGCCTTGGGATGTGACCGACCTGAATAACACTGAAAAGAAGGATCATCAGATAACACTGGCAGGTGAACCTAAGGGGCAAGCACTGTCCAGTGTGCAAAATGCAGTGTCCATGGAACACCTCCAGGAGCAATCTGGCGATAGACCCAAACCTAAGGGGCAAGCACTGTCCAGTGTGCAAAATGCAGTGTCCATGGAACACCTCCTGGAGCAATCTGGCGATAAACCCAAACCTAAGGAGCAAGCTCTGTCCAGTGTGCAAAATGCAGTGTCCATGGAACACCTCCAGGAGCAATCTGGCGATAGACCCAAGACCAAAAACTGTCCTGACAGCTTTAACCATGAAATGTGTTTCACACTTACCTTGGAACTGGTTTCGTTTTGTGAGCCGGCGTATGAGCAAAGAAGCTGCCGTTGAGGGAGGCGTTCATCCTCTGTTTCATGACCGTCCGTTCGGCGTCTTTTTTGTGTTTCCGAATGGTGAGACGATAGATGCTGCTAATTCGGTCTATCGTTTTCGGTAGCTTTCTTACCTCCTAAAGACGGGGGGGAAAAAAAGGTTGAGGTAAGCATCTAAAGAGGGAAAAAAAAAAAACAAAATCAGAAATCTAATCCAAGTAACTTACAGAAGCTCTCTGCCTGTCATGTAGCAAAATGGTTAGGAGGAAACACGTCTTGGTGAAAATACTGCCTCCTTTGTCAGCCACTTTGTCTCCGGCCTTCTCTCTATAAATCTGCAGCAGTTCTAAAAGGGTTTCAACTGAATTTTCCACTCCGTAAACTGCTTCCGTAGTTTTGTCGTACTGAAAAAGGGAAATTATACCATCATATGCCATGTGATTAATACGGTCTCACACACAGAAACACACACATACTTCCTAGGGGTCACTTGGACAAGTTACCTTGGACAAGTTCAGGAGCACTTGGATTGCATAGCTGATAACTTCCATACAAGGAACGCTGCGATTGCAGCTCCTTATGAGAGTGAAGATAACAAAGGTAGCCCCACTTTTGACCAGGTGCTCACAGCATTCAGGTGAAAGTCTTGTTGATGTTTCTGAAAATGAAAACATTAAGGGGCTTCCAGTTTAACTCATTCTCAAAAGTGCATGCATGCTCAAATCATAATTTAGTGCTTAACTTATGAACTACCTAGTTAGCCACAAAATCCAATCCACAATTCTCCAAACATGGAAGCTGACCACCTCAGCTTCAGATTGCACATTCATTTTTCATTCTTCATAAAAGGACCAATGAAGACTGACCCAGGTGTTTTAAGGCTGCCAAAATGTATGAGAAGTGCTTGTATCTCAGGAGGTAGTCGATTGCAGTCGAGGTCTTGTTACAAAGCTTGTCCTCCTCTTTAACCATCGAGTTAATCTTTCTGAAGCGACGTCTCATGGCAGCAACCTTTGATGTATCGTGGAGCTGTCGGGATCGGTGTCCTCTCCACAAAGCCTTTTGAAAAGGAGTCAGGGGTAACATTCATATGGAAAATATGACATTCTGCTCAAGTAAGCTGCAATAGAATTTTGCTCAATTAAAATCCAATAATGTCTGAGTTCCAGTAAAAGCACCTGTAGTTTTATGATTCCATGCTGCACTCTCTGTTCGCGTCTTTTGGTCAAGAACTTCCTGACAGCTCGCTGGATGATAGTGCTAGCTCGATGGCGTCTAGATAACCAGATTCGCACTGTCCTCTGCAGTTTAATGAGTTTCTCTCTGTCCTCGAGGTACCGTTTCCGTTGTATCCTCGTTCTGAGCCATTTCTGAAAAAACAAGGTTTCAAAAATTAGGGACAAAATTCAGGAAAATAATGATTCACATATACCAGAGACAGATGACCTGGGCACCCAAATCAGCCGCTTCTGCTTCTTCTCAAATACCTGAATACAAATTACGGAGGACATCTGCTTCCTGGCTGATTCCAGGGCCCAGTGCGCTCTGACGGCCCGCTGGATCTTTATGGCGCAAAGATGATGGTAAGCCGCTGCTGAAAAACATTTCACCCTCCGTGCCTGGGCCTCCTGTTTCATCTATGGGTGCAGGGGAACCGTACTTTATAGGTCTTCATTATTACAGGCTTTGTCATGCATTTTAATATAATCAATATCACCAGTAACGAACAAATTCCATTTCGGATATGGATTATACTGTTTTCACATACCACTGATGCACACATAGGTCATTCATTCAAAGAGTGAAATATACCCTTCTTCTTGCGAGCCATCCTCTGCCGAATGCTTGAAGGGTCAGCGTAGCCATCTTCATCTTCCTGAAGGCATCTCTCTCTGCTTTCCCTCTCTGCAGCGCCTGAAATCGTCTCTGTAAAACCAGAACAGCCGCTCTCCGTAGCTTGAGATCCCGTCTCTGCACGTGCCCCCTGTAGGCCGACTGAATCGCTACGGCGGCATTTCTCTGAGCGCTAAACTTCCGACGAGTGAGGCTCCCTTTAAACCAGGCCTGAATCTTCACAGCGGCCTGCCTTCGCCTGGCAAGCTGTCGTCCCTGATGGCCGCGATACGCCGCCTGCAAAGGGACCAAGAGACCAGATTACAACACAATCCAACAATTATATATGAATTTACGAGTATAAAATACTTATTTATACACACAGCTCGTGGGAAAAAAATTAAGAGAACACTATTTAAAAAAAAATCTGTATTCTTTAATCCTGGTTCTGCTGGCAGAAGGCTACACTGCGAGGCAGGCTGCTTCCAGGTTTAAAGTTTGTAAAACAGCAGTACCCAAGAACAAGGTGACGCAGGAGACACTGGGAATGACCAAAAACCAGACAGGTAGAGGGCAGAAGCAACTTTCTAATGCCAGTGACGACCGGCAACTTAACCGGCAGTGCCTCATAAAACACAGGATGACCTCAAGTGACCTTCAAGAAGAATGGGAAACATTAAGTGATGTGAACTGTACTGCTAGGACAGTTAGGACTGCTAAAATTCCAAGATGCCCTTAAAGACCCAGAAAGCAAGGAAGGAATCCTTCTTTAATGAGAAGCAGTGAAGAGCCAGGTTGGAGTTTGTAAAAAATGTACATTTTACCCAGATGCATTCTTAACTGCAAAATAAGTGAAATTAAAAATGTTGCTTTGGTCTTGAGCTGTATATACAACTTACTCAAGTGCATCCATCTGAACTGTACTGTATTATTAATCAGTGAAGTGGCATTTGTTTAATAATGCTTATCGCCTTTACTGTAATATGCACAAAGGTGTTTCATAATATTCACCTGTATGAGGACAGCAGATTTCCTCATCTGCATGTACCTTTCCCGGTCTTTTCTGCCCAGTGTATAGGCCCGGTAGAACTCTTGAATTTTTGTAGCAGACGCCTTCTGCTGCTGGAAATATTTTCTTTGTACCATTCCATGATAAAATGCCTGTTAAAGAAAAAATATCAGAAATTGTAATTATTTGATAGATACTTTGCCTAGCAAAACTCCTCTAAAAACACAGAATCAGTTAACTACGATGGCTTCAGAAAAGATTTTAAAGACATACCTGAATAGTAATGGCACTCTTCTTGCACTTAAGGAATTTCTTGCGTTCGACGTGTCCTCGTAATTGTGCCTGAATGACCTGGACACTCTTCAGAGTCTTCAGGTAGACTTCCTTTTGCGCTCGCATTTCCTGCCGGGCTCTGAAACGCCTTTGGAGAGTCACTGCCGCCATTCGATAGCTTAAAAAGCGCCTTCTATCCATGCACATCCTGTAGCTGGCCTGTAACTTCACAACATTTGAGCGGAGATGCAAAAAACTCTTGCGATATGGGAGCATGCGCATCACTGATTGGATCTTCACCGCTGACCGTTCACACTTCGCCGTTCTCCTTGCCAGCAGGCCACGATAAGCGCTCTGCAACATAACTGCTGCTTGCCTAATGGAGAGGTAGTCAGCCCTCAGTTTCTGGGTTGTTCTGCAAGACCTGTACCATCTTTGTATCAAAAGAGAGGAAGTCTGCATTTTTCTGAACTGATTGCGGATGTAGTGACCCCTGAATGCCGACTGGATGACCACCGCAGCACTCCGGCAGCGCAGAAACCGGCGCCGATCCACACTCATTTGAAGGAACGACTGAATTGCACGAGCGGCTCTTTTTTTCTTCGCTAGTCGCCTTGCTTTCACAGCACGGAATGAGGCCTGAAGGCAAGTGGCGGCCCTTTTCATTCTCATGTACTTCTCCAACTGAACATCTCTAAGTTTCTGGGCTCGCAGCCTTCGCTGCAAAACTGTAGCTGCCCAGTGTAATCTCACAAAAACCACCCTCTGCTGATGCATCCTGAAGGTAGCTTGTATCAGTGTGGCCGCTCTATGCCATCTAGCCAGCTTTTTCTGGACTCTTCGCCTCCTGAACGCTGCCTGAATAGATATGGCTGCGTTTCTCAGTTGTAAAAATCTCTCTCTTTCTCGCTTGCTTTGCAGGTACGATCTGTAATGTTGTTGAATGATGAGAGTAGACAGCCTCATTGCCTGGTATTTTATTGCTTCTCTGCGTCCTCTAAACAGTGATTGGATGAGAGTGGCTGCCGCATGTTGCCGGCGAATCATCTGCCTGGTCCGCCACCCTCGGTACGCTGCCTGTAAAGTTACGGCAGCGCTGCGCACATGGAGGTAGAGTTCTCTTTGCCTTCTACCAGCAGCCACCGCACGGTACTGCAACTGCATGGCAAGGACAGCGGATTTCAAGGAAAGGTACTGCTTACGGGCAGCACGCGCTCGGAATGCTGTCTGCAGGGTGCAGGCAGCACTGCGCACTCGCATGAACCTCTGCCTAGCCTTCATGCCACGGAAAGCACCCTGAATGCAAATGGCAGCCTGCCTTTTTAATGCTAGGTTGTGCTTCTCTTTAACCATCAGTTTATTGGCCCGGTAGCGTCGTTGGACCACGTCTGCTGCCCACTGCAACTTTCTATGAAAGGTTCTGGCTTGGTGCCTTCGAACGGCAACCTGTATAACTGTGGCTGCTTTGCGCTCCCTCAGCAGCTGTCGGCGAGCTTTCACTCCTCTGAAGGCTGCTTGGATTGTCATGGCGGCATTACGCTTCGCCAAGTATTCTGCACGCATCCTTCTGGCAGCCATAAAAGCTTTATATCGAAGCTGGATAACAATAGCAGCTGCTCTGAGTGATACAAAGCGTTTCCGTGTCCTGAAGGTCCGGAAACTTCTCTGGATGGAAGTGGCTGCTCTGTGCATGGTTTTAATCTGCTGCCTAGCTTTGTAATTACGGAACGCTAATTGGATTATGTTTGCTGACGTTTTCTTCACCCTGTACTCCTGCATTAGCAAATTCCTCATTCTGGAAGCTCTGTATCTTTCCTGAATGACTCTTGCAGCCCAACGCATTTTTTGGAACTGGGTATAACACTGCCACATCCTGAAACAGCCTTCAATCACAAGGGCAGCGGAGTGCATTCTCCTAATCTCACATCTTGCTCGTTTTCCTCTGAATGCCGCCTGGATCACCACAGCACTGTGCTGAAGTTTCAAGAAGTCTTCTCTGACTCGCTTTCCTTCCAGATGACACCGGTACTGTCGCTGTATCACCACTGCAGCCAACTTAGCCGCTATGAAGGGCATCCTCTTCCGGTACATTCTGAAATAAGCCTGAATCAGAGTTGCCGATCGGCGCATTCTTTGCAATTCCTTCCTGACTTTCATTCCTCTATATGCAGCCTGTATAGTGACTGATGCAGCTACTAAAGACTGATAGCGCTGCTGTTGAAGTCTCGCAGCAAGATGAGCCCGGTACTGCCGTTGAATTTTGACAGCCGCTGCCTTTACTTGAAGGTACCTCTTGCGCATGCTGTAAGCGGCATAATGTATTTGAATTATTCTGGCAGCATTTTGCATCTCTCGCACTTGCTGCCTAGTTTTCATGCCACGGAATGCAGACTGTATGCGGACTGCTGCATTTTTCATGGCTTCATATTTCCGAACTTGGGCATTTTTCAGCTGTGTGGCTTTGAACCTTTGTCCGATGACAGATGCAGCCCAGCGAAGCTTGTTAAACTGAGTGACCTGCTTATGTCTGCGGTAACATGCTTGGATGACAGTCGCGGCTTTGTGCATCTCCTTTACCTTGAGACGGGCTTTTAAGCCCCTGAAAGATGATTGTATCACAAGGGCTGATTCCTTTCTCCTCAAGTACCACTCACGTTGGCATCTTCCTTCCATCCAAGCCCTGTAACGTCGCTGTATAATAACAGCTGCAAATCTGGCTGCATTGAACGACATCCTAGCTTTATACATTCTAAAATATGCTTGAATTACAGCTGAAGCTCTTTGCTTGTGCATTAGATCTCTTCTAACCTTACACCTTCTGTAAGACGCCTGGAGCTTGACAGCTGCTTGTCGTAGTCGATTATATTGACGCCGTTGATGTTGACCCAATAGATGTGCCCGATAGTGTTGCTGGACAACTATAGTTGCTCTTCTGAGTAACATGTAATTGCGCTTATAAATAAAGGCCTTAAATGTAGCCTGAATTAGGCTGGCTGCTCTATGCTTTTCCTTCATCTCCTGTCTGACCTTCATTCCACGGAATCCAGCCTGCAAAGTAATGATCGCTTCTCTCTTCTTCAGGTACTGTTGTCGCACATTTCTTCCAAAGACGTATGCCCTAAACTTATCCTGTAGCACCAATGCTGCCCTCCTCTTCAATCTGAACTGCAACTGGACGGAGTACCTGCGGAAATGTGACTGTATCAAGGCTGCAGCTTTGTGCAACCTCTCAATCCTCCTTCTTTCAACTCTGCCTCTCCACAAAGCTTGAAGTTTAACTGCGGAATGCCGAAGAGCCACATATTCCATTTTTTGTTTCTCACCCAAAAGTTTAGCCCTATAGCGTCGTTGTACGTCTCTGGCAGCTCTTCTCAACAACAAGAATCGTTTCCGGGTCAAAGACATTCTAAACGCTGCTTGAATTACTATTGCTGCCTTGTGCTGTACACGCTTCTCTTTGCGTGCAACGTAGCCACGGTACGCTGCTTGCAGGGTAACTGCAGCAACTTTCATTTTCAGGTACTGTAATCTCTCCCTCTGCTTCTGTTTACAAGCTCTATACCAACGCTGGATGATGAGCGTAGCGTGTCTGACCTCTAAAAAGCGCCTCCTCAGAGCAAAAGCCTTGAATGTTCTTTGGATTATAGCTGCTCTAGAATGCTGCAGTTTTAATATTTGGTAGATTTTCCTCTCTTTGAAACCTCTATACCATGCCTGTATGATTACTGCATTCTGGAGCACTTTTGCATACCGTCGACAGCACACGAGCATTCTGTACCACGACTGTATTCTCAAGACTGCTGCAGCTTGACAGGTCCTCTTCTGTGTCAGCCATTTCCGGAAAGCAGTCTGTATAACAACAGCCGCATTGTTCCTCCTTATGGACGACAGAACCTTCCACTTTCTGAAGCTTTTTTGAACGGTAATAGCCGCATTCCTTAACGAGAGGTATCGCTGGCGGTGTTCTTTTGCGAGCAGAGAGGCCTTTCTGCGTTGCTGGAACGTCATCACTGCCCAGCGAAGCCGTCTGAAGGCAGTCACAGCAACCTTCATCCGCACACGAGCTTGGATCACAACGGCATGGTGCCTCAGCCTCTGAAAGCGTTTCACAGCCAAATACCTCCTCCATTCTGCCTGTGTGAAAGTGAGGAGAAAGACCAGGTTTGGAAGAGCACAGAAGTGACTGCATTAAGGGTCAGAAAGTATCTTATCAAAAGGACAAAGTAGCAAACGGAAAATTTTCCTTGCGACTTTTGTTGAAGGGTCAACATCAGTTTCACCGTACTTGGATGACTATCGCAGCAGAATCTTGCAGGATCCGAAGCTTCTCCATCCTCTGCTGTCTAATCTCCTGCCTTACTAAGTGGCCACGCCAAGCAGCCTGAAGGACTATTGCTGAAGCCTGCAGTCTCTCCTCACGGCGTCTCAATAGGAACCTCTTGACAGCCACCTGTATCTTGACAGCAGCAATGTTCTTTTCCTGTGAGGCAGGTCAAAGTGAGAAACAGAGGTTTAATCAAGCTGAATAAATGGTTCCTCAAAGAGTAGTGAGCTGTAGCTCTGAGGTACCTTGAGGAGCCTCCTCTGCATTTTTAGCCTGTATTTCCTCCAAGTTCCCTGAATGACCCACGCAGCTCTGCTCTCGGCTCGCAGGTCCAAGAGCCGGGCACAAAGGAAAGAAAGGTAGCAGGTCACCACCTGAAAAAAGATAAGCTTGCTTTACATCCTAAAGACTTTAAGAAAAGAGCTATCGAAAATATTACATTTATGAAGACTTCTTAAAATTAAACTGAATATACGGGAGTGAAAGGAACAGTTGCCATTCAAAACCCAAAATGGACCAGAATGATGCGCAGTGAAATACCAACTTTTTCATTTGGAATCGTGTTTGACATATCAGTTGGCGTTATCATGGCTGGAATCCCTCCCAGAGAAGTCACAGCAGCATGCAACAGTTCAAAATTTCTTCTCTCATTCTCCAGAAGCTCTTTGTAATCCAATGAGGTGCCTGTTATGAAAATGATACAACACTTGCGTTGACATGCCTATATTCCAAGCAAAGCATGAATATTATAAAGTGTAAGTTACCATTGTACATACCAGGGCCATTGTTCAAAGAGCTGTCTGAATCACTAAATGAACAGTTCAACCCAACTCTCCCACGTTGGTCACACTCTACGGTCTGTGTTGTGCTCTGGGAAATGGCTTCCAGGGGAAGGTGGCAGGGGTGGTAGTGGTGGAGGAGGTAACAAAGAAGCCGTCCATCTGAGAATGACACGGTGAAATTCTCTGCCTGGAAACAGTTAGAATTCAGTCAAGTGCTTAGTTAGTTTGCTCATCTGGATCACGCTTGTTTTGTACAGAGTACAGTTGGCCCATTAGTGAAAATGTGAAACCTTTAAGGTACCTTTAAGTTGTAAAATGCACAAACTGCATTGACCCAGTGCATCAACAGTGTCAGTTTTGCAGCACTCTCTTCAGATTTGGCTTGCTGGGGCTTTGGTACCACATTCCTGTGCTGCTTCCATGCGGCTAGTTCCTGTTTGCTTCTCCACATTCGTTGAAGGAAACTAATTTCTTCTTTGAGTTTCTCTTCATCAAGCAAAACATCCACCTTGAAATAATTACACAGAGTTAGCGTGATAACAGAAGCACAGAGTCTAAATATTTTCTTGTAAGTTTCAATATTTTGGAAGTACAGTGGTGCCTCAGAACTCGAATTTAATCTGTTCAGAACTGAAAAAAATCCTAAAAATTTTCCGCATAAGAAATAATGGAAAACTAATTAATTGGTTCCTGGCCCCAAAAAAATTACACCTAAATATGTTTTTTTTAGCATTTAAACACAAAATGAACCGGACAAAACAAGAAGAGCATATGCTGTACTAAACACATCTAAGCACATTTATTAAAACAGTAATTTGTAAAGTAAGAAAATAAATGTATCCAAACAATGTGTCCTGCCCTGATCCTCCGCTCCTTCTGTGTGCCACGCCCCCTCGTTAAACCCGTGTTGATTCCCCGTGTGATCAGCTGTTTCTGGTTGTTGTCATTAATCCTCTGTATTTCGTCCGCGTTTCAGTTTGTTTCCCCACTCATTGTATTGTCCGTCTGCGTTTTGCCTGCCTTACCTGTAATTAAACCCCGTATTCCCCGATACCCTGACGTCTGCGCCTTTGTCTCCGTTCCGTCCTCGCTCGGCCCAACAATATTATTATAAACATATTAATGGTTTATTATTAATATTAAAATAATGAATAAGAAATCTTTATTTTTAAATGTAATTATATAATAATAATAATAATAATAATAATAATAATAATAATAATAATAATAACTGTTACTGTCTATCATTGTCTAAATGTATTTTTACTGTCTAAATACATGTATTCAGCTAGTGTAAACATGCACAGTGCTATCACAGCAAATGCGAGGCTGAGACTGAAGCATTACCCTATGTTCCCTCAGAGACGTGCTGCGTGACTCATTTCCCCGCGCACACAAGTTATCTTAGGTTGGCGTTCACGGTTTGACTTCTGAGATTCAGATCGAGCTCTAGGTAATTTTTTTCGAACTGGTTGGTTCGACTTTTAAAAAATTCGAGTTATGAGTTCGAGAACTGAGGTACCAGGTAACTCAAATATCTAATCCAGTGTAATCAGACACAGTATCCTGATATTGAATTCGCAATGACTTACAAATATAATCATTAAAACAGTTCAGATGTTGCATTGTACATGTAATTTTCTATGCAATTGTATTTCAAGTGATAAGAACCAAAGCAGAAAGCATTAAAACCCTGGCGATACACTACATGGACAAAAGAATTGGGAAACCTGGCCATTACACCTACAAGAACTTTTATGACATCCCAGTCAAAATCCATAAGCGTCAATATGGAGTCAGTCTCCCCCTTTGTGCGACTCTTCTAGGAAGGCTTTCCACAATATTTTTTTAGCATGTCTGTGGGAATTTTGATGCAAACACCCAGAAGAGCATTTGTGAGGTCAGGCACCGATGCCGGGTGTGAAGGCCTGGCTCACAGTCTCTGTTCCCAAAGGTGTTCGATGGGGTTGAGGTCAGGGCTCTGTACAGGCCAGGCAAGTTCTTCCACACCAAACTCACCCAACCATGTCTTTATGGACCTTGCTTTGTGCACTGGGGCACAGTCAAGCTGGAACAGAAAAGGTCCACCCTAAAACTGTTCCCATAAAGTTGGAAACATAAAATCGTCCAAAATGCCTTGGTATGCTGAAGCATTAAGAGTTCCCTTCACTGGAACTATGGGGCCTAGCCCAACCACTGAAAAACAAACTCATACCATTATCCCTCCTCCAGCAAACTTTACACTTGGTATCTGCCAAACCCAGACATGTCCATCAGACTGCCAGACAGAGAAGTGGGATTAGTAACTCCACAGAACACCATTTCCACTGCTCCAGAGTCCAGTGGTGGCGTGCTTTACACAACTCTGACGCTTAGTGATGTGATGTGGTGATGTGAGGCCTGCAAGCAGCTGCTCTGCCATGGAAGCCCATTCCGCAAAGCTCCCGGCACACAGAGTTTGTGCTGGAGTTAACACCAAAGAAGGTTTGGAACTCTGCAGATACCGAGTCAACACAGACACACTATGCACCTCACCACACGGCAACCCTGCTCTGTTATTTCACATGGGACTTTGTCATTCCTAAATTGTTCCACTTTGTAGTAAAACCACTTACAGTTTACCATGGAATGTCTAGCAAAGAAGAAATTACACAAACTGACTTACTGCAGAGGTGGTACCCTATGACATTTTAATTCACTAAACTCTTCAGAATGACCCATTCTTTCACAAATTAACCTTAACCTGCCTGTACAGTTAGGTGCTTGATTTTACACATCTGTGGCAATAGGTCTGAATGATACACCTGAATTCAATGTTTAAGAGGTGTGTCCCGATACTTTTGTCCATATAATGTACTTCGTTGCCTTTGCCTATTTACTAGTTTACACATTTCAGAATCCAAAAGCAGTAATAAACCACGTGCAAATAAACAGACACCACACAGTGTTATTCCCGATTTCAACAACAGAAATAACTTTACAGACTATTTTAATATGCATGCTTACACAATTGACCACACACACACACACACACACACACACACACACACACACACACACAGTGAACTACCATCAGAAGAACCTTCAGCTTCCCTTTACAAGTTGAAGCAGTTATTCGCCTGGGCATAAATAATCTAGCACAAAAGTAAGTAAAATGCAAAAAGGTTTCACCAGTCAGTGTCCCAAGCTGGTTTAAAGAGCTAACTGCAGAATCGGTAGGGAATAAATTAATAGAAATCAGTATAATACCTGAAAAGCAAAGATGATTTTCCACAGCAGAGTTATTGACTTCTCTCTGTGTCCATCCACAATATCTCTTGAGTCAATGGCTCCACCTGCAATTATGGCAGTCATATGGTTTGCTGTAGCAATTTAAATGACATTTTCACAAAAATAAAAAATACAACGCAAAAAAAAAAAAAACTGGATGAATAAAAATCATGCAAATCAAAATTAAAAGCAGCTGTAATTGTGAAGGCTAAACACCCTCCCAAGGAAACAAGCCCATATGTACCATGCTCGTCCTTCAGGTCAACGCCTCTGTCTCTCAGCACCTGCAGCGCAATGTCAACATTGTGCACCTTCTGAAGGCGACTTATGGCAGGAACCCTTAGCTTCTGAGACAGGCTCCAGCTTTGGGTGAACAGCTCCATAACTCTCCTATGTATGACAACAGGGAATGGTTAGAAATGAGCAGATCACATGGTATTTAACCATTTTACACATTTTGTAAATATTCATCTATTAAGAAAACATGATCTTACAACTGGTGCTAAGCTAATGCATTAAATATATTTCTAAAATATAACAATGTATAAAACCTAATACAAGTGTACTGAATTATGCAATATGACTTTCATATGAGGGTTAACAGAATCAAACCGACATTACAGCAGAGACACCTACACCAGCCGTATTCCACATCTCAAATCCACAGCCAAGTTCTTCACCGCAAAGTCAAATTCATCCAGGGGCATCTGGACGTGGGAAACAGGCAGGCCCATGTATCCTAGATGCCGAGGAAGAATTCCCTCACCACTGAGAAAGTCTCTTGAAAATGCCAACAGCAGATCCTTACTAGTCTGCAAGACATGAATGATTAAAAAAAAAAGTAGAAAAGACAGGAAATCATAGGTTAGCGAAAGGAGAAGGTAGGCAACTGTCAAAGTGGTTTGCTACAAGTTTTTTTTCAAGTTATCTACAAACTTTCTACAAACTCAAAGAAAAAAAATTTACTCTAGGTAGCTAGCTAACATCCAATAAAACACAGATCTTCCCTACCTTGAATTCAGCATCCATGCAAAATAAGCACGGGTCATGCTCAATAATTTTGGATTCCTTTGCTTTATCAAGAAAGCAGACTAGGAGAAGTAGCTTCTTCAATGTGAAAGAGGACAGGGCATCCTCGTGACCTGGTCAATAGCAATGAACAGGCATTAGTAACAGCATGACTCAACAAAACGACTTGTGTGTTTCAGCCAAGGAAACAACACGCTGTACACATTACCATCACGGTACAGGTGAGGAACTTTAGGATGTCTGAATTCGGCAGCAATGTCTGGATTCCACAGCAGACGGCGGAGAATGAACATAGCCAGTCCCATGACGTCATTATTACTCTCTAAAGGAATCATCTCTCCAAAAATGGTCTGGAAATGAGTGAAGAGAATGAGAACATATACCTTCCAAAATCATCGTTTCATTTAAAAATACAAAGAAAATGTATCACACAATACCTCAAGTCCAATCCTCAGCCAAAGAGGATTGTAGGAAAGAAGCCAGTTGAGAACTTTCTGACGTTGCCCTAAAATAAGCACATTTCAAGCGATCTTGAATTATGTCCACATAATACAGTTAAACTGATCTTAAAATTGAACACTAGGAGCAGAAACCACCAGATGTTACAGGATGTAAAGTCTAGTCTACTACAATATACAATTTAATATTTACAATGCAGAATCAGCGCAATACTAAAAATAACTTCTTCAAAAAGAGACATTTAAGTCCTTCCCTGAATTTATTGAGTCTAAGTTATATTCTATAACAGCTTTTTACCTAATTAGATCTAAACATAAACCATAATTTTTTTTCAGGAATTACACATAAGGAGGTTACCAGTCAAGCACAGATATGAGTGGAGACCTGAGAATGAGACATAAGAGCCGTCAAACTCCCAGACATACCGATGTCCTTCCAGAGGTGCCGGTCCCTGCGCACCAGGAGTCTCCGGGCCTCCACCTCCAGCTCCAGCCTCCGTATGGCTTTGACCATCGACTCAGAAGTGAAGAGCAGGCAGGCGGCCTGGCGAAGGCGGTTCAGCCGCCTCCGGGCTGTGTACGTCCTGAAGGACACCTCCTCTTTCGTCGGGGCTTTTGAAATGTTAAAAGGCTGGTTGGACTGAAACGCCAGAGACATGGCGTTCACTTAAAGGAGAAAAAGAAAATTGAGATGTCACAGAAACGTAATGGAGTTTACATCTGCATTGTGTGAAAACTGCACCGAGCGATTTGACATGGGACTGATAACCGGCTGCTCTTTGAGAGAACCTGCAGCAGCTGTCAATCACAATTCCAAGCTACCTTTGGTGACTTCTGTGTTGACCTTGAACTCATCGGGAGTGAGAGCATAGTTCATCCACATTGTAAACCCTCTCTCCTGCTTCTCCATCCATCTTTCATCATAGAACATGTTTTTGGCTGCAAACGGCAATGGGTGTCGTGGTATAACTGCAAAAAAAGGGTGTTCACTTTGACAATTATGAAAAAAAGCAACCAGCACGACAGCAACTAAACTCACACTCGCTTGGAAACCTGCAAATACCTGCGATTGATTTTGTGGTATTATTTTGTGTCCATTTAGGTAAAATTCGGGTACATTTATAAGCAGAATAACCAGCTGAATTATCACAAGCGAACAAATTATATGCCGTTCTAGAGCACATCAGCTATTCCGGCTCCATACATACCAGTTTGTGCTGGCTTTATGAATGTTAGATGTGACTGGGCCACCGCCACAACCTTAGAAGTCTTCAGTGATGAGACACCAAATGGTTTCACAGGCTGCGACACTTAAAAGATCCAAAAAATAATAATAAACAAAAGAATTTGCTAGGCAACAATGCAAACCATGACTGATCTTTTACCAAACAATTAAGTGAAAGTACTACATCCATTTCCCTTTACAGCTATGTACTACATGTTCTCCAGTCAATTCAATTTCATTAAGAGTTTAGATAAGAAGTATTACCCCGGTTAACCGGTTTCGAAATCTTTGAACGCTTGGGCCGACTCATGCCTACAGTGGATTTTGCAGATGCAGATGAACGAGAACTCAGTGCGGCTGCAACAGAAGCATGATATTAGAATGATGCAAATGAGCCGGTACTTACAAGCAGGGAAAAAGCAGCTTTGTGTATATTAAGAAAAAATAATCTCACCCGCTGCTGCCTGTGGCCTTTGTGATGAGGATTTAGAGCCAAGCCTTTTCTCTACCACTGGTTTTGTCTCCTTGGTTGCTGGAAACGCACGGGCCCTTTTCACTTGGAAAACTGTATCATCGAAGTTCTCCTTCAAAAACTCGTCACTCTTCCTTTTTTTGTGGCCAGTGTCAGACTGAGTGGTACAGACCGCTGGCTTGACAGCACATCCTTCTGGCTGAACTACCAATGGTCTTACAGTAGACTTGGTTTTGACTTTAGGACTGGAAGGGTGAGTTGAGGATTTACAAGACTGGATAGCCTCCACTGGAGACAAGACAGACAGATCTGTGCTAACACACCTGATTGGAGAAATTTCAGGTATCACCGTCCTGGATTGAGAATTTACTGTATTGCCATCACAGCTAACAGCTGAATCAATAATAGGAAGAACACAAATGTCACTTCTTTCATCAATATTTGGTTTCACCCAGTCACCCTCTGGTAATTCAACAGTCTTTCCCAAAAGGCAACGCCTTGAGGTTCCTGTTTTTTGAGTTTCTGGGCAAGTTTCTTGCATTTTACCACCTTTGTTTTTGATTACGGTGACAGATGTGAACGGAACTTTGCTGGAAACCAGGGGAGCCTGGCTGTCATTCTCCTCATTTCCACGTCTACTGCCTGAGACAGGCCTTGACTTCACGAAGAAAGTCAGTCTTTGCTTTGCAGGTGTGAACTCCAAGGAAGTGTCATTAAGCATGTCTGGTCCCATTGCTTCAGAGTTAACATGAAATTGCCTGATTTCACTGCTTCCCTTCAACGACTCAAGAGAATCCGAGAATTCAAAGCTAGAGCAAGCATTTGGGGGACTTTCCAACTGCGTTAGATCTGACTGAATAACTGCCAAAGCATCTCTCATAGACAAGACCGGAGTCCTTGGCAAAACAGCCTGGTTAATATCAGACCCTTGTTTGTTCAAATTAGAGGCTGGACTTGGACAAAACTCAATGCATGGTATTGACTTGTTCACAACATACTGTGTTGGTTTAACAGGTGAGTGAGTCCTGTTTAACACCTGTGTAACATCTCCGCAGACAGGGTCTTCTTCTGAATCAGGTACATGTTTCAGTTGCTTTTCACCCGAATTCGCAACATCAACAAGGGTGGCAGCAGGGACGAGAAGAACTACTGGTGAGTCTCTGTTGAACGGGAAAAGATTTTCCTGGTTCATTTTGCCATACTTCACACAAGGCGACTGAAGAGAGGTTGGCGTGAGGCTCTTCTGTAGCACCTCGTCATCTTGGACAGTCACAGATGGTGGCAGGACTGGCACCCTCTTGGAAACCACAGAGACCACAGGGTCTTGGTTAAAAGGTTCAAGGGGCCCTCGCACCCGAGTCTTCTTGTACTGAGATTGTCGGGACACATGGAAAGTTTTGTTGCCTGCTCTTTTCAGAGAAAGATCAGCTCCCTTTCCTTTTCGTGGTGCTGAAAGATCACTTGCTTTCTTGTTTTTAATGGAATCCCACAAACTCTTCTACAAGATACAAAAAAATTGTAATAAATGCTTATCTGCATATCATGCATTTCTTTACAATAAATGAACTAAAAATTACAGTCAATACCTTTTTCTTTTTTTGAGCCTCTGCTTTCCCGAGCAGAATGGCTTGATGCTTGACAATGCCATTTACTGTGATGACCACAAGATCCCTCACACCACCTTCTTCCACCGGGGTCCAGGTAATTGTCAAAGTCACATCTCCAGTTGGCTGCATGAACACAAAATGTTACTCATCGCTGATGTGGAGAAAAGCTCGTTCATACGTGATACACTTGCTTTTAACTATCAACAAAGTTATTTCGGTGTGGATAAGACAGTTAAGTTAGACCAACTACAGACTCTATGACAACATTCACCGAAAAGCGCATTAACTGCAGGCTGCATTGCTAAATCAACCAGAACAATGCAACTACGTAAACTAAACACAATGCCTGAAAAGAACAGCTGATAAATGCCGAAAGTTAATAAACACACATCGACATGCTTAGTAGTTAACTAGCTGGTTAGAGTTACATACCGAGTTATAATGAGTATCAGCCCCTTACCTGGACAGTGAATTGGGTCTGATCAACAGCGAAGCCCTTAGTGGAGGGGATACGGTCCACTTTGACATCCGCTGAGTATTCGTTCGGGTTTTCGATGCACAGAAGGGCCGACTTCGAGGAGCCCAGCTTAACAGTCCCGAAACCCAGGAAAGGGGGCCGTGTGAACTGGACCAAACTGAGCACGGCCGTCGCCCTCCGGTTCTCCTTGTTTCCATCGCCGGTCTGGAAGCCATTCGGACTAAAACCCACGAAAGTGCTCCCAGAGAGCGACATGCTTTACATGCCTTTTAAAAACAGCTACCGGGCAACGCCTGTGTCAAAATATACCCCCAATACCGTACTATATAAACGCCACCGCGAGAAGATACCAGAATAAAAATAAACACAACGCCTGCATCTACGCCCTAACCATCCGACACAGCCGAAGAATTGGGCTCACACCAGTAGCCTCGCCTCTCTATTTGAATTTTCCGCCCCGACCAGTAGAATTGCGGGGTTCCTGCATAGCCATCCAATCGCTGCAAGATAAACAAAGGAAAGCCAATCAGAGGCGCTGACGTTCTTCAAATTTGAGGACGCAATAAAAATGCTTAAAATTGACCAATGAGCTCTGTTCCTGGGACACTTCCGTCCTGTTCGGTATGTGAGCTCAGTGCGGCGCAGCGTGCAGTGTATTAGTTTGTCTGTGTAACCATAGCATATGTATGTCCATATACCTGAAAATCACTGCAGATACAAAGATACACGGGTGGGATGGATATAAGGAGGCAGCGGGTCCCAGTCGGTCAGTATAAATAGTGGCATCGCTTAATGCAGTGGTTCTCAAACTTTTTCTATCATTCCCTACTTGGCAGGAAGAAATATTTTCACATCCCACCTCAGCAAAACAATGACAGAAAAGCCTAGGTGTAACTTTAGGTAAAATCAAACTCATTAACATAAATTTCTTCAGTAAGTTTTGTTAAGCAAAAAAAAACAACTTTAATTTCAAACAACTTTCTGTGACATTCGTCACTACACTGCTTCAATAGTCACTTTTTCAACCAAAAAAAAGGCAAATTAAGCAGAATTTGCACATTTCCGGAAATACAATAAAATTCAGTCTGTATAAACAAGAACAAATGCAGAAACTTGTGAAGAGAGGTGAAAAAGGCATTTAGTGAGAGGTTTCATACTGTCAGCTGCCAAAGATTTCAAGCATAAAATAGACAGGGCTCTTAATGATAGCAGTGAATGAGTAGGTCGCTAACGGTACCGCCTTGAAAATGACTCCGACGTTAGTTCTTTCCCCACCTATCATGACTCATTTTGAGAATCACTGGCTTAATCACTAATAGTGTCGATTTCAAAATTCGCTCATCCATCAATCCATCCATTTTACACATCTGCATTTACAGTGCAGGGGCAGTATGAGCTGGGCCCTGTATCACATATGTTAATGAAATGTATATAATTCGTGTAAAAACAGACTGCTAATCACGCAGATCGGCTTGAAATGGAAACATTTTCATGCAAATATGACTTACGTGAAGTTGTAATAAAACTTAATTTAACTTCGAAACTGTAGGCTATATATAACATCAAAATGACGCGACATTCTTATTTCTCAGTCAATAGTATCGAACAGAAAGTATTATTACACGTTTATTCCTTGAAAATAGTAAACGACATCATTTACTCTTAATTGTAATTTAACTCCATTACATTTCTTTACCAATACTGCATTTGTAATTCCGGTTCATTTTGCTAATTAACTCGCCGACATTTCGTCGGTGTTCCCAAGCTGCCTGTTGCGCACCCAGGAACGGCTCACTAGCGCCGTCTGGTGTCGATTCACGGAACAAGTCCGTTTGCACCTTGCAGCTTGAGTCGGGACCCCGACGTCTGAACCCGACAAGCGCACCGTCGTCATACGAAACAGCCCGCAAACAGGATGCTTTCTAATCGCGAACATGGCTCTCTCCTTGTCTGGCAGATTTAAGGCAAAGGGCTGGGTACTGCTGTTTCTTGCAATTTCGGCCTCGACAGCAAGTAAGCGTCAGTCTTATGATACAGTTTTTGTATTTCTGTACTATTTTTATTTAGTTGATAACTGGTGATTTTCTCTTTCAGTTTAGAAATGCAATGATAGTGTTTGTTGTATACCGTATTTTCCTCTATCTAGGCTATAAATATTAATTTATACAGTGAGGATTTTCCTTGTGTGCATAGTTATTAATTATACCGCATTTTAAATGAATTGTTTTAACGGCATTTGTGTTAAATTGTTAATCAAATGTATATAATTCGTGTAAAAATAAATATGTAAATACTTCCCATCTTTATAAACTCACATATGCTGGAAGTAAAATTAAAGGAATATTTCGTTACAATTGGTTAAATTACATCATGGCGAGAAATTAAAATACTGATTACCTTCAGTTACTGAACTGACTATTTTCGGGAAGAGCATAGCGGATGGTATAATGAACGAGAAAATCGGTTTTAAGAAAACTATGATGTGCTGTATTAGACTCCTTATTGTATAATGTTAGTAAGCATACGTTTTGCTATATGTTAGGTATTAAGTTTTGATCTTTGTTACTAACTCACGAGTAAATGTACAATTAATATGCTCATATCATACTGTAAAACTGCTCAGTGCATGTTTCCCCAAACCACAACCTAATTAATTAATTTTCTGTCCAAATACAATCAGTTACACGCAAGACACTATTCATAATTGGAGTTAAATGGCATCTATGTGAAATAATGTAAATACATACCTGACTTGGATTAAAAAATGTGGACATGGCAGAAGAGTGTTCATTGTATTTACATCTTGATAAATGTTATGACAAATGAAATGACCAGCGATTGTTTAACTAAAACATTAAATCAGGACACAGGTTAGACACATTCCAAAAAATCTGTCATTGTAGACATATGACCCTTTGACCCTAATGGGTGCTCAGTGCTTAACCTGAGGTGTCTTGGAAATTTTCTGCATTACTCAGAAATCTTAGTCTAAATGTCTGGGTCTAGACAGCTAAACATGAACATTTGAACACCTTTACATAATAGGAACCTTGTTGAAGCTTGCCGTACAGCCAATCGATGACAGGAGAACAGCATTTGCAGATACATGGTCTGAAAGATGAGGAAACAAGCAGTTTTAAATTAGCTGACAGTGAAACAAATCTTCTTTGTTCGAGAAGCAAATTCTGTGTGAAGCCTTTTAATACATTTACACTCATCTCAGACATTCCAGCCCTTGCATGGCAGATTATTTTAGTAGTAGCCTAATTTGTTCTGCAAATTTGTTCTGTTATAGCAGTGAGAATCTGTGTTTCTCTTGTAAGATTAGACCCCCCTTTGATGTCATCTAAGGTTTCAGACTGGATGCAGAGAGACAGAGGGCAGTGTTTGATGTGCACCAGGTGTGTGAAGCTGAGGAACGTGGCTATCCTCGCTTTACTGCCTGATCATCGCTAGCACATGCCAGCAATAAACCAACATTTGAGATAGCTCATCCCGGACATTAATTTAATTAACCAATTAACTGACAATGAACTGATAGTGGTTTTGCTTTAAAAATTAAGATAAATAGTTTATTTTTAAGTTGAAAGCACAGACACTAGAAAGAAAAAGTTGAAAAAAATATTATGGGATTTACCCATAATTATGTTTAAGAGAAGACCAAGAGTGAAATTTCAGGAAAGGGTTGTCTTTGATAAAAACCAGGAGATTTTTTCTTTAAAAAGGTATAAAACTGCATATAAATTCGACCTGAACATTGATGAACTTGCAGTAACATGACGTATCCACTGTTCCACCTTGTAGTGAAAAGCCAGAAGTCCTGTAGTCCATGTCTTACTTTCATTCTGTCTTGAACATTCAGACATTTCACACCTACAGAAAGGATGCTTTCAGTTATACCAGTAATCATATTTTGACAAAGTATCCATACTTTAGAATTTTTATCTGAATGAAAAAGACAAGATTATTCCTATAATTGTCATTTTTATTGTAGCGTTTATATGAAGTATCTGATTTACATCACTAAAATCCTCAGTCTTCAAAGACACAGCAGATTGAATTTTATGTACAATTGTCATTGCTCTCTCTGTAGCTAGTTCACAACTGGTTCACATGTATGAAATATTTTTACATCTGTTCTGTTTTTTTCTAACATATTTCTCCTTGTTTTCTGAAAGGTAACACCATTATATTAGCAAGCTATACAAACTATTCAAAAATACAGTAAATGCCTCGCATAACTGACTACTACATCAGCATGCGGTCGCCATGGAAATACTTCGGATTCAGAGACAGAACCATGCAGCTGGTTGTCATGGCAGCATGATGCGTGCTTTGTTAGAAGAAACATCTTGCCAGCATCATTGTGCCCAAAAAAGGAAATAGGAGTGGTTTGGACAAGAAAAAATAGCACTCTCTTGTAATTACTGTATACGTTTCTGTGCTTGGATCCTGCTGTGGCTGTTTCTGTAGCTAGTACTGCATCTACTAATATAGCTCATAAGAAGTTAACTTTGTATCAGGAATAGTCTTTGCTTTTCATTTTTGTAAGGCAGGTAAAATCATTACATTTGTCAACAAACAGAGAAATGTCCTAAGATTTCAGCTCTGGCTGCTTTGACCCAGCATGTTTATCATTCACTGCTGGCAACAGTGACAAGGTGATGATCATGAATATTTAGCCTAATTCATTTTCATAAACAAGTAGTCATATAGAGTAGTTTCCCCCAGCAGATATATAAAGAATAGAAAAAGGTGTTGGACTGATGGCATTCTTGGAAAATATAATCAGTAAATTTATGAATCCATCCAGCTTCTATAACCATTATTTAGTGCAGTGCCAAGATGCTACCCAATGGAGCCCAAGGCACCAGGCAGTGGGGCAACCAGGATGCCAATTTCTTGCCAGGTTAAATGTAAATATCATAAATGATATTTTAAATAACTTGTTCACGGAGAGCAACAACTCATAGTCAGCAAGCACAGCTAGATGATTGTGAGGCAAAGTAGTGTCAGGAACTTGGCAGGGTGGTGAAACAGTCTGCAGAATTATGTGGTATTATGACAAAGTTGAAAACATATTTTTGAGCACGCAGTGCTGCCATGTAGCTGTCACATTCTGACCTGGCACTGGATGAGCCACTGGAAGATGGATAGGTAGTTTTGACTGTCAGGCAGTTTGTGTTGAGAAGATCCTTGAGTGCACTTTTTATTTTCATTTGATACCAGAAGAGTCTCATATAAAACCTTGAGCAGTTGCTTAAAACTCCACATGTGGTGGTTGTGTTTCACGACCTCCCACGTTTAGGGACTGACAGTTCCACCTTTGTAAACGCCGTCACCTGCTGCAATGTTCTTATTCGGATCGGTGACTCATCGCTGTCTGTCAGTGGAAATGTCAACAGGCCAAAAAAAACGGCATCTAGTGTGTCTTACTCAGACTGTATATCAGCTACAGCATTAATTCATGCTGCAGTGTTTGTGGCATTTGTGGATTCAGGAAGGACCACTGAGCTGACGATGCACTTTTAGACACATCTACTTTCACTACTTATCAGTTCTCCTGCTCCTTAAATCATCTGTTTAACTGGAATTACTGTGTGCTAACTGGTAAATTAAAATTGCTCATTAAATGTATATTACTCTATAAATGTTGGCTTTTCAGGGGGGGCATTGTGGCCTTACACCTCCAGGGTTGGGGGTTCAAATCCCACCCTTGCTGTGTGTTGCATGTGTGCTCAGTGTCATTCCTCCAACAGTGCAAAGACAAACAGTCAGGTGAATTAACTTCTCTAAATTGCCCATCGTTTATGTTCGTGTCCTGTGATTGGCTGGCATCTGTCATGGACTTCATTCCCCAAATAATGGGTAAGCAGTTTGAAGATAGAGTAGAAGCTGTTCTACAGAGAATAAAACCATAGGAACCAAGCGACTTGTTTATGCCTATTTCTCTGGTATTGTTTTAGTTTCTGCTGTGAAGCTTTCTGTAAAAACGAGCTTCTGTCCTCCTGAATACAGTTTGACTGGCTGATATTTCGGCCCACTGTTCCAGGTGAATCTTCACAGAAGGTCCTTTCTGCCTGCCTGTCTAATCCCTGCCAAAATGGGGCGCTCTGTCAGGAAGCCCCAGTGAACTTCCTGTGCTGGTGTGCTTCCGACGTGCCTCCTCGCTCCGGCACGAGGTGCGAGGAGTCCGAAGGCCCGTGCCGCCCCGTGTCCTGCCAGGAGAAGGTTTCATGTACCCCACCCCCCACGGGCTCCGGAGAGCTCGTCTGCCAGTGTCACCTGGGCTACTGCGAGCCTCAGGTCCAGCTCTGCGCCCGGCGCCTCTGCGGCGGGGATGTACAGTGTCACCGCTCTCCCCGCCTCCGCGAAGAGCCCAATTACACCTGCAAGTGCAAGGGAGGCTATGCGGGTGCCCACTGTGAGGGCCGCGTGAACCACTGCGTCCCGAACCCGTGCCGGAACAGGGCGATCTGCAGGAGCAAGGGGGACGCATATGCCTGCTACTGCGTGCCAGGCTTCCAGGGTAAACACTGTGAGATCGAGGTAAACGAGTGCGCTTCCCAGCCCTGCCAGAATGGAGCCACTTGCACGGACAGGATTGGGAGGTACGCCTGCCTTTGCAAGCCGGGCTACACAGGTGAGTGGTGAGAAACCAGCACTTTTCACAGAGACCAGTATAAGACCAGTCTAAAAAAGGCATAACATTGTAACTGGAATGAAAAATGGAAATGGAGTGGTAAAGAACACAAAGGCTTTAATTCAATAATTACTAAAAATCTAAGACATGTTTCAAACTGTTGAATGACAGTCTTCTTATCTTGCAGATGCTTTTATACAAAGCAATTCACAGAGCAGGGTCAGAGGGTCACTGGAGCAATTGGGTTTAAAGGTCTTGCCCAAGGACCCAATGGTGACATCATTCTGCTCACCCTGGGATTTGAGCCAGTGTCCTTCTGATACCTGGTGCCCGGCTGTAGCCCGCTGAGCCACACACCCCCAGTTCTTCTTCTACTGCCAGTCCTGTAACTGAAGTGTCATTTTTACATACTGTGTAAACCTACAGTTAAAAAAATGCCTCCACTTTTCTGCCTGTTCATAGCAAGCCAGCTCTACCCTGCCAGTAATACTATTGTGCTGATCTTTGCACAACTTTGAAAAAGTAGTGTAAGCATTTACTGTATATAGGTGATTTTACTTATGCAGTGTATATATTTGTGCCTGTAGCTACTCTGATAAACTCTAGACCCCCATGACCTTGAACAAGCGGGTACAGAAATTGGATGGATGGATGGATGAATGGATGGATGGATGACTCATTATGTATTACTACATTACATTAACACTTTATGATAAATAATAATATTAGTAAGTTCCATTGCTAGACAATTCTGTGCAGGTATATAGACAACCTCAAAGCCACATTGTGTCTTTATGTTTGGCTTTTTTATATTATTGTACATTTTTCATTGGTTACTGACTCCTGAAGTCATGCCCTCAGTTTTGAATGAGTCAAAATTATAACTGATTATTATAGTGATGGATTCAGAAATGACACAACTTAGAATGAATCCCTTTCAGGTTCAAACTGCGAGCTCCAGACTGACGAGTGCCAGTCCCGGCCCTGCCTGAATGGCGGCAGTTGTCATGGTTACCTAAGGGGCTTCTCCTGCTTATGCCCGGCTGGTTTCCAGGGAGACTTCTGTGAAATCAACATTGACGAATGCCGAAGCCAGCCGTGTCAGAATGGGGCCCTCTGTGTTGATGGAGTAAATGGGTACAGGATATAATATTCATGCCTATTTCCTGCAACTGCAGTCGCGTCTCCTGAGACGACATTCAGTTGAACTTTTTCTGAAATGTTTGTGGACGTGCAGAGTAACTGCTAATAGCATCTCTTAGCTAACAAGGGCTAATATGAATTGCAGAATTACACTTCCTTAATAAGTACTTCATAAATATGTATGTTGAAATTCATTTGCGATGGTTGGTAGCCTAGCTGACGTGAAGTAGCGTTGTATGCTAATGTGAAATGCTGTTTCCCAGTTACAGCTGTGAAGCTCCCATAATGCCGTGTACATCCCAGCCCTGTCTCAACAACGGCCTGTGCCAAGAGAAGCACGGAAACTACACATGTAACTGCTGGCCAGGTACAACATCCCACCCCCAAAATATACCCTTTATCTGCTATAGTGGCCTTTGTTTTTCTTTTCTGAAATGAACCACTCAAGCCACTGGCTTCAGCATAGCTAGAAGACCTGACCCACAGCTCAACCTAAACTAAACTTAACACGGGTTATTTATTCTCCAATACGGAGTAATATTTTGCGGTTATTATAATCTGTTTACTCCCAGAAATCCTGCTTATTCTCTGTGAAAGTACTTGATATTTTGCTGACGGGGTTTCCCACACAGGGTACCAGGGCAGTCACTGTGAGGTGGACGTCAGTGAGTGCAGCAGCAGCCCCTGTCTCTCTGCCGGCGTGTGCCATGAACTCTCCTGGGAGGTGATGTATGGTAGGGAGCCTCTCCTGCCAGGCCGCTTCCGCCCCCAGCAAGCTGCCGGCTTTGTCTGCAAATGTAAACCTGGATTGAAAGGTATCTTTTCAACCGACGACATTTGTGCATGGTGTTTGCTTTTGTATTAAGCATTCTTCTCTCTTTGGACATTAAGCTTTCAAACACAATGCTATGGCTCCTATTTCCTGTTCTTTAACATTTTTAGCTACAGTCTGTAAGGCTTTTTAGAGGTTGTTCCAGGTTCTCTTATATAAATAGACCCTTCCAGGCATTCTCTGGGTAAGATGGTTAAGGTGTATTAGCCTAATCCTACATATCTGACTTGGGCACAGTCTAGAGCTGAGACATAAGGAGGGTAGGGTAGATGCCGCTGTGTGGGGAGGAATGGCCTGCACTTTCCACAATGCCGCAAGCAGGCCTGCACTTTCCACAATGCCCCAAGCAGGTCTGCACTCTCCACAAGTGTAATATTTAAATCTCAGCTGATTTGTAGTTGCATAGAGAAAAAACTGCATATGGTCGATATGCAAATGTGTTACCAAATCTTGTTACTGGCAAGATACAGTATGTGGATTATTTAGCGTCAGGAAGGAGATGACACAGAAGTAACAGCCTAATGCAGCGTTTCCCAGTCTGGGCCGTGGGGACCCACGGACCGTCCACGTTTTTGAGCGGGAGCTCCCAGGAGCTGGGAGGGAGCAAAAATGTGGACTGTCTGGCAGGGAGCTGAGAGGGAGCAAAAACGTGGACCGTCTGTGGGTTCCCCAGGACCGGGTTGGGTCACGTTGGCTTATGGTGTGTGAGTCAGCTGTGTGGTGTAGTCTTAAGTACTCAGTGTTGTTTGATTGGTTGAAGGACAAAATATACACAGCAAACAACTGTGGGCATTAATGAGCAATAACAGGTTCTGCTAAATGTCACATGGTCCAAAATATTCAATATCTTTCTTTATAGGTACTTTTTGTGAAGAGGACATCAATGAATGTGACCAGGACCCGTGCAAAAATGGCGGTATATGTGTAAACAATCATGGAGGTTACACATGCCAGTGCTTACAACAGAGCCAAGATGGACTCCTGTATGGAGGCCTGAACTGCACCGAGGCTCTGATTGGCTGTGAGGATCATGGGTGTCTAAGTGGAGGCACGTGCTTTCCGTTCTTCAGCGAGGATCGGCACGGGCACGTCTGCATCTGCCCCAGTGGCTTCAGCGGCTCAGAGTGCCAGAAATCGACGACCTTTTCTTTTGAGGGGAGTGGCTACCTTCACTTGGTGTCTCCTACGAGTGACTCTGAGAGCTTCTTTAACATGACATTGAGTTTCAGGACGGTGCTGGCCAACGCTGTCCTGTTTCAGTGGGAGGATGGAGAGTTTCTAATCAGGCTGAAGCTGGAGAATGGCCATTTACACCTGGAACTGCAGAGAAACGGTTCTCTGAATGGGGTCCTAGAGCTGCCTCACCACATGGCGGATTTAGAATGGCACTCTGTGGAAGTCACGCTCGGAGGAGAAACCCTGAAGATGAGGACGCTCGATGGTATGTGTCACCAACATTGTGGGGAGGAGGTCTATATACAAAGCAGACAGCTGGGCCGGAGCTCTGCGTTTCAGAGAACCTTCATCGGAGGGCTTGGAGTGGAGAAAACCAGCAGTGGGCCAGCAGAGGCCACACCCCCTCACTTCATTGGCTGTCTACGAGACGTGCGTCTGAACTCTCAGCTCTTACTTCCTGATACACGGGACGGCGATGTGGCAGTAAATGTGAGCCCTGGATGCAGAGACAGGCACATGTGCAAAGACGATCCATGTGAGGCTAGAGGCCGCTGCATAAACCTGTGGCAGAACCGACAGTGCGAGTGTTACAGGCCATACGTGGGTCAGAACTGTTCAGAGGGTAAGACGTTGGCAAAGAAGCATGTACACCATCCTTCTTTTGGTTACCGGGAATATGGTTATTTAACACAAAGCTGAAGTTGCAATTTGAAGGAATTCTATAATTAGGCTATAATTAATTATAACTCAAAAGATACAAATCTTATCATTACTGCTATGTTATATACATACTTTTATATGTAAATACTTTTCCGACTTCACATGGAGCAAGGAAGAGTAGACAAGGAAAAAGGGAAATGAAAGCAATAAAAGTACTGTAATACAAATGGAACTACATACACATACTGTATGTAGAGGTTTACACCTTGCAATAGACTAGTGTCCCATACAGAGTCTGCACAGAGTTCTGCACAGAGTCTGCACAGAGTTCTGCACAGAGTTCTGCACAGCATGTCAGAGGCTGCAGCTGCCACCAGCGGTTTGGAAAATGGATGGAAATTTTTAACTAAGTTTTTGTGAGTGTGGCCCCACACATAATCTCAGAAAGCACAAGCTGTGCCACTTACCTGGAATTCAAAAGTCCCTTTTCTCCTGATTGATCAGATATGTTCCCTCTGGCCAGTATCTCAGCAGGTCATCTAACCAGCAAGTTAATAGCGGTGGAGAAATGCTGACGGGAAAATGTGCCGTATATGCTGGTGCCTGTATAACTGTGATGATTCACATGCAGCCATGACGATCTTTCTTATATTATATAACATTGAATAAGCAGAAAGAATATTATGTTTACCTGACAGTGAAGGACAATGCAGTGAATGCACAACTGCACAGTGCACTGCAAAGCTGCAATATGTTATCTCAATATTTCCAGTCCTAACTTCTTTCTGTGTCTTTTTCCTTTTGCTGCAGAAAACATCCCAGCTAGGTTTGGAAATGATAACTGGCCAAGCTACGCTGTTTTTACCGTCGACGACAATCCTGGCCCTAACAATGTCATCTCCATGTTCATTGGCACCACGAAACATGCAGGATTGCTATTGGTTATCGCAAACAGCACTAACCAGTACCTTAGGATCTGGTTGGACGGTGGATTCGTACAGGTTCAAGCCAACGATTTTGAGATGCTCCATGGGGAGCAGTTTGTGAGTGACGGGAATTTTCACCTCGTGACTGTGGAGACAGAGGAGGACCGGATGTCCCTCTTTCAGTCTGGTCAGAAACATGGTATCACCACAACGATACAAACCCTACAAATCCGACCCAAAGACAAGGTGCACCTGGGCGGCTTGGTGGATCAACCTGCCTCCTCCTTGTTTGGGGGTTATTTTAAAGGCTGTATTCAGGATTTGCGTGTAAATTCCAAGCACCTGCAGTTTTATCCAGTTGGAACACCAATAAGCTCCTATACTCTAGACACCATTGTTAATGTTACACGCGGTTGCACCAGCGACAACATCTGCAATGTAAGACATTATGAACATGATCTTTCCTATGTCCTCTAAAATTTAGCCTGAGACCTCAGCAGTCCTGGAGTGGTCTGTGGCCCAGTAGGTTAGGGGATTGTGCCCAGAAGGTAATGGGTTCAAATTTACATCTTATTTACTTAGTAGACACTTTTTATCAGAAATGACATAGACTTTAGAAGACAGTCCCTGAAGCAACTGGGTGTTAAAAGTCTCAGTCAGAGGGCCAACAGTGATCCGATCAGTCTTCCAACCTTGGGATTTAAAAAGGCGATCTTCCAATCACAAGAACAATGGCCAAACTTGCTCATCCATTACTACAGTACTATATAGAGCTGGTGCCAAATCCTGTGACTGGAAGAGTAATTGAATACCTGTTGGCCCCTTGACTGCTCCAGGGGTGCTGGGTGACGGCTGGGTGACGGCTGGCCCTGCGCTCTGATCTCAGGCTTTTTGTACGTCAGTTTGGACACAAGTATCTTTTAAGTAAATATGTTTTTAAACTTTCCCTCTGGGATCAATAAAATGCATCTGATAAAATATATTTAATGAGCAAAATAATCTTCATAACTTATTAATTTGTTATTCAATTATTAATTCTTGGATAAACGCGCCTTTCATTGTAAATCAAGACATTGTGTAAGACAGAATACCAACCTTAAAAAAGGTTTATTGTCCAAGGCTGATTTTGGAAATTTACGAAATTATTATATGTAATAAGTTGTCTAACAAGGGCGCGATGACTGTTACGGGGCCACTTCTTTCTTGACCAGAAAAAGCCTTGCCACAATGGGGGAATGTGTCATCCCCTTTGGGACGACTTCTCCTGCACCTGCCCACCAAATGCCACCGGGAGGAGCTGTGAGCGTGTGCGGTGGTGCCAGCTGACACCGTGCCCCCCCACGGCAGTCTGTCAGCCCAGTGGCGAGGGCTTCGACTGTGAGTGCACCCCTACCTTTTTACAGCAAAGCTATGAAAAGCATAAAATGTCAGAGAAAACAGGCTTCAATTTACCTTTTCAGGTGTTATACATATGACTCCTTTGTTTGATACCACTTGAAATCGTGTCCCTCAGAAAAGATGATCTAGTCTTAGGTACTGACCATCAGCCACATCAGAGAAAGAGCTGGGTGGCCAAATGGATCTGCATCGATCTCCTACACCTGTACTTCTTTCTTGGTGCTATATATGTGTTGCTGGTCTGTGACTCAGCAGTTAAAAATGCTGTGCTTGTGAACAAAGGCTGCTGGTTCGAATGCTGTGGTTCGACGTCTGGCCATTAGATCCTTGATCAAAGCCATTAACCCCAAATTGCTCCAAGGACTGGTTAAGCTTGTGTTTTCAATTGTATATTGCTTTAGATAAAAGTGTCTGCTTTTTCTTCTACCTTGTCAGAGCAAAACATCCACAAAACAGGCTGCCACCCTTTTCCCACCCTTCTCTTGAGAGTTACACACTCCACACCTATTCACATATAATCTATAAGCGCTGGTACGTTCAGAATGAAAGTGTCCAGGGTCAGATACCTGTCCCTAGTAGGGCACTTCTACATGCAGAAAACACACACAAGCACATGTTTTCATGATTATAATGTTTTCTCTTTTTTTTAAAGGCATTTCCAATGCGACCTTTCAGGATGGCAGCAGTCTTATGGTCTACAGAACCAATGGGAAAATTATTCGCAATCTGACAAATGTCTCCTTCAGCATTCGGACAAGGAAGTACAACGTAACCATTCTGCATGCAGTAAAAGAGCCGGATATTTTCACTGTATTTGTCCAAGATTCTTTCCTCTTCCTGGAGCTACGCAGTGGCAACAGCTCCTTCACACTGAATTTGAAGAGTCAGCGTGTGATCAGCGATGGAGAATGGCACTCAGTGGAGCTCTCCATGGTGACTCCTTCGTCTCCCACCTCCCAGTGGTCCATGGTCATAGACAAAGGAAGCCACTCCACCATTTCTGGTGACAGTGCTGGGAATCTGGACTTCCTCAAGGACAGGGCAGATGTTCTTCTGGGGGGATCAGTTCCAGATGCAGCCGGGAACTTGGTTGGGTGCCTGAGTACGGTAGAAATCGGTGGTATCGTGCTGCCCTACTATGGAGACTCTGAGCTGAACCATCCAAGGTCCCAGGAAGAACAGTTCATCAAAACGACCACTGAGCCGGTATCAAGTGGCTGCACAGGGAAGAGTGTCTGTGAGGCCACACCCTGCGTGAACGGGGGCATATGTGAAGACCTCTTTAATCTCTCAGCATGTACTTGCTCCCCTGGTTGGACAGGGAAGCATTGTGAAGTCAACACAGACTGGTGCCTCTCCAGCCCTTGTGTCCACGGCAACTGCAGCACCCTGACTCTGGGATATGAATGTGTGTGTGAGGCAGGCTACACGGGAGTCAACTGTGAGGGTGAATTGGACTTCTGTGAGGGAAACAAGTGTGCGCATGGTGCCACCTGCCTCCACAGGGTCCAGAAGTACTCCTGCCTCTGTCCAGATGGCTACTATGGTCCTTATTGCACGTGAGTCTTACCACAATCCAGCAACAGTGCCCAGAGAGGTTTGGCTTAATGACTTTTGTTCTAAGCTTAGTGCATTTCTTGTTCTGGGTGGCAGGGTGACTCAGCAGGTAGCAGTGTTGCCGAATACACTTTGAGTCCAAACCCAGCTCATGTTCTCCCCGTGTCTATGTCGGCTTCCACCCACAGTCCAGAAACATGTACCGGACAAAAGGTTAGGGGAGATGGATGGCTAATTTTACAGACCATGAGGAATATCCAAGAAGTATTTCTCAGTTGATTTTTTAGCTAACTTCAAAATAACGACAAACAAAGGGACTGATTACAAAGAACTTAATGTTTTATGTTGCATCATTAGTGAAAAAAAATCTGCTTTCATTTAATGGTACAATTTCTCAAAATGTCACTACCAAATAGTTTACCTCCTGAAGTGGCTTTGGTGACGTCTGCCTGCCACACCCATCTCATAATCACACTGATAACTTGATCTGCATTGTGTCTTGAAGCCTCATCTAGGGATCATCGACGGCGGTTTCCTGTGAACATGTTTTTCATACTGATGCTGTCACACACTGCGATCACAGGCCTTTCGCAAAATAAACTGCATTGCCTTGAAAGTAAGTGGTGTTTCTAAAGGTTTTTTTTTTTTTTTTTTAACATATTCTGTGTTTCTCCTGTAGTGAGCCAGTTGAAGAGATTCCCTGGCATATAGTCCAGAATCAGTAAGTCTTCTGTGATTTTTTTTTCTATATTTCTGAGTTAAAGTAGTCACTTAGGTATACCTCCTTGTTAATGTGAACAGCCTTCTCCTGTGAACTGCAAATAATATAGCTATATCTGATATAGAGCATGTAGACAGGATCAAGAGGTTCAGTTACCATTTGGCTAAACATTAAAAGGGCTATCACGCCTGATCTAAGCGATTTTAAACGTTCTATGATGGCTGGGACCAGACATGGTGGTTCTGGCACCCTTCTCCCTTCTCGGATATTCACATACTGCAGTATCTAGAGTTTGCAGAGAATGGTGTGATCAGCAGAAAACATCCAGTCAGGGGTAGCTCCTTGGCTGAAAAGAGCGAGGTCAGAGGAGAATTCGTTAAAGCCAGATTTGATAAACCTAACAGGAAGACCACACATGCAAAAAACAATAGCTCAGTGCAACAGCAGTGTACAGATCACCTTTCCTGTGCACACAACTCATCTCTCTTTGATGTGGTTCTGGTGGAAAAAAGTAGTTCCCACCAGGTACCTGCAATGTGTGCTTAATAAAAGTAGCTGTTCAGTACATTTCTAGCATATACTGTAATTGAAACATTGGTTGTTTTTTCCAGGAACCTTGAAATGCACTGCAGCTTAAACAGGGATGTCATGCAAAGTTGAAAAAAAAAGTTTTAAACTTCCATTTAGAAATTAAGGACAACTGTTTTGAAATGTAGATTTCAAAAAGCCGACATTTTTGTCCTCCTGTTTCATTCCCTCACTTCACTCGCCTTTGAAGGGAAGGGACATCTGAATGACGAACAGGTGATATAACACGTAGCAGCCATTGGATAGAAGGCAGCCTCGTAGTAATAAAGTCACTTTTAAATCTGACAAAGAAATACCCCCGGAAGGGGGGCCGTTCTCAGAAGACTCACAGCTTCTCTTAGCGTTCAAAGCTCCACGCCGTCCTGTGAATTCACAGTCGTCCCAGGCTGCCGGTGTCCATCTGCGGGAACAAGTTGAAGAACTACACCTGTTACAATGGTGGGAACTGCTCAGAGACCGGGATGATGTGCGACTGCCTGGCGGGCTTCGTCGGGGACCGGTAAGGACCACTCTCTGATGTGTCCCTGGGGGTACAGGTGCTTCTAGGCTCTACAGTCACTCGTAACCATCACTATGACAATTATAATCAACATTCGATATCACCCTAAGGGGGGCATTGTGGCTTAGTCGGCAGGATGCAGTGCCTAGAATCAGAAGGTATCCAGTTCAAGTCCCTGTGTCAGCAGAGTAATTCCAGTGTTTCGAGCAAAGGCTCTTCACTCCCAGCTGCTCCAGGGACTTTTTCCACCATGTCTTCTCAAAAATGTGTGCCAATTTGAATAAAAGCATCTGCTAAAGAAATAACACATGAAATAAAGACTTTGTTGACATTTTTGAGGCCTGAATCTAATCATGCTGGGAGGGGGTTAAATATAAGCCAGTACACAAGTGTGTTGCGCTCCCAAACCCCCCTTTTGTTGGCAGGTGTGAGGTGGAAATTAACGAGTGCGCATCCCACCCCTGTGTGAACGGAGGGTTCTGCTTGAACATGATCAACAAGTTCTACTGCAACTGTCCCATCAACTTCGCTGGGGAGACGTGCCAGATTGATGTAAGCGACATCTGCTTTTATGTGTTCATGCCTTTGTGGCAACATCTCTTCCAGCTGCTGTCCTGCCTGATTCTGTGGCTGGACCAGGAACCTTGAACATGAGTGAGGGTAGGGAGGAGTAGGGGAGGCAGGTGACGTGCATCAGGTAATGGGGACAAAGGGGACCCCTTTGAGGTGGAATGTCAGTTAATTGCAATCAAATATGCAGCAACTGGGGCATCTGATGGGAACATTAGGTATTACTGATAACCTTTATCAATTCAGATATATCACATTTTAAAATGTGTCAAACATGATTTTTTTCATGTAAATAAATTAATAGATAAACAAACAAACAAATTAATAATATCCATTAAAACAGCTTTGTTGCTTTTTTACTTTTGTTTTTTTTTCTATTAGGATTTAAAAAATTATCCAAGCAGTTTGTAAACAATGTACATGTCTGCTTTATAAACTAATGGTAGAACTTAGTCAAAAATGTTTTCATTTCAGAAGGAGGCTGACTAAAGTGCCTATCGGGTGTTTTACATGAAAGGTTGTTTTTGTATCAAATTTCTGAAAGCCCAAGCCACCTCAATGTGAGTACATTTTGTTAAATAAGGTAAATGAATGCCCTTGATACATTTGTGAAATCATCAGAAATTAAAATATGTGTGTGCAGAAAACCTAGCTATGTGATGACGTGGCTCTCCGGGGGGGACTGGGATGGGAAGGAGATAGGGAGGTGGGGGGGGGACGGGACTGGGATGGGAAGGAGATAGGGAGGTGGGATGTGAAGGAGATAGGGAGGTGGGATGGGAAGGAGATAGGGAGGTGGGGGGGGGACTGGGATGGGAAGGAGATAGGGAGGTAGGGGGGGGACTGGGATGGGAAGGAGATAGGGAGGTAGGGGGGGGACTGGGATGGGAAGGAGATAGGGAGGTAGGGGGGGGACTGGGATGGGAAGGAGATAGGGAGGTAGGGGGGGGACTGGGATGGGAAGGAGATAGGGAGGTGGGATGGGAAGGAGATAGGGAGGTGGGATGGGAAGGAGATAGGGAGGTGGAAAGCTCCAATTTGCACATGAATAGCTTTTTATCTACATGTTAAAAGCCACTGTTGGACATTTCACTAATGTTCATATACAGCTATAATATCACAGTGGCTGTACATGGCCGTCGTAGGAAGAGGTGGATAGTTGAGGTCCAGAAAGTAAAAATCCAGACCAAGATTTTGTTTCAATCAACCAGTTCAGTATAAAGAGTCACAGGCACAAAGTACTCAACTGATTGGTTGAAACAAAATCTTGAACTGGATTTTTACTTTCTGGATCTCAACTATCCACCTCTGACCATAGAAAACAAATTTTCTTTGCTACCCTGAGGCCCTCATGCATTTCAGGGCTGTGCGTGTTAAATTTCATTATTTGCACTTCATTTGATTTTTTGAATTTTATGTATATATTTTTGCAAATTAATATTTGGAAAAATATGTGCAACAAAAATGTATGGAACAGGAATTTAACGTTAAATTTAGTCATTAAAACCTGAACTTAGGGCCATTATTAAACATTAGCTGTCAGCAGTTTTTGTGAGAGGACAGTATGGTATCTGTTTTTATCATTATTAAAGGGCTTACTTGAATTAATACTTTGAACCTGGAATATATCATAGATAAATGTGTTTAATTGGTTTCAAATGAAAGCAGGAAAAATGTACCTATATCATCGTAAAGGTAGCATTTGCATGCAGAACCAGTTTCAGGAAATTTGAGAACGTTTTTTAAATAGCAAACCTTTCCTTTTTGGAAATGAATGTCAAATAATTTAATTAATATTCAATTTACATTTCTTATTTATCAATTTAAGTACCTTCAAGTAGCTTATATTAATATGTTTTAGCCAGATTATGTTTTTGCTGTTTATAGTTCATGTAGTTCTTTAACTTGGCAGCTACAGTGAGATGTTAATTCACTTGCATGATGGATGAACGAAGGGACACTGTCATCACAACGTGCAGCCACCATGTCCCACACATGTTTGCAGTCTTTTTTTTGGTCTGTTTCTTTGTCCGTCTGGCTGTCTGTTAATCAGTTACTCATGACGTACCTGTGAGAGCTTATCCTGATTGGCCAAATTCTCAGACGTCACTCCTCATCTTTGTACCATTTGTGTTTGTCATCAAAATAAAGTCCTGTCCATCTTTTCTGTTTTTGCTCTGTCATTACACCCTGCTTGCACACCGGGTATTTTAATTTGCTGGCATAAGTGTATTCGTGTTCATTCGTCTAACACGCATGCTGACAGATTTTCAGATACGTGTCCCAAAGTTATTTTGAAGGTTAGCTCACTAGTGTAGGACGTTCTGCACCACAGCAAGTGTAACTGAGTAAATAATGTATCAGTAGAACGTGTCTTCAGAATCAGCTGTGATTCCATAAAACATCTTGGCCATATCTTATAATTTTACTAAATGGGCTGAAGCATGAACAAGATGTTTAATATTTATGACCTTACCAAGGTTTAGTCTGGCAAGTTTAGCATTTTAACTATCACACTCTAGGGGTGTAACGATTCTGTCTGCTCACAGTTTGGTAGGTACTGTGTTATTGCACCCATGGAAATGGTAAAAAATCTGACAAAGATACATTAAAAAAAAAGAAAGAAAATCACCTTTTAATTAAACTGTTCAGTGCTGTTGATAATAACTTTTAAGTTTTCTAGATGTATTTTTTGGAAAAAACAGTTTTTTCCAGTATGTATGGGAAAATGACAGGCATATCGTAAAACTGCAGTTCATGTGTGTGTATCGAACCATCGGTTTGATAATATACTGCGTACCGTTACGTTGATGAACATGTTGCAACCAAGCTAAATATACAGTTATTTGGAAACATAAAGGGGTGGCGTGGTGGTGCAGTGGTGGTGCAGTGGTTAGTGCTGCTGCCTCACAGTGAGATGGTCCTGGGTTTGGTTTTCTGTGTGGAGTACGCACACGTTCCCTGTGCTCATGTGGGTTTTCACCACGGTCCAAAAGTGTGCAGGATAGGTTAATTGGTGAGTCTAAATTGACCCTGTGTGTGTGTGCCCTGTGGTATGTTGGTACTTGGCCAGGGTTGGTTCCTGCTTGTGCCCATTGTTCCCAGGATAGGGTCTGGTGACCCCAGTTGGGATTAAGTGGTTTATGGATAATAAATAAAGAGTATCCTAAATATAAGGGTAAATCAGTGTGCTAGAGGTGTAACAATACCAGATGCCTATGGTTCAATATGTATTGTTGTTTTGGGGCCACGATACATATTGAACCGTGGGTATCCGGTATCATTGCACCTCTACCACACTGATTCTGTTTCATTATTATGGGATTGCACCCCTCCTGGGTTAATCCCTGCCTGTAGCCGCTGCTTCTGGGGTAGGCTCCCTGTTACTCTGCATAACAGACGTGGGTATGGAAAATGAATAAAATAATTATTACTATAAACTGTGTTAAAAAGGTACCAGTTATGTCTACTGCTACAGGAATGTTTTTCCCACTGGGTGAACCATCGTCAGTCCAATATTTTTTATTAATGCAAGGATAAAACCTGCTGTCAAAAAAATTTACATTAACTCTTTATGCATGGTCTGTTACATTAGCCTTTTTTGAACACAGTGAAAAGATGAGTAGAGGAGATTATGATATACTTTGTGAGTTTGTTTGGCCGGTAGTGTTGTTGATTAAATTAAGGGCGGAAGGATGGTAAGAGAATTAATCCAGTTGGAAGTAGGCTGTAATGCCATGTTTGATTTTAAAAGTATTTGTTTTCCATCTGTACGGCTTCTCTGAAAATAGGAGGAAAAATCTCCCACTGTTAAATGTGGGGGTTGCTGGTTTGAGTGGTGTGGCCTTCGCTGGTGTGTATGGTTCCTGCATGGAGTCTGAAAGTTTTTAGTCAGCAAAAGTTAAGCACACACCTTCCTTCGGGGGAAGGCAGGGCGATATAGCTAGCTGGTGTCTCTCTGGCAAATGAACGTGGGACAAACAAGTTCAAGACAAGGTTATTAACTCAGAGAAATCCAGAAACTGAAGTGTGAGGCTTTTTAAATTGTTTGTAGAGAACAGTTTTTATCTTTGGGCTTTGTTGTTTCTGCAAGTGTCCTTGTGTTTCAATTCCTGGAAAAACTGACTCCAGCATGTTGTGGATAATTTACATTATTTTACTCTTGCAAAGCTGCTTTCCTTTAATAGAAGGTAATCAAGTCTCCATTCTTTTTATTATAACCTGATTATGCAAAACTGTTCCTTAAGAGCGTGTTTATGTTGAATTGTGAGTATTTTGAGAAATAGATTTTTTTTTAGAATACAGTTACATTATTTTTCAGTTGCAATCTGCTGCTTTTGTTAATTTAATCAAATGTGAAATATAAAAATTAGCATTTTAAGATAAATGTTTAAATATTTATTTTTTTTAGTAATGATAAAGAGGCAAAAACTGTCAATGTAAGTCATGGTTAACTTAATCTTATCATAATATACCAATGTCTCAACAGCTCAGATTGCCAATAACACAACACAAATCAGTACAACAATTGTAAGTGCAATTACAATAGTTTTGCCTTTTTGAATGATATTGTATTGCAAAATAACTTTCATGATTTTTCCTAAAAAAATTGCTGAATATTAAATCAAATTCAGATTAGATGAGATGCAGTCACATTTTAAGTATTGTCCAGTTAACTGTTAGGGTTTATCATTTTGGAATTTATAAACAATGTAAGACATTGACCATTAAAGTAATGTCAGTGGACACGGATCCATACACTGAAGTGAGCAGTTTAAATTATGCTGGTCCTATTTAAGATAAAAGGATAACAATTGCCTTGAATATTCTACACTAGGAGCAATACATGACATGTTATTATTACAGTAATTAATGGGCAAGGAATCTTTATGTATTGCTATGATTTATTATTTATTACATTACATTAGTCATGATATGATAATGTCTATAAAACAGAAAAAGCATTAAATATAATTATTGTTGCCCAAACACATAATAATATTAATCAGTCTTACTTTGTGATGAGCAAGTATATTTTATGATATTTAGAATTGTGTTCATATCACTATTATTGCCCTAAATGAGGCATAGGTCTACGTTAGAGATTTGAAATGTTAGTTGTTTTGGGGATGTTTGTTGGGGTTTAATTTCGTGTTTGTGATTTCCTGCAGCCTCGGCTCTCTCAGAGCACGTCACCGATAATAGCTATTATTGCGTCATGTGTCACCGGAGCAGTAATAATCATAATAGTGGCGACAGTCGTTACCTTCATCAAAATCCGCGAGAAGCGTCAGATAGAGGGATCACTCCGACCTCGGAGTCCGGAACAGCCAGCTGCAGTGGATGCGGGAAGCAGGGCGGGGAAGCCGCCGCAGGTGGAACGCCTCGTGTGAGAACGAGGCAGAGCAAAGCGACACAGGGGCCTGACTGTCCGCTGAATACGCTTCCGAACATGTCTTACTGTTTCAATGAAAGGAACATTTTGAAGCAACAATTTTAGGCCACGCTACAGGCTTCACAAACATTTTAGAACAGACGTGTGTGTGTGTGTGTATATACAAATCCCCCCTCCCCCCAAAAAAAAATACGGAAAGGTGTACTCTGCTTTAAAGTAGAAAAAGACCCATGTGAGTACTAGCGCTAACCTACTTTGGAAAGTAGACTTGAATTTAAATTATACATAATGCATAACACATTCATGAAAATAACACAAACAGTAACTGTAATGGTGGTTAAGTGGGGGGTCTGGTTGCCTGACACCTCCAGGGCTGGAGTTCTGAGTCCCACCTCTGACCCATAAGTGACGTTTGCATGTTCTCCCTGTCATATGGATTTAACCTCAAAAAATGTGCAGTAAGGCTGATGTCTATAGTGTGTGAGCATGCATGTGCCCTTTGACAATCTGGCATGATGAACCGTTTAGGGCGTTCCTCCACCCAGAACACTATGTTGCTGCCATTTGACCCTGACCAGGATTAGAGGTTAGAAGAAAGATGGATAACTGTTCAGAGGCTACCAGATGCTAAATCATTCGTAACCGTGCTGACACGAGTTGATTTGCAACACCTTTCAGCTAAACGGCGATGGTCTGACGTCCCAGCTCCTGCTGTCTGCCTGCCTGGTCTTGGTGGCACTGCTCCTCGCCATTTTCCTGACTTTTGCTGCCCTCGCTGTGGTTGTGAAGCGAAGGGCGTCCCATGGCGCCTACAGCCCCAGCAGGCAGGAGAAGGAGGGCTCCAGGGTAGAGATGTGGAACATGGTACAGCCTCCACCCATGGAGAGACTCATTTAAAAGGCACCCACCCCCGCCACCCGCAAGATGGTACGGCCTGCCGGGCAGATGCATCAAAGTGAGCGTCTGTTCCTCAGTATGGCCGGCAAGCTCTCAGGACGTTCAGAAGCCGCCGGAACCGCCAAAAGGGAATACGCAGCCAGGAAGCGGACGCGATCTACAACAAAATGGCAAACGACCCGGATCTTTTACCCAGGAACTACACCACAGACAAATGGCTGAGATGCATCTGGACAAACTGGCAAGGATACTAGACACCACAGTCTTGGATAAGTGCAGTCTTTGTATTTGTTTAATGGGTCAAAATATCATTACTGATGGTACGTTGCACTTGGGTATAATGTAATACTTTATCTGTTACTACTTAAAAGGGATTGTGTTAAATTGTGTGATATTGTTCTCTGTGGTTTAATTTATGATGTACTAGAAAAACAAAATAGTATTTTAGCGAATTAGTTATATTTAGATATTTTTGTATATTTGTAAATTATAAATATCTGATATCTCATTCTCCTGATTTACTCTTAGTGCCTTTTAATGCACTTTGCCACCAACCCACACTTTCTTATTCTTTTGGAACTTCATATCGCAGACAAGATTCAAAGATTCCTGATAAGAGCCATTTTAATTGTTCAATGATGCATTCTCAGTTTCACAGATCTGCAAGGAGCTTATAAAAGCCGCCCAAATGTCACCTGCTTACAAAAGAAAGTTATGTAAACTTCCTGGAAAAACGTTTAGATCTGCATTTCCTACTCAAGGTATTAAAATCAACTAAATACGATTAAATCAGGATAGCTGAATGCAGGTGGCCATATATTCAAAAGCAGAACCAACACGTCTGGCATCAACGAATGCACCACATTCAAAATCTCTCAGCTGGAGCATCCTAGCTGTTCTAAAGCTTAGCAGAGCAGTTACTAAACCCAACCACTGATTATATTTATTTTGCCATTTTGCTCTGTAGTAACTAGTCATTTGTATTTTAGTCTGTAGTCCAGAATGACTGTTGGTGAGGAGGGAAAACAAACCAACAAAAATTGAATAAACATCCATATTTTGTTTTTATTTTCTCACAGTGAGTAGCTACCACATATTCAGTTGTTCTATTTGCTCAACAACACTATGTATTGTCAGGTTGTATTACCAGAGTTATTTCTGGAGGACATGCAAGTGTGAACCAAGTTATGCAGTAATTAAGAGGAACAGAACAGCCTTTGGAATGCTGGCTTTTGATGGATGAATTGTTATTTATATATATGTGTGTGTGTATGTACACTCACAGTATAGACAAAAATTGTAATCTGCCGGTACTGTCAATTTTTATGGAATGAACCTTGCATCTTATGGATGTGTACACATGACTAAGAACCATTAGGCAATATGGTCAGCATATACAATTAAAATTCACAGTGGTTTTGATTCAACATCCGTACCACAGTGCTCAATGATTAATGCAACCTCTTGTTAAAGTCAAAATTTTAAATAAAAATTTAAATTAACTTATAAAATGGCAAAAAAAAAATGAAAAAACAGTCTAGTGAGCATCACACAATATCACCAATGTTCTGTACAGCACTTGGAATATAACGCAGAGAGAACAATCCCTGTCCACAATGCATAATGTACCGTCCCAGAAGTTAAATTCATTTTTATAAGTAGTAAAATGTTCCTGGTGAATTACGAAGCCCAAATTGTCTGAGTTTTCTGCTGCTGCTGCTGCTTTAAGTTTTAATGAGGAACCAATCATTTGAGGGAATGTTTACTGGCAAATATAAGCCTGTTATGGAAACATACTGAGAAATGAGGATCTTGCAACGTCAGTAATAAAATTGCTTCACTCACCCTTTAAACATCTTAGCCTGTCCCTCCACCCTAGAGGGCCATGTGTTATTTCTGTAAATACGAGGATTTACAGCAACCAAACCAGAGTTCAAGCAAATGAAATGAACATGGAAATATACAAATGATGGTACGATGAACATGTCAACAAAAAAAAATCATACACTATACGAGTAGATGCTGCATTAAGATACTTAAAAAAACACCGTTATCAACTATTAAAGTATAATGTGGACATTAATTATAGGCATTCAAATTTATTGATTGGTTTAAACATATATCAATATAGCAAAAAGAGCAGGACATGTATCGTTGCATTTTTTTGACAGGAAAATATATATATATAAAATACGTACATGACAACCTGGTTAACTTGCAATGTAAACAGTGACTGCTAATGATATGGACATGGGGTAAAAACAAATAAAATTAACTGCTTTTACATCATCATGGGATTCCCCCCTTGTGTAATGCTGGAAATACCACAAAGGCGGAAAAAAATACTTAAGGGAAAACTAGGCGTTATTTTGCTCTACATTTTTGTTTTAGGTAGACTATATGTAACACGACTCCTTTATAGTGTTACTTTGCTTTATGGGTAATGGTTAATTTAATCGGTTTACCAAAAAAACAAAAACTTAAACTTTCAGTTGGCATTTTCAATGTGTGTTATTCTGTCTTTGATATCTTATATTTTGAATTTCTTAAAAGCAGCATCAGGAATATGCCATCAGAATATATTCAGGCAGATCAATTTTTAAAAAGAAGAAAAAAAAACATAAAACACTGAAATTACTGCCTTTAAGAATACCGACACAGAGTCGAAAGCGCAATAAAACATTTTAGTTAATACTTTTTTGTGTTTACACAAATTCTTCTGGCAGATTATCACTGGGGAACTGATTGGCAAACACTTGCTATTGGTCAAGAAAAGCATGTATGTAAGGCACACCTCTCAGCCTTGAACTCAACACTTTACAGTATTCATGCTTTACACAGTATCGTTCACAAGTACAAAACATTTTAACACTCAAACATTACCCAGCATTGCAATGCTTACAGTCAAAAAATGCTACATTTATTATAATAAAAATACCCATTAGTGTAGCCACATATAAAAACAAAGCCAGGTACCACTGGAATAAATTAAAGGCTTACGTTCCTGTGACCTACAGAGATGCTTAACATTTGATTAGTTATTATGCCAAATGACTTTCAAAATGCCAAAGCTACTTATTTATAAGGTAATACAGATAACTCTGCATTTTAATTTTGCCTCATTTTAACTTTTATGATGGATGTTAAATAATCATTTTGGTTCCTTTAGTCACACAAATTCATGTATGTCCATAAACATCATATATAATAACGATATTCTTGTTTCTATTCTTATTCTAATTGGGGGGGGGGGGTGGTAAAACATTGTTTCCTTTAACAAGATTACATTTTTATTACTTGAAAATGCAGCCATTTTCTTGCGAGACAGTATACAGATACAACGGTACTATTTTAACGCTCATTGGTGGTGCTGGTGGTGATGAGTAAGGTAGTGAACAACTGAGGAAAATAGTCCATCTGGTGATTAATCAGTTCAAATTAAGTCATTAATGACACACTTATTGCTTTACGACCAGATCATTACTACAGCATAAGAATGGTAAAAGCTACTCTTAAAGTGTCTTTCGAAATTAAATGCAATATAAAAGGTTAGACAGAGAGCCTCTTAGACAACCACGAACAGTGTGGGCTACATAGCTCACAGCATAACATCCGCAATCACCGACTTCTGCTTTAGGTTGCATCCTCTCCATAGGAGAACATCATCATTTTCCAAGACCATGTCCTTACCTGTGCAAGACACCCAAGTCATTTTAAACGTATTGCTTATCATGTTATATTCAAGCACTTGAACGCTTCCTAGCTGTAGGCAGCAGCTTGGAAAGCCATATAAGGGGTGTATCATTTGCAAAACTCAAAAAAAAAAAAAGAAAAGAAAGAAACCTACAAAACCAAGACTACAGCCAGCGTACCAAAAGACCCGCACACCCATTCCCCCGCGCTCCTGAGACACAGGAGAGTCCCACAAAGGGACTCTGCCTCGCCCCATATCCTTGGTGAGTTTGGATCACATCTGCATTTCCACACCTACGCGGAAAATCCTACACCCCACAGTGCAAGCACGAATATGACCTGAGGAAAGACACTAAAATTACCTTCAAATAGAAACATGATCAGTTAGTCAATAAAAATGTCTTTACAAAAGGTTTTCTGCAGACGGGATGAGATGGAAATTTTACATATGCACAAGTTTCAAATATTAAGTGATTGGTTACTCCTTTGTTTCAGAACTGCTGCATATTAAGTGACAGTGATCTATTTAAGGCATTTTACACGACTGCACAGGAAAGGGACACAAGTTCTAATGCAAGACTCAAAGCCTGGTGAAGCTGTTACAGAAGCTTTAAATGAATAATCTGGTGTTAAAAGCCTTCATTTGATTGCTCATATGAACACAGTGATATATCTGTACCTTTGAAGTGACAACAGTACCCTACAGTGCAAGTACTACACAACGTAAACTAAAAGGGCAAAGAAAAAAAATTAATCTGTACAATAACGATGTCAATGACAGAAATCCCTTTTTAACCCTTTTGAACCGAAACAATATTTCCATTTCTGCTGGAAGGTATCATCCCCAAGTGTTACCAAAGACTGCAGTCCTAATTTAACAGGGACATTAAAATTTTGCCAGTGTAAGGACAGGAAATGAAATTAGCGCGAGCACCAGCATGCTCACACATTTAATCTGTTATTAACAAAAAAAACGAAAGCGATTAATTAAATAGAAAGGACAAAGAAAGTGATCAAGAATAACGCTAACCCTAAGCCCCCACCCCCCCCTAACATTTTCAGGACTTGTGGAAGACATCACTCTTGACCTCAGAGGAGTGCGGGCCAGTGCTGAGAGGTGCGCTATTCTGGTAAACGGCCTGGATCTCCTCCAGCAGGCCCTTGTCCAGAGCCTCAGCTGGAGTGTTACCCTGCCCGCTTACATTCTCCCAGGCCACCAGCATGGAAGGCTGTCGTGGCGCCGGTTGGGCTCCGTCCTCCAGCGGCGCACGATCTTGGTACTGCTTCAGGGTCCGCTTGGAGAGCACCTTCCGCCTCAGGAGGACCCCGCTCCCCCTCTGAAGCTCGGAGCCTGGGGCATCCGACGTTGGATTCTCCTGGAGGCTATTCTCATTGGCCGCATCGGCCGGAGGCGCGGGGTCCACTGGAAGGATTGTGTCGCAAAAGTAACTGGCGCCCGCACTGGTATGCCTTCGAGGAGAAGGGGGCAGCTGCCTCCCGCGGATGGAGCTGTCGTCCTGTCCCAGGTTCCAGCTCTCTCGTTCACCACTACTGGGACAGAGCTGAGCCAGGTTACCCTCACTGGGGGGGTTGGACTTGTTCTGAACCAAAAAATAAAAAGCTTAGTTTAATCTGGATGCATGCACTCACACAAATTTACCCCTGAAGTTTACTCTATCAATCATTTATAAGTATCACAGTAACAAAAATGTATATTTAATAAATACCACGTCATAATTACTGAATTGTGCAGTAAGCACAATAAAGCATAATAAACGTACGACTTGTCAAATTTTACTCTACTGCAAAATTAGCAAAACTTGTGTATTTTTAGCATTTAATGCTATTTGAAAGGAGGAAAACGGCTCACCGGCGCCTTGTAGTCAAGGTCATCCATAGACCGGAAGAAATCCAGACTCTTGGCTCCAGAAAGCCTGCCCTGGTCAAGGCTGGTGTTGCTCAGGGTGTCCAGGATCTCTTCCAGCAAGTTCATCTGACCGGTATCCTGCAAGTCGGAGCGGACCTCGTACGAGTCGTCACTGTCCTGCGAAGGAACGTCTGCACTATCCTCAGAGGAGATCCTAGGGAACATCACGCATACAGAACGCCATGGCCGCTCATGCATTTGATAATTCACTTGCACAGTAATTACAAGCAAAGTAACACATGATGCTACCGTACTCCAAATCCAGCCGGTATCTGCATCTGTATCTGTATCTGTTACTGAATACAAGGGAACAGGCCACTAGATGGCGACATTAGTTAAGATTTTTTATAGATGACAAAGGAAACTATAAGGATTAAAAGTTTGTATTGAATGAATTTACAACCCCTAGAGGATACTTTAACAAACCAAAACTGATTTAATTTGTCAGTTTACAAGGCACTGGATATGAGATCATACACTGAGGTTAAAAATGTACTGCTGCAGTCCAACAGAATACAAAGCGGAATACTTGAGCTGACTGTACTTTACACGTCAACTGCGAAATTGCATAATTATGACCCTGAAATTTAACGTCAATTAAGTCAAACAGATTGTGATTTTTAGAGGCATATTAAAATAAGAATGTGGATTCTAATCTAGGTTTGTCAAACATTATCTGTGGAGTAAAAACCTTACAGCATATAAATAACGCAGACACATTCATGTCATAATGCACCTTCACACTGCAAGTTGTGAAAGCTTGGACGGAGCCTCACACGTGAGGTTTTAATCCAGCCTTGAAGCATAAGAGACCCAGCTGGTAAAACTGTTTAGAGGAGGTAAAGGCAAGCTTCGCGACTGCACTCTCGTGGGGCTGCGAGAGACACTTACTTGCTGGCCGTGTCCAGTTCATCGTCATCTAGGGCGAATTCGGAACAGCCCATGGGGAACTTTGAGTAATGCTGGGAATCGAAATAGGGAGGAGAAAAAAAGTGCGTCTTAAAAAAGTGAATCTGCCATTTTAAATATATGAACAACAATAATAGATCCTTAGAAAATGTAGACATCCATATTTATCATAAAGAAAATTAAAATTCCACATCTCTGGCCCAGTTACTTAAACACAACAGGTAGAGTGCAGCACAAGACACAGACATGAGAAGTCTGCTTGTAATTCATACCCCACCATACAAACATACCCACCAAACAACAAACATCACCAACACACCCGAGTTAGAGCAGCCACTAAACCTGCCGACAAACCGCAATTCAGCGCACTGTCAAAAGCCATCACCAAATGTGGGCCGTTTCCACCACCTGATCTGGGGGGGGCCCCCATTATGAGCGACGCCAAGGGGTAAACGCCACGCCGGTCAGCCGACACCCAAACACGGCCGTGATTAAGATCCTGCCCCATGAGTGGCGGCCGCAGTAACGAACAGCGAAGACGGACTGCGGCATGCGCGGAGTGTGCCTCGTGTGAAGGGTTAACGGTGCCCCCCCCCCCCCATTAAAATAGCTGGGGGACGTGTGCACAGGGCACTCACGGCTCTCGCCACTCACGTAAACAATAACACATGTTCCAAACTCATTGGCAGTAGCTGGAAGCTATAATGAAAAGTGATTACGGGGGGCTTTAGACTCCAGACCCCAGAATCGTTTTAATGGATTCCTGTGTCAGGACCATAACTCTCGGTTCCAAGCAGACGCTGGAAGTGCACCTGCGAAAAGCTGTCGGCTTCAATTAGCCAGAGGTCTTTCGCGACCCTAATGGCGCTCCGTTTGTAGGCATTTACGCTCTTAACTTCTGGCCTGGGACACAAAAGAGACGGCATAGGGCTGGTTATTATAAGAAGCCCCCCATGTACGTTTCATTAATGTAACTGTAAACCATATTGCTCAAAGCATCATGCCACAATGTAGAGGATTACTCATACAGCTGCAGTGTGTTGTTTGTCATAAGCAGTATAAAGTCCCGATACATTCTCAGAAATATATAGAAATCCATTACAGTTTCAAAAGCATTTTTTTCATTAATGTGTAATATTCTTTATTTTATTCTAAAGGTAATTCTACTGAATAATATAATTTAATTGTATATAGGGATCAGAGCGTATTGTTGGTTCTAATTACTTAAATATTATTTAATGAGATGACAAGCTTATTAACAACAACACACTGTACAGTACGAGGCTGAGAGTAAGACGGCTTAATCTCATCAGAAATTCCTCTCCGCTGTCGTCTTCTGCCTTTGCCGCCCCATCTGATTTTTACTAGCACATAACATTAACGGTTATGCCAGTCTGAGGATGCTGTTCTCATTAAATCTTTATTAAACGCTCTGGAGTAACTGGCGACGGCACGGTGTAAAAATACAGTCAGCTGAAGTGAATGGGGGCCCCTCTTTCATGCTAGGATTAATTTAATGATGAATGGTGAAAACGGAAAAGTGACAGGAAATGAGTCTAAAAAGGTACTAAAAAATGTAGAAAAAAAAAACTCAAAATGCAAGACTGACAGTATAATTAAGAAGATCTAAGCCAGAGATATTGATTGATTCTGGCCATAATTTTAGCTTTACAATAAAATACACAAATATTAAAGACAGCTCCCATTTGGCTAGTTTTCTTAAGGAAAACAAAACTTTGATATGATATATAGCAAAATAAAAATACACAGAAAAAATAGGTCTTAGTAAAGATGCAATACTGATCTGAGCATTCAGCTGGATCAGCAAACCAACCAACCCACAACTAACCTAGAAGACTAGGGGAAGCAGGTGCCATAGCATTTCACCCAAATCGCAGCCTGACAGTAGCTGGTTCAAGTTCAAGACACATCCATAAAGCAGTCAGTTCTGCAAGCGGTATGATTTTTCAGTTACTTTGGGAAAAGACTCAGAGTTAACAACAACAACAACAAGGGGACCAGCATGGTGTAGTAAATTACGACTGCCTGCAGAGGGCAGTGTTGACACAAATCCAGAGTTGTTCTTAAAGCACCCGCCAAATCAAAAACGATAAACAGCCACCTAAATCCGTGCGGCAAACAGACGTGTTACACAGATCATCACTGCCTCGCAAGTGTGCAGCTTCAGGAAACATCTCAGACAACATTCTTGGAGCACTGGCACCAGAGGGCATTAAACACAGTTCAGATCTTCATTTGTGTGCCAGCGTCACAGCTTCCTGTCACCCAGCTGACTCATCGCTGCAGTGACAGTCCTCCCAGGTCTATTTTGTGTCACAACAGTCAGCCTGAACCCACCCCAGTTCTTCCGCGCAGTGCTGCGTCACTACCGAACACCTCCCGTGACTAAAACGCAGCTAATAACATGGGAATGCTGTTCAGCAATAAAAAATGGCCTTTACACCACAAGCTCCCAATCTAGAATTCCTTAAGTATTAAGAAGGAACTAAAGCTTTGCTCACGGACCTGTACTGTTGCATATACATCTTGCCGATTCAAAGGTAACGGGAGACTAGAGGGAACTTATTTATTTTCTTAAATATGAAGACTGATAACAAGCTGTTAAGTAATGATTTTACACCCCATCCATCCATTTTGCATAACCGCTCTTGTGAGTGAATCCAAACCCTCTGCCAGAAAGCACAGGGAACAAGACAGTCCATTGCTGGAATGGAACTACATATGCATGTTAAGCACATTATATGTATATGCAGATGCACACAACCATTCCTCTTTGTCCAATCAATGACACTACAAACTACTTTTAATGTAAAATATTTTCTTACTCCAGATATATCTTGTGTTAAATGATGGATATTCACAAACACAAGAACAATTTACAGGATAGTTGGTCCTTAGCTTTACACCTCAGGTACTAAATGGTAACACTACACAAGTTGGCAAAAACAGACGAAATATGAGGCCAAACAAGCGGCATACAGCAAACAAATGGTGAATGAACAGCAAACGTACGCTTTTTGTTTCCTGGTGCCGGACGATGCTTTGTACTCGGGGCAGGACACGGAATTTGTAGGAATTATAGTGAGCCGAGCGAGCTTGAGGGCTTTAATATGCAGAGCGGGTGTGCGGGCCCTGGCTCAGGGCGATCCATCTGTTGTTTTCAGACAGTGCCTCCGTGAAGCTGGAGTGGCCCACTGCGGCCGTCCCGCTCGGGCTCACATATTGCCGTTCCCCACGGGTGGTGTGGGACTAAAAGGAGCCCACTGGGATAATTTCATTAACAGGATTCAAATTTAGACGGCTCTCTCTTCAAGAAAAGGCCTCGGTGATTCAAACACTACTGCCAGTTCTGGGGGAGGGACACCAAAAAAAATAAAATAAAATAAATTATTTTCATAATTAAGGTCTTACCTCAGAACTTGGCAATAAGAATGCATTTTGCAATTATAATATAATCTGAGCATATTTTGCAGGATCAAATGCTACAATATTTAAAAGCACGACTGATTTTTTTTTTTTTTACAGATGATGCACATCTGAAAAATGTCAACATGGCTTTTTATTGGAAACCTAGGCCTCACAGAGTATGCAAAATTAAGCAAAGTACTGTATAATAAAAAGTGATGTTCAGCCAATAATATATTGAAAGGGAATCTTCACAATGCTACAAAAACCTGCTTGTATTTATATTCAGTTGGGGTGGGGGGGGTTACATCTGAAGGCAATCTCTCTGCCTTTTAAATTCCAGATGCCTGTTGGGTCTATCAGGTTTGCTGCTGCAAGACAAATAACAAAGGTGACTCATTCAGGCAATTTCGATCCAAGTGGGGTTCTGCCATCGCCAGGAAACACACCTAACGCACCATGTACACAGAAACGGGGCCCTGGGAGCCGGGGATGGGAGACGCTCTCCGGCCGGAATCCCCAGGGCCCCGTTACCGCTACGTTTGGCCGCGATCTGCCGCAGCACAGCATAAGTGAGGAGGGCTCAGGTCACCCCTCTGAAAAGCCTAATTGGAAGACCTTTGCAGCTACGCTTTTTTTTTGGCATTTATTTAAGCGCCATCAACAACACAGGCAATAACGGGACTAATTAAGAGGGAAAACTTCTACATCAGGGCAGCAAGAACGGCGGGGGTGGGGGGGGGGGGGGAGGAATTGGTCATGTATCCAGAGGGAGAGCAACCCAGGCCAGGGAAGGCACACACGTAACAAAGGAACGGCTACACTTAGGGCTCACTCCGCTACAATGGTGAAATAAAATAATGAGAACTAAATACTAATTCAGTAAAACTACAATTTCTGCTGTAATACTGTATATAGCAGAATAGCCTGGGGAAATAGATATTTCCTTTGCTTTGATGCTAAGAGACAAGTCCAGTAATTCACTATGATACAATTGAAGGCTACAATTGGAGGAAACGCACAAGCAAGACTCCTCCCTGCAATCCCCACACGCCAAGCAAAGACTGCCCTGCAAACATCACCTCTGATCGAGAGCCTTTATTCATCCATAATTAATGCAGTCGTCCAAAGAGACACATATTACAAGCCTTTTAGCCAGCTAGTGGTGTTATTTTGTTCGCAAATAGCCAACTAGAGTGGTTCCGGAAGAGGTTATTGAGATCCACTGATCTGTTTTCTGTTGCCTATTAAATCCTAAGGACAATGCATCTGTTAATTTGAATACTTCCAATAAAATATGGAACACTGCTTTAAATATGTCATTATCATACAGTACATCTTCTATGCCACACACTCTACTGAGTGTTGTGCTGACAATCTCCTTTAGTTGCAACTATATTCCTGGTATACCTAGACATTTGGGCCATATTCCTGAATTTGATTCTACCCGAACAGCTGGTTTTATAACTACTGTCTTTGATACAAGTAAAGCTCCAGACAGATCCCACTAAGGAACAGACATATTTTCAGTCAAGTCTATCCTACTGCCCAAAATATATCTGCCAATGTGTAGTGCTCCTGTGGAGATTCTTTATTTGTGTCTACATTACGGTTTTCTTCTGTCTCAGCATAACAGAACCAGCCTATTCCAAAATGCACAAATGTAGTATTGTGAAAATACAAATGTCCAAACACACCAATACCTACATCGACAAACAGCGGCCCCCTCGACAACAAAGGTGAAGAGAAAACAATTCCAACAAGACACCCCACGTTTTCAGGCTGCGTCGATGTTCGCGTGAGCTGAGAATTGGAATTATTTATGGAGATGGGGGGTGGGGGGGTGGAGGGGTCCATTCCCTAGTGCATGGTCACACCACAGCACCTTTTGTGGGGAGGGGCGTGACATTGAGAAAATTGCCAGAGAAGAACTGCGACATCGGGCAGGACCAAGGGATCAGCCCATTACCACCAGAGCATGGCTGACAGACAAAGCTACCCTGGCCGGCCTGGAGCAGCTACACAGGACATGGCCAGTTTACAGGTGCAATTCAACCCGGCTTCGCCAGGAAACACCGTTGACCCGCAGCTGGCTTCAGCTTCTAACATCACACCCGTGATAAGACAACCAGGAAGCCGTGATCTCATACTATCCAGTTTACCGGATTTTAACGTCATCGCACCTGCTTCCATGTTTCTGTCACACTTTGTGGGCAATGTTCTAGGGTTGAGTGCTATGTAGTCAAAAACGAACTGAATTTCCACTTTGTAAACTCGGGGACTTAAGTCTTGATGCCAAGAGTCAAAATATTGTAACTGGTAAAACACATGAAAACAGCAGTTAAAGCACTAGCAGCAAGACTGTCTGTCAGGAAGAGACGACCTGTCTGTCATGTGAAACGCCATCACTGAACATCCATCATGGCTCTGGAAAGCACGGACCCAAGCCATCCGTATTAAGTGCCTGATAGGCCAACCTACATCAGGCCGGGTGGTCAGACAGCCGCCTCAGCAGGAGCTGTCAGTCAGGCCGCGTCCCCAGGAAGGATTTAACTGCTGTTAAGCTCCAGCTGCTTTTTCAGCAGACAACTTGTTTCCCCTAAAACTTCTCGTGACATACGCATCTTCTCTTCATCCTTTTATCTTCAGTTCTTTGTAAGCTCACCTTACTCCGCTTCTGCAGCCTCTTGGGCGAGAGGCTCCTTGTGCTGGTGGGAGAGCCTGCACACACAGTACCCTCTTCTTCATCCTGCACAAACAGAGAATTTAAAGGTTAGAGGTGAGGCCCTTCATCAGCATGAACCTCGCCTCTAGATCATTTCCAAGGTTAACATCATTCACAGTAGGACTGGGTGATATGCCATAAAAATTATACCAAATTATTGTCAGAGAAGTTCACAATATCCATATTTATCTTGATATTCTAATATTCACATGTGGAAAACACAAAATATGACAGGTGGTTTTGAGTTTTTCTGATTATGATGACCAAATTGTTTCACTAATAATTACGGATCACATGACTGATAATGATAAATTATGCCAACAACTCAAATCTACATTTTATTTTTGCATCTATCTTTTCACTTATGTATGGAAATGTATTTATTCCTGTTGTACACTAAAGAGGACATGCTGTGAAATTCAAAATAAAAATAAATTTGAAAAAATGTAAATTGTAAGATGTCTTATTTCCTCCAAAGACAAATAACCTAAAATTGAAGGACACTTTTTTCCTCGGGTCTCAGGAGGATATTAGAGGGAATAACAGGGAATATTAGTTTAAGACAGTGATCTAATGTATCAAATGTTTGTATAATTTCTCTAACCTACATGTAAAAAAAAAAAACAGTGATAAAACCTGCAGTTACCACTTACAAAAAAAAGTGTGCTTTGTATTTACAGTGAATCCAGACAGCAAGTTTTTTATTCCATAAAACAAACTTCTAAGATCTTGCATTAAAGTGCCATTAAATGTGAAAGGCAACCCTTTCACTTGACAGTTCGAGCTGCAGTTGCCTTATCGAATGGTTCAGCCCTTTAAGAAAACCTAAGCTTTGAAAGAACTGACAGCTCACTGATAAAATATGCAAACAATAAAAGGCCTTGCAGGGTCAGGACGACATGACAGACTAGAGCCAGGGGCCTACATTCAGACAAAACAGCATTACGCATACTCCAAATTTGAAAGCCTGATTGCTTCACTAGGCAAAGTGTAAGATTCTATGTAGGTGCCCTGGTACCCAGTTCAGCCCAAAAACGGTCTGATCTAAATGACTCACCCTTTGTTTCAGCCTGCTCTTCATTTCTTTTATTCCTTGCTTGGCGTGGCTCTTGGCCTTTGTTCCAATGAAAAGTAAATACAATTAGCTATGTCGACAAAACAACAGAACCCAGGCTGGTGTGGCAGAGACTAGCAGAGGCACTTACGTATCGGTAAACAGTTTTTACAGCTGGACTGGCCTTTGTGACAGCAGTGTTTATGAGAGCACCCCCTTTCTAAGGGACAAAAAAAATGACATTGTATGTGAGGAAAAATAATCTTACATTAGCTATTACAAGGTAACACCAGCCAAAGTTTGTAAAGCACAATCAGACCCGAGGATTTCTCTTTCAAATATATTGGAAACAAAGCCAGACTTCCTCCCCATGTTCTCACCCCAGCAACACCTCTTACTGAAAACACTTTCTTACACACTTCTGTTTTACCACGGGAAGGGAACCTGTGAGTGAGAAGCTTGAGACCCAAGTGTGCCCTCGCTGTTTAACCATTAATCGAGGGATTATGCTTTTGTTTCAACAGAAGACCCACCTGCCTGTCAGGAGTATGTGCATATTTATGTCTGTGGCCATAAAAGACCAAATCAATTGTTGAAGCACATTACAATATATGTGATACAATGTATTTACAATGTGTATCAGACAATAAACAGAGTATTCATGTCAAAATGTATCACATTACTATACAATACTATGCATCAGGAAGGGTACCAAGCTAATATTAATCAACAATTAAATACATGCATATAATATTAATACTTAATTCAAAAATTTACCTAATGTATAAAACATACAACATTTACCAAGACCAGATTGCTTACCTTCACTGTTTGCATCCATTGCTGATACGATCTTGAATTAGCTATAATGCAATTAATGCAATTAAATATTGCGATACAAAATATTGTTACACAAAATGTGAGAATGTCTGTGAACAGGACACCAAAAGCCATCCAGGAATTTGATAATGCAGTTTCATCTAATTGAATGGAACGAGTATCTATAAAATGCAGTACTACTGTTAATATTACGTTCAAAGTAGTAATTAGTAGTAATTATTATCTTTCACCTTATTATACTTATTTGTCCTTGTATCTTTTGTAAATGTTTAGTTGTATGTTTAATTGGCTTATGTCATGACACCACCCGCACCAAAAGAAATTCCTTGTACTTATCTGTACTTGGCAAAGAAAAAAAAATTCTGATAAAAAAAAAAAAAAAAGATTCTGATTTTGCAGCCATGTTACTACCCTGTCATCACATTGCAGTGTGCAGAGCAAATCCTTAATTGGTGAAAATCATGGAAATACTGGACTTTGGAAAGAACGAGTTCTTAGAGGGAAAAAAAGGCAATGAGATACTAAGGGGTAAAGGAAAAAATCCAAGCTTGTGTGTTTCAAAGCAGCATAAATGTGGTCACTCACATCCACAGAACCCCCCGTCCGTGATCTCCTCCTCAAAGATATCCGTAAAGCCTCGTCCTGCGTTCAGTTTCGCCAGCCTGCCATCGATGAACTGCAGCCGTGAAACAAAATGAAGACCAATGTTATTGGGAGGAGGACTTTTCATTCTACCTGCACAACACACACTGAGGGGGTCCCACACAGACACATACATACAGACATCAAAATTCACAACGGCTGCCAGATTAAGGACATCGTTTCCAGACAGCCCGCCATGCATTCTGAGGTCTCATGTCCTCCTGTGCTATGGAGAGCTGACAAAACCCCATGAAATAAACAAGATGTTACCGCAGAGCATTTTCCCCTTTAAAATGTAGACTTGCACATGGATTATTACACACTCATTGACCCGTTAACTTTTAATAAGACACTTTAATTGAAATGAAGCCTTACCACGGCAATAAAAGAAACCCTTTCTGATTGGTTGCTGGGTATTACAATAATATTAAGAATGATTTGTTCTGCTGCAAGTCACAGGGTTAAACCTGGGACTGATAAATTTAAGGTTAATATAGAGTGGGCCAGTATAACCAGGAACAAGCCACTGCAGGGTCCCTCACTGAAACATTTACTAAGCTGAAAGACATTATTGATGGACGGGAAAAAAAATAGTGAAGAGGAAGTCAAACGGACTATATGGCACGTTTCTCTTGGAATAACAGTCACTTGTTTTACAGTGCCAGTGCCAGCGATTACCGTGTGTCTGCAGGCTACTGAAACGGCAGAATTTGAGAGATACAGAAACCACATGGCACAGTCCAAGGTCAACTGCGCTTTAAAGGACAAAGAACACACACAAATAAAAAAATGAGCAGGAAAACGTGCATATCGCAGACTGAAATCCTAAACAGGCAATGAAATAAAGCAACAATAGTTGGTAGAGCTAGCTGTTTAACAGACATTACAAATGATCCCTTTGGATGAGCAGAGTGGCCAGGCCACTCAGGATGTAACTACACAGTAAGGTTTCATGTGTTTCTTTGGATTTACAAATATGTGCTTGATTATTTTATGCAAGAAAATCAGAATAAGAGGTTACAAAATATAACGTAAAAAAAAGCTGAAACGTCAGGCTGGTGATGACCAGAACCGTGTGTTCAAGGGAAGCAATGGTGAAACCGTGCCTTCGATTGGTTCAGCATCTATAACCAACCGCCATGCCGAAAGATGGTTCCTGACAATGTGAGCAAAGGTGAAATTGGGGGGGGGGGGGGGGGCAAAGAAAGCAGACTGCTACTGGCATGTCTATTCTGGGCAGGACTGCTTCTAAAGAGTTCATGGTCAGATCGGTCTATGGTAACCAGCGGCCATGTTTCTCTCTTATAAAGAAGGAAAAAAGAGGAGGCAGCAATGATAAAGGAACCCCGAGCTACTGCAGAAAAGGGGGAGAAGAGGGATATCTTTGAACTGCCGGTCACTATCTTCTCCGGGAAGGTTACGCATGTGCTGAGTGTCAAAGCACAGCTTTATAAACTGCAGAATTCATTCCCCGGCACAAAGGCGCATCTGGTGTACATCCGGTTTAAGGCTACACGCTTTACTGGAGGAAGAGTTTCTCAAAGCGTCAGCCTGCCAAGACGCATTGACAGCTTGCATCCACAATCAGTGACAGTTCCCACTGATAGTACATTTCCGAAGATGAGTCTAGAACTAAATGATATTACAGGAAATAATTGGCTGACTATAGCTCCATCAAAGCCATTACACACTAGACCCCCCTCAAAGCCTTTAGCAAACATATCAAGTAGAAGTCCAGAATGTGAGCATTACATTATGCAGATAGCTGTCGATGTTATTTTTAATCATTTTTCGTGTTACTCCTCACACTACCAGTACACAAATATAAACATGAAGCACTGTGAGAAAATCCAGCAAGAGATAAAAGTAAACATACAGCTATGAATTTCCTTGACACACAACAAATAGTTATTCTCTACATGTAAATATATATTACATACACGCATACCTGTTTGAAAAGCTGGAGGTTGACGGCCATTTCGAGGAAGCATCTCATAGTGCTGGAGCGATGTGCCACAAAGCTTTCTTCACAGAAGGTGATCGGCTCTCCCTGTTTTTTTTTTTTTTTTTGGAGGGGACAACAACAAAATCATGACAATCTAAATTTCAATATCAAATCCTCACACACGTGATTAGGCGAAAGGATTTGCATTTCATGTCTGGCGCTGCCTTTTAAGTGTGCAGATAAACTTCTACCATTCATATTTAATCAATTATTTACATATTTTACAGTTATTTATATTCCCTTTTCCTAGGGGAAAACTTAATTTAGTTTAAACAAGATTTACAATCAGAAATCCGATAAAATGTTGATGCCCATGGAATATCAAATGGCGACGGACATGATCATCTGCAAGTGCACTGGATTACCAGCTAAACCTCAGATCTTCCAGTCTGTGCTCTCCCCCTATGCACTGGTTTTAGGCCAGGGGGGGGCAATCTTATCCGCAAAGGGCCAGTGTGTGTGCAGGTTTTTGGGATAACCTGTAGGTCAGCTGTTCAAACCCAGTTCTGAGGACTCTTTCAGCTAATCAGTCCTCTAATTAGTTATCTAATTAGGGAATTGCAGCGAAAACCCGCATACACAGCGGCCCTTTGCGGATAAGATTGTCCACCCCTGTTTTAGGCAGCTCAAAACTGATTCCATGTTATATTTCTAAACATCTACCTTAACACCTCACAGTCGTCAGGCTGTGGAAGCATGGAACACTAATACCTTTTGATAAATAGCAGCGACTCAGATGATGGCACAGAATGGAACAACTCAACAAAAACTTAGTAAACTCAAGCAGACTTAGGAGAAGGTTGCCCTTGAAAACACCCCTCATACTCAGAAATCAGTCATGAATGAATGTTAAACATGTGGGACAGAAAATAAAAATACAGCAATCAAATCAAATTTTGCTGTCAGGTTTGTCAATACTGAAGACCTAACAATGACATCCAGGGGCAGAACTTAATGAGCAACAGTAAACAGTAATTACCTATGTCTTTATATGAACACATTATTCATTCCTTCAGCTGGATCTTAACTAGCCAATTTAAAGCGGAGTGCGTGTCCTTTTTATAAACAACAAAAGGATTATTCGAATAAATTCTACAGCAGAATATTTAGTAGGGAGCATCTCTCAACTTTGGCATCGGTTTGTATCTCGTGTGACTGGTGAGGGATCGTCTCTCAAGCCGTGGTCTGACTGAGTACCTTATTAACTGTGTTTCTGGGCATATCTGATCTTCTTCCTCCATGAGTCTCAGAGCTGGCCCTATTAAACCGGAACATTTGCATACCATGCTTGCCACTTAAAGGCATACTCTGAACAGTAGCTACGTAACTTATATCACCGAAAAAGGAAAAAAAATGCGTGAGCAAAACATTAATTCTAATTATGTGGTAAAGCTGACATTTTCCATTACTGTGAAACAATATACTGAATACTAAAGAGGTATATGGTGTTTGGCAATTTATAAACAGCTCAGAAAGACCTTCTGATACACTACATATCTTGACATTGAAACTGGACCATGCAGTTATTCCATAAAGGTATTCAGAAGAGAGGCTGTCTGCCTTGTGCTGGAATCTCACTTGCCCTGGATCTCTTCCTCCTTAACTGCGCCCTGCTATGTACGTATGACTGGAGCCCAGGAGCAGAAGTACCTACATTATTCCTGCCTGAACTGCCTTAATTCATCTCCAACAAATGCATTCATTGATTGACAGCAAGCAGGTGAAATCTTACAGGTTTGTATCGCAGGGCATCCCGATAGGATCCGAAAAGGGCAGCTTGAGCCCGGAGAAAGGCCCGGGCCACCCCACTGCCTGTCGCCGTCGACTGCTTTTTCAGCTTGCTCTTCAGCGTGGAGATCTGGGCCAACGACAAGGATGGGGACAGAGAGGAAGAAGAGAAAAGTTAAATTAACACCTTTGAAATTGGTGGAAAGACTCAAATCCCTATCGGGGTGTGAAGTGTCACATTTGCAGGTCAGCCAAAAAAGCCTCCCTCCTCCCAGATAGCTTATCCTTTGTGCTGCAGGGAGCACCTGCTGGTCTGTTAATTGAGGCGAAGTTGTGTGTGCGTGTGTGTATGTGTGTGTGTGTGTGAAAGGGGAGGCTTGCAGTGCATGTGGTGGTGACGGGGGGGGGGGGGGGGGGGGGGGGCATAGTCCATAGCACTTCAAGGCTTCATAAATAAGCCCAACATAAATAAAGCACTAATTATAACGTCCGCCATTTGCCACTCAAGTGCAGTCTGCCGCAGAATCAGTACTACAACAAAAGCAAGCACAGTACACAGGGAAGCGGCTCTCCTCGTTAGTAACAGAGGGCTTCCTTCCTAGATGCTGGTGCTGTCAGACACTGCCTGTTATACAGCTTGAGTCGAGGCGGACAGCAAGTCTGGTTTGGTTGTGCTACCTTGGTAGCAAAAACAGTACAGTCAGGTCCAAGGCGAAATTGTGCAAATAATCATTATAAGCACAAAAAGAAACTTAAGCAATTATCTGCATAATGCAGAGGATTCACTTGTATAGATTTTAATGTGGAAATTTTGCTAAATAAACAGACCTTTGAATCGAAATTATTAAGCTGCCCCCCCCCCCAATCAAACTCTCTCCTATGCCCTTGAATCTGATCCAAGCCACTCCACCATGAATTTGACCAGCGTGGCTTTCAGAGCATATGACTCTCACTGGAGGAGAGCTGATTGGACAACCAGTGCAAGTCACTTTCCAGTGAGGGTTAACCATGAGCTGACAGAAGGAGACAAAAACACTATTAACTTCATGATTCATAAGTAACTTACCGAAAATACCGATGAATCTGTAATTATGATCATCTGCATGCGTCTTTCAAAACTAGCTTCTTATTATACAGGGATCCCTGTTAATACGGAATAAACTGGAAAACTGAAACGCACTTCAAGTGTGATGCCTCCATCAGGGCTTGATTTGTGTGCAAGCAGAGGGGGGGGGGGGGGGGCCGGAAATAAGATCCTCTGAAAGCCTTCATTCATATCACGTGCACACATCTGAGCACAGTTGGCACACATCTGAGTCACGTTACGGGAAGACAGAGCAACGAGAATAAAATTCACCACTGTCAAAGTCATTCTAATATAATCATACTGTAAAAAGAACAAACTGTTTTTTGAACAGAACCGACCACCAGGCAATGAATAAAGAGATATCATATGTAGGTAAAGGTGGGTGGGAAAAAAGACTTGTCTCAGAAAAAAAAGTACCCAATTAAAAACAGAGTGAAAAGTGACAAAACTGTAATACCATTGACATTTAAAAATCAAAACCAACGATTTGGCTCTGACAACGTCACGTGTATATTATCTGGCATGCAGTGCTACCGCCGGCACTGTTAATTAAATATTACCTTTTGAATAATACTAACAAGACACAAACGAGGCATCAGAGAGAAGCTTAGCACTACAGGTGATAAACCTATTTGGCAGTGACATTTTTTTAGTGTAAAGTCACATCAGCTATGATCTGATCAAAGAAAGATTCCCCCCATTGGGTCCAATTATAACTACGGTATCGAAGTGGGGGGGGGGGGGAGGATCATTGAGTTATGATATTCATAATCTATGCAGGGAGGCCTTTCCAGTATAGGTCTTTTCCCCATAGCTGTGATCTTTTCAATTTACATCAAGGGAGGACGGAGCCAGATAAAAGCCTGCCGTCCAATTCGCTTAGCCCGTGGAGGGCATACACTGAGCCTCATTAAACTCTATTCCATTAACTTCTGAACAGGGTTTGAAGTGCACCACGTAAAGATCACGGGTCAGGGGTCGCTCAGAAAACAGATCTCCATTTAACTCACCAGCTGGAGATGGTAATTAGCAGGTGCATCACTGTCATTTTAAAGGATATCAGGCGTTTTTGCCGTGGGGTTTTACTAGATGTCAGCCACTGCTTGATACAATTCTGAAAAGCAGCTACAGATACCCACAAAATGTACATCAACAAATACCCCTTTCTGGATTTCTTTTAAAGATAAACAAAAAAAAACAAGTGTTACATTTAAAAGTTCATGCGGGGTTTGCTGATTTTTTTTTAGCAATTTTAAACATTTTAAATTACGATCAAACACAAACCATTTGTTAATCTGGTTTGTTTTTTAATCCAAGTTATTTACTGGATGCAAAAGTTGCATATTCAGTCATTTTTTCCATTAATGCTAAAATGAAAAATCATACATTGAGAAACTCCTCTATAGCTGTGAGGTTTCTGTGGGGGACAGGACAGATAGGAGACTGCTGAAGATGACCCACAGCATCCAGCAAGCCTGGGTGGTGTATTTCTACGCTAGTGCAGAAACAGTGTAGCATCTTGGCTGTACTCCACCACATCCCCATCTATCATACAACACTGATCAGTATTAAAAATGGATGGATATTCTCCTTCTCAATATTATTGCAAATCCTTCGTTTAGTTATTAATCTTTATACAGATGCTGACAGACCAGCGGACACAGTTCCACCTTTGTAAACGCCGTCACCTGCTGCAATGTTCTTATTCGGATCGGTGACTCATCGCTGTCTGTCAGTGGAAATGTCAACAGGCCAAAAAAACGGCAGCTAGCGTGTCTTACTCAGACTGTCTACCAGCTACAGCATTAATTTGTGCTGCAGTATTTGTGGCATTCGTGGATTTAGGAAAGAGCTGACGATGCACTTTTAGACACACCCACTTTCACAATTTATCAGTTCACCTTGATATCCTGTATTTATAACCAAACGAAACTGCTTTCATGCCATATAGCAAACATATCACGTTCATCAAAAACTAGGTAAATACTGTATGGTTAAAATTAGTGGGAGAAACATGTACACTGTAAAATAACACTTGTGATTTCAACAGCAACAGAAATAAAAATGTAAAGGGAGCTTTCTCCTATACAATTTTACCTTAAATCGCTAATTTAAGATAAAATGCTACGGAACAATTACAACACAATGCTACTGTAAATAGTAGCTGAAAAATTAAATAACTACTGAAAATAAGTACAAACTGTACATATATACTTCTGTCCGTCTTCCAGTTGCTTATCGAAAGCAATCTCCATTATCCTGCACATACACATTCATCTCCAAAATTGTAAATGCACAAGTACAAAACCCCCACATATTAACAATTGGTGGTGTGTGTGTTTATATATCTATATATATAGTTGTTATATTGTAATTTGCCCTCTTGCAGACTCACACTCAAAAAAACATGTACATAGACTTCTGGTGAGATATGTGAATTTATAGTTTGCAATTCAAAACTGTCTATATTACAGTAATTAGAAGGAAGAAAATGAGTTCTGCTCATGAAAACAAATCATTTTATTGCTTAGAAATTGCAGGATAGGGAGGCAAAAATTCAAGGCCTTTGAAATGGAGAAACTCAAACGCTATTTTTGCCTTTCTGTATCTTAAGTGCACGTTAAATATTAAAGGGCCACATTAACTAAAAAGAGTTGGCTTTTGCCGGATTTCCCACGCCGGATGTACGTGCTGCAGATCGCCCAGAAATGTGCAACAGGTGAGGAAACCTTCAATGAGAGATGAAGCAGCACGTCTAACTGCTGTTTCGCGGCCGCAAACTGCCGTCTACACTCGGCGTTAAGTTCGCCGGAGCGCCTCGGTGCAGCATTAGCTCGCCATTGAGCGGAGTCGCACAGCATGTTCCCAGCCGCTTCTTTCACACACCGTCACTGGAAATTGAGAGAATGACGTTTTGTGTAGCGCCGCCGAGTCGAGATGTTACACAAATACGACGTTTCGGTGCATTTCCGCTGTAAAGATGACAACTGACTTATGCGACCATTAAAAGCCGTATGGGAATTCTGTGTGTATATGCATATATTCGCCAACTTCAACTCAAGGAATTAAACTAAACGTGTGCACCCAAAGATGATTTAATACGTATTTCAGTTACGTTTATTTAAATATCATATATATTAAAAATACCAGGCGTTGGTACTGTTTTAGCCATGAGACCCATCTATAAAATCCAGTTTAAAACGCAAACTTTAGCCTCTTAATAAACATATCATGCATAATTCAAATTCGAACTCCAAGTTGCAGCAACACAAATACATTCGTCATGCACCGTGATCTGGACAATTTTTGAATGGTTTTAATGCGATTGCGACATATTCTCACTTAATAATGGAAAGCTGTACTTTCTGTACTCAAACGACTAAAACAAATATCAAACAATGTCGTGTTATAATATGTAACCTATATATAACATTTTCACGAAGGTTGTATGACCTTCATTTACTATAAGTAACTCGATTAATCCGAGAATTACTGACTTGGAAGATGAAATTAAATGATTTTCTTGTAGCCTACAATCATCAGGATCGCGCACAGGAAATAAGTGAACTAAATTCTATAGTTAAATTAGCAGCACAATGCCATTTAAAATGTATTTATGGGTTTAAATAGTGATCAACCCCATGGTGGATTCTGACGGACATTTTGACCAAAATGCAGTTTTCATCACGTACATTGTAATTAAAAACGTAACCTACACAGTTTTCCTCACGCAGATCATTCTGCAGTAGTCATAGACGAGTCTTGCCACAGACACGTTTGTCCGTGCACGGAAAGATTGATGATCTCGGGTTTTAAGTTTCTTTTCGTACAATTCAATAATGCTAAAAAGAACTCAAATATGATTCAAATAGGTCTGTTAAAAATCTAAAATCAGTGAACAAAATACACTACGGGTTAACCAGTATTAATTTTATAAGATTTATTAAGACGTTAACATGCACAAAGCTTATAAATATTGATTAAATATATTTTATTCTCATTAATAGGCATGTTAATAATCAGTTGGAATCATTTACCAATTTGGATGTTCAGATGAGAAGGAATCGTTTTTTATTATACCAAAATTCACTGTATATGCACATGTCTTTAAAAATTCAGCATACTATACAAATCTCAAGATACCTTTAATTTTTGGGAGTTCAGGAGATATACAAAGTTACGTGTATATTTCATAATGAGATTGCAAAAGCATAAAAATTGGAATCTGCTCAGAGTCAGTCTGGCAAGATGATTATGGAACAAGCCAAATGGTAGTATTAATCTCTGTCGGACAAGGCAAGTTTGATGGCTTTTAATAAAAACACTGCTAAAGTAATTGACTTGCCTACTATGAGAAGTATAATCCCGAATATCCCAATGCATCAACAATACACAGGCAATATACTGAAGTCACACTAATCATAAAAATTTGAAACTTAAACTTTAAACTGTAAAATTAAGTCTGTATTGATTCTTAAATCAATTATATCACATCATTAAATGGGTTCTACAAATATTTTTTAAATTAAAAATACTGCATTAAATACTAACTCTAAAAAACCATGTGCAGTTATATGAAATAACAAAAAAAGTCCTACAACACAGACACTATAAAGATTTACATATTTCACAAAAAAAAAGTTATGGATATTTTTGGCAATTTTTCGTGTCACTAAGTAAACTTCATTCTAATACCAATTCAAATAAAATGTAAAACTACTCTTTCCCCAAAAGATTTACACAGATAATTTATTTACAACTACTCTCAAGGTTTGACATTCTTAGAATGTGTACCAATACAAATTTCTAACAAAAAAATACAATTAGAAGTGTACTTAAACCATGTTGCATGCTCTGTTTCCAATAAAAAGAACCTCCGAAATAATTATCAAAAGAGGGCCGCATCCGTTTCGAGCTCAGACCAATTATTCTTCCTATTTGTAAATCTTTAGGATTTTGAAGAACGGAACCGCTACTGGCGTGGAAGCATTTCTAATAGTCAATAAATCTAAAATATTATGTGTGAATTTCGGAAAAATGGCCATTAAGCCTGGCACGCCGCAGCCTAGTGTAGGGACTTGCATTAAAAAGGAGGCACGTAATTCAGGACAACTGTGACCTCTGACCCTTCTAAAAGCAGGACCACTGGCCGGACCATCTTAACACAATCCACATGGAGACGAACCTGCCCAGCTCATAATTAGCCCGATCTCAAAAGCTTTTACTTAAATTAATATATGGGCAAATTCTTTTTTTCTTCCCTTTTCAAAAGCATATCAATTGCTTCAGGGTCCTGTTTTGTAATTTTGCAGTTAGGAAGGAAAATGCTGGAATTGTAAAGAATAATTTTCTCCCAATATCATATTCTAAAAGGATCTTTTACAGCACTGGACTTTGACTAAAAAAAAACATCTTATTTAGGGCCAAAGGAAAGGAGTAGAGTAGAATATAACACACCACGTTCATTATAATTCAAATCGCAGTTTAGGCACATAATTAAACTGATTAGCAACACTCTCTTTGGAAGCTAAGAAATAACCTTGCATTGTTCCTGGTTAGTAACTGAGTTGCTAATTAACTTTACCTGAAAGCTGAAAAGGAATGCACACAAACAGCTAAGCGCCTTTTTGCATGTGATGAGCTCTGACGATTTAACATGATGTGCAGGGTACGTTTTATCATTACCTGGTGAATGACGGCAACCCGAGATCAAAGAAAGCATTCGGCTGCTGCTTCATTCATTAAAATGGTGACAATAAAGGATTCTTCCCTGCTTCGCTTCCCTTCCCTTTCACAGCGCAGTTTGCAAAATAGTTTATAAACAAAATCTAAGCTCGGCAGAGGCAGCGTGTTCGTAATAAATTCACGGGTGATCAATACAACCAATCCATCCAAAAACACACACAGCAAAGAGTGTGTGTATAGGGAAGGGGGGGGGGTCCTTTTTTATGTCTGCGCATGGATGACAGGCATTTTTTGACCCTAATGGTAGCACCATTTCCCATTCTACTGACCGGTGTCATCAGATCATTAATTAAAGGGAAAAGTGCTGGCAGGTGGCTGGAAAGCTAGAACTAGTAATT